>NW_020837963.1:2856312-3133086 GCF_003676395.1 Aethalodelphis obliquidens | reverse complement strand
CACACACACACACACACACACACACACACACACACACACACACACACGGTAGGGGATTGGGGGAGAGCAAAGAATGTCTTCCACTGGGACATCTTCCACCAGGACAAACGATTTGTCTTCTCTTCCTCTGCCTCCCTCTTCACTCCCTCTTCCTTCCTATGTTCCGCTCTCGAAGACTGGTAGGACTGCTTCCATGGGTCTGACATGCACCATCTCTAGACTGAATACTTCGAGCCTTATTAAGCAGTTGAATTAGTGTATGATAGTATCAGGAATCATCTCAGAAAGCAGCCAATTTACAAACTTACAGATGGAACTGGCCCTAATGCAGGAAAGTAAATATATTTATTGAGTTTTAAAAAGTTTATCATAAATACTGACATTTTAAAATAAAGCACCTTAAGTGTATCTAATAGAATGTAAACACTCGAGCAGTTTGATGCCCACATTTATCCACATAAACGAATACCCAGACTGTTACTACTCAAATATTTTACATCATTTCTTAATCTTTTTGAACTTATATTCTATGTAATTCTGAAAAGATGAGGAACAGGGAGGTGAAGTAACTTGCCCGAGGTCACATAGCATGTATATGGCAGCTCTGGGTATGAATCCAGATATCTTGCTTCGGATTCTGTTATTTCCATTTATTACTAACCATTTGTTATTTACATTTTGAATTTAAATAAAACTTAAAACATGCATGCCAAAAAAATTTTGTTGATAAAATAACTCACCACTTTTTAACTCGACAGAACTATTTTAAAATTTAACTTGTTTTAGGACTTGCTGTTTTCCACTTTCAGTAAAGATCTATGTTTTAAAACATATGAAGTACTTTTTACACTGGGAATGAAGCTATACTAGGACTGCCAATATGTGTGCTCTGTCCATGAGCCTTAATATCTACTCCCTGCAGACTGGGCGACTGGAAGTGTGTGTCCACCTTTGTGTGTCTCTTTGTGTTTATAACCCTTGAGACCAATGGCAAGATCTAGAGTTGTTGCTTTGAGCAGTGTCTGATCCTAGAGAATGGCTTTTTGGTGGGGACAGTGGGACTGCCCCCACAGCCCCAAGTGGCACGAGAAGGCAAGATGTGAGACTAGAATATATACACGCCTTCCTTGTAGGGTTGCCTTGTGGACATACTATGGACATATACATATTAAAGGACATACACGACCCTCTAAGAGTTCATGAACCCAAGTTAAGGATTTTGCAAAGAGAATTATAGCCTCTGGGCTAGAAGAGTTTCAGAGATAATCTAACCCAACCCTTCATTTCATCAACAAGAAGACAAAGGCCCAGGAGACAGAGAACTTGTCCAGGGCCACACAGCCAGTGGGCAGGGGGAATGGAAGTCTGATAGGGGAGGGAGAGCACGTTCAGCTCCCAGCTCCCATGTCTCTTTCCTACAGGGATATTTCCTGGCTGGCACCTGAGCTATGTCGACGTGAAGGACAATTCCCGCGATGAGACCTTCCGTTTCCAATGTGACTGCTGGTTCTCCAAGAATGAGGGCGACAGGCAGACAGTCCGTGACTTTGCCTGTGCCAACAATGAGATCCACGACGAGCTGGAGGAGACCAGTACGTGTGGAGACCGGTGGGCCCTGCTTCGATTCAGCCTGGGCTGAATCTTCAGTTAAACGAGAGTTAGCTCAGGAGGGAGGTGGGAACAATGTTGGAAAATCTAAAGAAGGAGCTCTTACAGCTGCAGGGGAATCAGATGCCCAATGAAGGAAATAATATTGGAGAGGTGCATAAGTAAGCACGCTAAATGTTGTTTCGTGGACCTGGAACAGCCAAGATACTGGTACCAGCTCATGGCCCCAAATCACAGGGACTAATTAGGTAGAGGAAAACCCACAGGGTATAAGCTTACTCTGCCCTGAGGGCTGGGCTGGGCAGTTTGATGTGATGCTCCCTCTGGTTTATTTTTCTGTCATGGACTCTCTCCAACTGATGTCTGTGACAACAGCCACCAAATCAAACCTTCCTGGAAACAGAATGTGCAGGGCAGCCAGCTTCTCCACCAACCACTTTCTCTTTGGTTCCTTCCTCAGGGGATGTTTAAAGGGAAAGAGTAATTGGTCCATGAGGTGGATGGCCATCCAGGACCAGGGAAGTGTTTCTTTAATACAGATGCTAGTATCTGCATCCAACAGATTTGACAAAGGCTTATCAGTAGCAAAGCGTGAAGAAAGGATCTTCCAACCTTAGTTATTAAGGTAACACTAGCTGCATGAAGACATAAACCCCCAAATCTCAATGGCTAAATACAACAAAATTTGTTTCTCACTCACATAATAAACTGTCCAGTGTGAGTGTTTGATTAAGAGGCCTTCCACACTGTGATTCAGGAACCCAAGCTCTTCTCATCTGTCTGCCATTTTCAACACGTGACTCCCACATTTCTTGCAGAGGGAAAAGAGAGCATGGAGAAGGCACACTCCCCTACCTTAACATATTAACTCACATTCTATTAGTCATGCAGCTCCACCTAGATGTAAAGGCATCTGGGTAATGCCATACCTGGCTGGACAGTCACTCCCTGGCAAGCACTGTACACCACGTGGCAAGGGAAGCGTGGATCCTTGGTGGAAAGCCACTCAGCCTTCTCCACCATGCCATCAAAACTACCCAATGATGGACTTAGCTACTTCGAGAGGCAGTGAACACTGATGTCCCTGGTAGCATTCAAACAAGGGCCAACTACTCATCAGCTTTACTGCATGGGAATTCCTGCCCTAATTCAGAGGGTGAACTCTCAGCTTCTGTAATCGCACTTACTGAGAAGTTACTGGGGACCCAGTTTTATTTTAGATGCTAAGTGTGACGCACACTGCTTTGTGATTTCTAGTTTATTTGTATGGACCTTTGTCCATGTGCAGTTCTCCCTACACAGCTGTAAGCTCCCAAAGGTCAAGGACAAAATCACTCATGTTTGTAGCCCTCTGCAGCTCTCTAGGCTTTGGGGCTTAGTAGGTACACAAGTCGTTAGTGCTCAGCAAATGGAAGAAGATGCAGTCGGTCGTTTTCCTTAGAGCCTCACAATCTCATTAGAGGGAGAGGCTAATATACAAATGCCAACACAAGCAACAGAGGCTCCTTGGGCCATTGGTGTTCAGGGGAGAAGAGATTCGTCAGGCTGGGAGAATAACCACTGAGCTTCCTTCCCAGATTTCCTGCCAAACAGCTGCTAAGACCTACGGGATTTGGGTTGGCAGGGAGATGGGCAGAGGGGAAGCATCACTTGCATTATTTCCAGAAGGATGTGTGTGGGCTAGAGATGGGAGGGCAGGGACACGGAGCCCAGGAGACGGCCTGGATCAGTCCGTCTTTACTAGGAGCCTGCAGAGGGCAGAGTGGCGCCTTCTAGGCTGCCCACAGGGGGAGAGACAGTGACACCCGTGTCCTAAGATTGAGGCTTATCCTGGGGAGAGCCAGGGACGCAGTTCAAGCCAATCATTTCAACCCTCAGCTAATTTTATTTAACCACTTGGCAAATACTTATTGAAAACCTACTAAGTGCCACGGCCTAGTGTGGGTTCTGGGGACACGTGGGTTCTGGGGACACGCTAATGAATAAAGCAGAGACCCTGCCCTCGTGGCACTTACATTCTGTGTCTGTGTCCCCAGGGGCACCTCTGGGCACTTGACTTGTGAGAGTAAACATGCTCTCATACTTGAACAGAGCTTCACGCGTGTGAAAGCATTCCACACATCCCCTGCTCTCACCCGGTCCTCGCCACCCCACTCCCACCCTATGAGCTAGATAGGGGGCAACTTCACCCCTCTATATCATAGGTAAGGAAAACCAAAAACCAGAAAGGTGAAGTGACATGTCTAAGGCCTAGCCATTAGGACTCATATATCCTGATTGCTAGACCACGACTCATCGCACCACCGCAGCCTAATTGGGCCTGGCTGGTACTCCAGACTGATCTATTGCCCCACCTTGTTTAGCTTCCTGTTTTCTGCCTTCACCTCCAACTCTTTGGTTTTTTTTTTTTAATATAAATTTATTTACTTATTTATTTTTGGCCGTGTTGGGTCTTCGTTTCTGTGCGCGGGCTTTCTCTACTTGTGGCAAGCAGGGGCCACTCTTCATCACGGTGCGCGGGCCTCTCACTGTCGCGGCCTTTCTTGTTGTGGAGCACAGGCTCCAGATGCACAGGCTCAGTAGTTGTGGCTCACGGGCCCAGCCACTCCACGGCATGTGGGATCTTCCCGGACCAGGGCTCAAACCCGTGCCCCCTGCATTGGCAGGCGGACTCTCAACCACTGCGCCGCCAGGGAAGCCCCACCTCCAACTCTTGTTAGCGATTCCTGAAGCTGCTCCCCATCCTCTGCAGGCATCTGTCTCTGCAGGTGATTCCAATGTGCAGGCAAAGCTGAAAATCATTGGCAACCTTCAAATAATACTGATGTCGGAGCCTCACTCCAGAGATTTTGTTGTAATCACTCCAGGCTAAGTCCTGAACAGTAGGATCACATGCTCATATGTGCATACACATGCACACAGCACACACACATACATGCACACCCTCATGCATGCACACACACACACACACATGCATACACACATGCACACCTGGGAGGACAAAAATATCTCTCTCTCTGGAACATCCTCCAACAAGACCAATGTCTCCCTCTTTACAGCCCTCCTCCTTCTTATCCACCCGCACTTGAAGCCTTTTAGGGCTGCTCAGTCAGCCTTATCTGCAACATTTCCAGCCCAAATACAGTCCAACTTGATGGCCAACTCCCCAAGGATGGAAGACGCACTGCTCCACAAGGCAGCTCTATTTTAAAAAAATTCATCTTTATATTTACGTTCTTGAAGTTTCTATCCTTTGGCAGTCCCAATGGGATGGGGTCAAACAGAAAATTTCAGGAGTGGTCAGGACCCTTGGTTGTATGTGCCTGAACCCCACCCGTAAGCTGGCTCCAGCAGAAAGGGAGCATATTGGTTCCCAGAACTTGGAAGTTTCAGGTAGAGCTGGCTGGGACTTGGCTGTCTCCAGAGGCTACAATGGTTTTAGTATGTCTTTGTCCCCCTTTTCCTCTTAACTGTTTCTTTCTCTACATCATGAGAAGATGGCAGCTGGTACCCACAACCCCACTGCCTTCTAACACAACAGCTTCGGTGGAAGGGAAGAGAGCATCTCTTAGGGAATAATTCTGACTCTCCAGGCCCGGGACTCTCAACCCCATGCAAACCACATGGTAGGAGCTCGCCAGAGAAGGGTCCTGACAACATGTGGTGGGGAAGGCGACGTGGAGCAGTAAGGTCCTGACGCCCACCAGATGCCCAGGCGTCCTCTGGTGCTACTGCATGGAATCAGGTGCCCCTGCAGTCCTGGCCTCAAGGCAAACACCTGTCTGTTCAGGAGCTGCTCACCTGATGGGATGTTGGATCCTCTCGGTGCATCCTGGGTTGCTGGTTCATCTCCCTCTGAGGGTGCCACGCCCAGAGCCCAGGCAAGATGTCAAGTGTGGCCAGATCTCTCTCCTCTCCTGCCACCTGAACCACATTCACCACATTCAATGGCTTTGCTGATGGCCCCTTCGTGTGAGTGACTCGCACGGTGGCTGCTGAGCCACTTTCTCCAGCCGGGCTGGTCCTGTATGGGTGTTGGCCCCGGGGTGAGCCTCATACGGACCCCTCCTAGGCTGGGCTCCTACCGGCCCCACTCTTTCAGGTCCCTGGTCCTCCTCTGTCCTTTCCTCCCAGCAACCTATAAACAAAACAGAGTCATGCCTTCCACATTTTTATCAAGCCATTGATGAAATGACTTTCCAAGGTGGACATATGCTGATTGAGAGACCGTTGATGCAGCTGGCCGCATTTGTTTCTAATCTGTGTAAATGTCCTCACTTACACACCTTCCTTCTCTACCTTCTCCCCGGGGCCATGAGGAGAGGATTGCTTATGGTCCACATGCGCTGCTTCTCGAATGTTCCACTTGAGTTGATCGTAGAGAGCAAGTAGGTTCCTAGCGCTCCCTGCCTCCTCTCCTGGGCTCTGACAAGCCATTTCCTTTACAATGCCCAGGATCCACTTTGAATTCACAGGTGTCTGGTTTGCAGAAATACTTTACCGGCTGCTGGGAAAGCAGAATGGCAGTGGGACCACGCCCTCCCTGCAATGGCCTCGAGCCGTGGGCAGTGGCACAGCCATTTCCCGTCCTTGGGCTGTGAGCGGTCGGGCCTGCAGAGCCTCGCTCTTCTTCCAGGGCTTGTGCTGTGGGTCTCTTCCCCTATCGTGGGCATTTTTGCCCTGATTCATTCTACTTGTGACTTGAGAGGAGTCGCAAAGGCAACAGTTTGCTGAGAGGCCGGGATTGACGTTACATGGAGCTGTAGGCACAGCCATCCCTTCTAATTGTCTTTATCACATCTCTGAGATAAAAGCACAGAGATCAAACTATCCCTTTGGATCCAGAATCCCAAATCCTCAATGATTCACTTACTGCAGCAAGAGCTGTATGCACAGGGAAACCTCCAGACAACTATTGTGTCCTCCCGTGTGCCAGCTCCATCCCAGCCCGGTCCCTGGGGAGTGGGGCTGGATCATGTGGATTTCAAGCCCCTCTCATGCCCCTCAGTCTCTTTGCTTACGCTGCTCCCTCCTCCTAGAGCATCCCTCGGTTTTCCGCTGATCATAATCATGGCTCTTTTTCAAGACCAAGCTCATACGCCATCTTCTTCATGAAGCTTACTGCGATCAGCCCAATCGTTCATTGTTCACTCAACAAATATTTATTGAGTGCCTATGTGCCAGGCACTGTTCTGGGCTCTTGGGATCTATAAGTGAGCAAAACGAAGACCCCTGCCCTCATGGAGCTTACATTCAAGTGGGAGGGGGGAATACAATAAATGGTAAAATAATCAGTAAACTCCTTAGCATGTTAGAAGGTACTAGGTGATAAGGGAAGATAATAGAGCTCAGTAGGGCAGGCGCTGGGGAAATCAGGCAGGAAGTGTGGTTTGGGTGGTCTGACAGACTCTGTGAGAAGGTGACATCTGAGTAGGGAGGAAGGAGGGGTGGGAGTGAGTCAAGCCAACATGGGTGGGGGTGGGGAGAGAAAGGGGACATGCTCAAGGCAGAGCTCTGAGGCCGGAGTGTGCCTCCTGTTCTGGAACGGCACGGAGGCTGAGCAGAGCGAGCAAGGGAGAAAGTACTGGAAGATGAGGTTTGAGAGGTAATGGGAGCCTGCTTTACCCTCCCTCCCATGCTATTTTGGTCCTTCGTTTAAGGTTATTCTGTCCTGTGGTGCAGTCGGTGTTTCTGTCTGGGGCTAGAGATGAGTTCTAGTGTCGCCCAGAGTCTAGTCCAGTCCTGACACTTGGCAAATGCTGACATGCTTGTGGGAACTGCGGGGGAGGGAGGTCGTGATGCTGAGCACGACACCAGAGTGAGAGCTGAGACAAGACAGGGAATGAGACTGCTTGCTACAGAAAGTTCGAGGCAACTGGATCTTCCCCTCCCCTTTCTGTAGCTGGGCCCCGCCTCTCCTCCCTTCTCTTTACACACCAGCTCCACTTTGCATCTCACAGAATCTTCCATCCCTGAGAACCAGGCCCCAGCGTCTCTCCGAAAACTCATCCTAATCTCATGGATCCTGGAGGCAGAGGCATTTGGCCCTTCACTCCCAGTGGCTCCCATGCTTGCCAGGCAAAGAGATTGCTACTGTAGATAAAATGAGGACACCACTCTAGACCCCAAATTGAGGCAGGTTCTATTTATAGTGCCTCAGTTGTAGCGATTTTAACCTGCGCCCCACCCCAACCCCCTTAAGGCTGTGATCTAAGACCAGATGTAGGACCTGCAAGGAGTGGCCAGTTTGCTCCTGCTCTGATGGTGGATGCTGCTTCCCCTCTGCTGACTCTCTCCCGCCTTTTCCACCACAGCCTATGAGATCATCATAGAAACCGGCAACGGAGGCGAAACCAGGGAGAACGTCTGGCTCATCCTGGAGGGCAGGAAGAACCGATCCAAAGAGTTTCTCGTGGAAAATTCTTCTAGACAGCGGGCGTTTAGGAAGTAGGAAGAGGGGTGCCCACAGGGGAATGCGGATGGGTGGGGTGGGTAAGAGAGGGACCCCAAGAACCAACCCTTTTAGTGGGGGCCATAAATATACAAATGGGCCTAACCAGCAAGAATTTATTGAGTGCCTACTGTGTGCCAACCCCATTCGAGCTCCAAGGGATGAAACAAGGAGATTTAGAAGAGGGAAGAGAGGGGACTGTCATTTAAAGAGAGCCCCCTCTAAGAGACTAGAATCTATATTATTCCAACTACTAGAAAGAAGGGATAATTTTGCAATATGATAGAAGTGCTAATTATGGCTACAATGGCAATCACAGTACAATATATAAATGTTTCCAAGTAACATGTTGTACACCTTAAATTTACACAATAGTATATGTCAAATGTATTTCAATTTTTAAAAAGTTAATGGAAAACTACAACAAAAATCAGTTAATTAATTAAAGCAAGCCCACTCTGCGGCAGGACCGGGAATCACACAGATATCATCCTGTGTCCCTACAGATGAGGAGCTCACAGTCTAGTTGAAAAGGGAGACATTCACCCATAAGAATGTAGAAGGATCATATAAGACAGCGTAGACTTTTAGGAGGGAGGGAGGGGAGAGCCTCTAAGATGCTTTATAGGAAAATCAAAATTGGGTCTCGTGTAACAGGTGCCTCTGCTCAGCACTCCCCGCTGCCTGCCACACGCCGGAGACTCTCACCGCCTCCTGCACGTCTGAGCCACCTCTGAACTGCTCAGAAGCCCCCTTCATCTCCCCGCTCTGTCCAGAATTGCCTACATAAAGTCTCCCCCTGCCATAACCCCACTGTACCTTCTATTCAAACCCCTCTGAGTGGGGATGGTCAGAGCTGACCCCCCCCCCCCCCACTGCCCCCCCCCCTTCTTTTCCACTGCACTTTCCCTCAATGAACCCAGCCAAGTCATCCCTCCCCCGAGAAATGTCTGCACCTCCAATCCCGCTGTTCCCATCCCTTGACTTTGCCAAGTCAGATCGACATCAGAGGACTCTTCCCTTCCCCCGCCTCTGCTCTCTGAATCTCATCACCCTCTTCAACCCAATGTCCAAGGCCCAGGACCTCACCCACCTCCAACACCATTCGGTATTACCAATCATTGATTGGACGAAGTAGCCGGAAGGGCTTTTTAATGGTTATGATTGTCTTGTTCCGAAACTAGACTGAACCCTTAAGCAGTGGAGACCTGACATCAGGTCTTGCTTGCTATTCTATCTCTGTTCTTCAGACCAGTGCTTAGGATACAGTTGGCACTCAGTAAATGCTTACTTCCTTCAGTGGGCATGGGCAGTTCTCACTGGCCATATCTTTGCATCCTGCAGGGGGACCACGGACATATTTGAGTTTGACAGCGTCTATCTGGGAGACATTGCCTCACTCTGCGTGGGCCACCTCGCCAGGGAGGACCGGTTCATCCCCAAGAGAGAGCTGGTCTGGCACGTCAAGACCATCACCATCACCGAGATGGAGTACGGCAACGTGTATGTCCTGGGCCTCTGCCCTCTTCTCCAGGAAGGGCCACGCCCTCAGCGGGGAGGGCCTGTGGCCAGACCAGATGGCAGGGTGTGAGGTGTCCCCTTTGAGGCTGAGGTCACCTCACTCAGGAGGCGTATGAGGCAGGAAGGGAAGAGGCAGCTACACTGGTTCTGGAGCTTTCTGAACCAGAGGCTTACCCCAGAGGCAGGGGACTAGACTGGATGACCTTGGGTGCTCCAGTGATGCTTCTTTGGAAGGAAAGAAGAGCCAGTCAGACAGGGCCAGACGGCTGAGTCTCTCCTTCCCTTCCCCCATGATCACTGTATAATGATAAAGAGATACAGCTTTGAAGCCTGCTGCTCCACAGTCAGAGTGAAAGCCCATCATTCCTGTGGGCAGAGTAGAGACCAGCTGGAGTAATCCCATGGCCCACGGGCCCTGAGGACCCCAGATAAGGAGATTTACATTTCCCCCACCAAGGCCTTCTGGGAAGTCAGGCATTTCTGCAGGATTAAGGGTCTTAGTTACCTGGGTAACAGTTCACAGCCATCAGTTTTTCTAATTAATACCACTTGGTAACCACGTTGGAAGACAGAAAGAGCCCTGAGGCTCTGGGAGGCAGGAAAGACACTAAGAAGGAACCGGGAGATGAGCAAGGGGAGGCCAAGGGCAGTGCATGCCTCGGGGCGGGTAGGCCCAGAGAGCAGCTAAGGCAGCTGGACATCCCCCCAGAACCACTGCCGGCCCCCCCCCACCCGAGCTCCCCTCGTGCCCCTCCCGGCCTGGCCCTGCTCCTGGCAACGCCTTTCACAAGAAGCGCATGGGACAGAAGCAGCAGCCCTGCCTGACCAGGCGGGTCCCAGCTTCAGGCTCCAGTCTTCAGGAGCCCAGCGTCTCAGAGAAATGTCTGTCCACATTAGACCTGCCACCTGCAGGCTCCCTGGACTTGGCTGCCTCTGACCAAGCTTCCAGTTTGGGAATTAAGCAGGAAAGGGTCTCACATTTGAACTTCCGTCTTAGCCATCCCAGGCTGCCATAACTGAATCTACAGACTGGGTGGCGCAAACAACAGGCATTCTTTTCTCACAGTTCTGGAGTCTGGAAGTCAGAAATCAGGGTGCCAGCAGGGTTGGGTTCTTATGAGGCCTCTCTTCCTAGCTCACTGTGTACTCGCATGGCAGAGAAAGGGAGAGGGAGATCTGGCATCTCTTCCTCTTCATATAAGGGCACTAATCCCATCATGAGTCCCCACCCTCAGGACCTCATCAAAACCTGATTACCTCCCAAAGCCCCCATCTCCAAATACCATCACTTTGGGGGTTAGGGGCCTCAACATGTGAATTTGGGAGGAGAGAACTCAGCTCATAGCAGCTTCCCTCTCAGGCTGCAATGTTATTTATTGCAATGTTATTTATTGCTCTTTTTGAGAAAAGAGCAATTAATTTACAACAGTAAATCCTGTAAGAGCAATACTGACAAGGACTTGAGAGGTGGGATACAGGGGTCTGGAAGAGTTCCAGCTCACCCGGCGAGCCAGGGCCCGGTCAAAGCCCCTTCTGCAACTTGAACTGTCTCCCTATGGAAAGGAGCGTGGCTGCTGATACTGCGCCTCTGCAAATGCCCCAAATAAACAAAACAATACAATACAATAGTAAGTCACCACCTGAGTTAGCTTTAAATCCACAGTGTTGGCTGTGAGAGAGAGAGCCAAGGATCTCAGCACCACTCGGCACCTTCTAGCGTCAGGAGGAAGGGGGTGAAGAACTTCCCATCCCACAGTCCTGGGGCCGTTATAGGATTTTTCATCCAGTGGAAAGAATCTGCCACTCCCAGTGAAGCATCTTTTCCTACATTCTCAAGAGTGTGGCCTTTTGTCAGCATGGTGCTTGGGCTGGTAGGGGAGGGAGGGATGTCCATGGGGTGGGGATCTTCCCAAAGGGAAGTGGGTGCAGGGAGTGCAGACACCCAGATGCTAGAGCTGTCACGGATCAGCCGTGTAGCCTCAGGCCATAACCCAGCACCTCTCAGGGAAGAGAGCTGGATGCCCTCTAGAGTCTGGTGGGAGGGGAAGGATGGCAGGGGTTCCAGCCTGGAGGGCTCTCAGAAGTCATACTCCAGCCTACCTACCTGCGCTGGTCTCAAGCCTGTGATTCCTGGTGTATGAGAACCTCCCCCCAACAAAATATCACCTCTATACAGAGAGGGGACAGTACAGGGGTGTTCCATCATTGTGGCTATTTTCGTGTCACCATTCTAGAACACATTTAAATTCTACTGTGTAAAGACCACTTAACTAGCACTGTATATGGATCCACATTTCCTTTCTAACCAGCATGTTGGACCATAATATTTGGATTTCCATGAAATACAAATAATTTAATCTCATAAACACAACAATCTCAAATTTTTATGTTCCAACCGATTCCAGTCCTGACTCTTCTTCTTCAGCGTTTCTGACCAGCTCTGTTTCGTCACTAATATCCTCAGGACCTCGGTGGAAGGACACACAGAGAGGCTTTTGTTCCTTTTTGTAAAACCCAAAGTGGAATCGTTGTTTTATCCCATTATCATATATAATACATAATCATTTTAAAATTCAAATAAGGCAAAAAAAGTGAGTAAAACA
Organism: Aethalodelphis obliquidens; assembly: GCF_003676395.1. Taxonomy (NCBI): domain Eukaryota; kingdom Metazoa; phylum Chordata; class Mammalia; order Artiodactyla; family Delphinidae; genus Aethalodelphis; species Aethalodelphis obliquidens. The sequence continues at coordinate 3,120,903 of NW_020837963.1, read as the reverse complement.
AAGTAAAAATTCTCTAAAGCCCCACCCATCAGAGATGGCCATCTTGAGCATTTGGTGACCCTGTTCTCTCTGGCATATTTCTAATGTCTCACACACACACACTGTTCACAGAAGTGTGATCATATTCTACTTGGTTTTTTTAGCATGTTCATGTTTTTGTTTGTTATTTTCTGCCTTGCCTTTATTGTCGCCCATGACCCTACCCCCATTGCCAGTGGGAACAGCCTGGCATGTTCTTCTGCAGCTGGAGTCTTAACTCCACAAAGCCCTGAGGTCCCACATTTTGGTGATCTTATAATTACGTCTATTAGGAAACATTTCCTTATAACTACACCAGTGAATATTTTTCAGCCATTAAAAACAACAAATTAGGTTTCCCTGGTGGTGCAGTGGTTAAGAATCTGCCTGCTGGGCTTCCCTGGTGGCGCAGTGGTTGAGAGTCCGCCTGCCGATGCAGGTGACACGGGTTCGTGCCCCGGTCTGGGAAGATCCCACATGCCGCAGAGCAGCTGGGCCCGTGAGCCATGGCCGCTGAGCCTGCGCGTTCGGAGCCTGTGCTCCGCAATGGGAGAGGCCACAACAGTGAGAGGCCCACATACAGCAAAAAAAAAAAAAAAAAAAAAAGAATCTGCTTGCCAATGCAGGGAACACAGGTTCGAGCCCTGGTCCGGGAAGATCCCACATGCCGTGGAGCAACAAAGCCTGTGCACCACAACTACTGAGCCTGCGCTCTGGAGCCCGTGAGACACAACTGCCAAAGCCCACGTGCCTAGAGCTTGTGCTTCTCAACGAGAAGTCACTGCAGTGAGAAGCCCACGCACTGCGATGAGGCATAGCCCCCACTCGCTGCAACTAGAGAAAGCCCGAGTGCAGCAACGAAGACCCAATGCAGCCAAAAATAAAAAAATAAATTTATTAAAAAAAAAGAGAACGATTTAAATATGTACCAGAAGACTTGGATCAATTCCCAGGAAGTATTGTTGAGTGAGAAAAGTAAGATATGGGAAAGAATGCATTATATGCTGCCATTTTGTAAAGGGAACACTGATGTCCCGAATGTGTCTGTGTCTATGTGGGTCTGTGCAGGGTTGGGTGAAATGGAGGGAAATTTGGCAAGATACATCTACAGCTGGTACATGGGTTATCTGAGGTGAAGACGAGATGCAGGAGGGGTACGGAAAGAGAAAAAGGAGATAGAGCCAAGCAAAAAGGAAAAGAAAAAGAATGCATTTAGAAGAACACCCATATGATCACAGGATTTTTGCATTTATATAGAATTATGTATATTAGTGGGCATTTGCATAAAGAAATACATTTTAAGTGAATGTTTAAGCAAAGAATGCGATTATATCTCCCTCTTAGAAAGTATGGTATGTAACAACAATCTAGATTTATCAAGTGACGAGTTGGGGGCAGAGAGATCTCGAGACAGAGTAATGATTTCTTGTGAAGTGTCTTTAAATGGCTGGCTCGTCAGGTGGCCAGGCAGGCTGTCTCTGGGCCCCAGCTCTGTGTCAACTTGTGCAGTGACTTCTCTTCTCCAAGCCTTCATTTCCTTTCTGTGAAATGGGAAGACGAAGTCTACGTATGACTCAGGGTTGTTGTGGGAGTTGATGAGATGCACGAATGCAAAGTCCAGGCATTTAGTGAGCAAGCAGAAAACCAAGTTCTTTTTGCTGTTATGTATTTTCATCTAAAAATTGATTTTGCACCACTGGGCACGCCCTTTCAGGGCTGTGTTCCTGAAATCATTAGCCAGTGACAGGATTGCTTATTTCCAAAACTGTTACTTCCAAAGCGATTTGGATGGGAAAAAAACCATGGCAGTTGTTCAGTCCAAACCTCTAGCACTGCCGATGGGAAACTCAAAGTCACATAGGTAGTAGGTGGCAGGGCTGGGGCAGACCCCAGGCCCCCTTACACCCTATGCAGTGTTTTCTCACTGTGCCCTCTGACTTCTTTCTTGGTAATTATTGGACTCACTGTCATTACCCAGAGGCTAACATTGTGGCGGGGGGAGGGTGTAAAGAAGGGACTTTTTGGTCCAAGACCATTTCTCTTGGCCCTGGACTTGCTTCTGTTTGTGGTAGCTTCTTCAATACTTTGTACTGAAGTACTGTGCACCCCTTTGTACTATGTTGTCCATGAGCACATGCGTGTATGTGTATGCACATGCAACACACACACACACTCATAGTTCAACTCAGCCAAGTGCGAGGGATTTGGGAGCACACATTTCATAGCTACTTTTCCACTTGGCTTTGCCTGAGATCGTTGTTCTGGATCCCATAGCACCTCTGAAGGTGACAACGCTGGGTAAAATCATTCATCGGTCCCTTTGAAGGGGCAAGGGGATCAGCCTGGTTGGCGTGGAGTGAGCTTAGAGAAAGGCAGACAGCAAGTCAGAAAGGTAAACGCTGGGAGGAGGGTCGGATCATGTAAGGTCTTGCAGGCCTTTGTAAGGTGGTGATTTTTATTTATTCTGGGAAGCCGGTGGAGGGCTCTGAACAGAAGGACGACATTCTTGGGCTTACATCTCCACAGGATCACTTGGAGGCTGTGGAGAGGAGTCACGATAAGTAGCGAGAAGCAGGCAGACCAGTTAGGAAGCCGACACGTTCCAGGTCAAAGGTGGTGGTGACGTGGATGAGGGGGCAGCAGGGCGGAGAGTGAGATAGCGCATACTTTTTCAAGTGGGCTGATTCTGGGCCTATCGTGAAGATGGGGTCAATGGGAATTGCTGGTGGATCGGATGTGGAGTGTGAGGGGAAAAGGAAAAGGAAAATCAAGGAGCAGCTAAAATTATGAAGATGTCACTCCCTGTCAACTTTCAGATAAACGAGACCCATCTTCACATTTTAATGCAGACACTTCCCGCCCTAAGATCCTGTCACCTGGGGAAGGAACCACTTGTGGATGCCCAGGGTCCTGGGGGAGCGCGTGAGCCTTGGCTGGTGTGCACTAACCTCCCCGACTCCCCCCGCTTCCAGGTACTTCTTCAACTGCGACTGCCTCATCCCCCTCAAGAGGAAGAGGAAGTACTTCAAGGTTTTCGAGGTCACCAAGACCACGGAGAGCTTCGCCAGCAAGGTCCAGAGCCTGGTGCTGGTCAAGTACGAGGTCATCGTGACGACGGGCTATGAGCCAGGGGCGGGCACTGATGCCAACGTCTTCGTGACCATCTTTGGGGCCAACGGCGACACGGGCAAGCGGGAGCTGAAGCAGAAGATGCGCAACCTGTTCGAGAGGGGCAGCACCGACCACTTCTTCCTGGAGACGCTGGAGCTGGGCGAGCTGCGCAAGGTGCGGCTGGAGCACGACAGCAGTGGCTACAGCTCCGGCTGGCTGGTGGAGAAGGTGGAGGTCACCAACACCAGCACCGGCGTGGCCACCATCTTCACCTGCGGCAGGTGGCTGGACCAGAAGCGGGGCGACGGGCTCACCTGGAGAGACCTCTTCCCTTCCGTATGAGGGCTAGAGGCCCTCGCTCCCCCTTCCCACCAACTTGTCCCAACCACACCCACTACCCCCCACCTTGGCGTTCAGCAGTCCTTTCCCGAAAGCCTCCTGGAGCTGGGACTGGGGGCCAGAGCTCCATGGTCCTTCAGAGGCCATTGTGGGCAACGGCTTGTGGGGTCCTACACCCTCTCAGGTATCCTGGATCCAGATGAACCCATCAACCTGTGTCATAATCTGTTGCTGCACAAAAATAACTTTTTGCATTTTCTTTTTCAATAATAGCAGTGACCAGGCTGAAGCTGGCTGCCACGTGTGGATGGGAAATTGGGGCTTCACCCAGGGGATAGAAGTGGGGAAGAAGAGGCCATCAAGATGATGTATTTTAAGCAAAAACTAATTAACACTTTTTTCCCAGAAAAGCTGGGCTAATTAAATTATTACCAACCACACCCTGCAAAGGACTCATCTGGGCATCTGCTCACTTAGATATGCATCCTTTTTCCCAGTTTCAATAAATCCAGGGGCAAACAGAGAAAAACATCAGGAGGAAGAATTTTAGCTGGAAGGATTTATGACCCTGTGAACAGGTACATGAGTCTTTCTGTCACTTTACAAAGGACGCATTGCCAAGTGCCGGCTGGCTGCCCCAGCCAGTGATAACACAGTTGAGACCCGGAGACCTGAGCAGGTGATAGGGTGCGGGGAAGAGGGGGAAGAAGGTGCCTGGAACAGTGCCTGGAACTGCCTGGTCCCTGCTGCACCCGGGCTTGGAGGGGAGGAGGGCATCGGTGGTGTTTAGAACTATGGCTCGCTGTGGGCAATGTGGACTGAAAGCTGAGAAGGGATTGGAACAAAATAAAGATGTGGTCTCTGCTCTCAAGGGGGATGTGACCCTGATGGAGAGGCAGCAAGAAAACCATATATTCATGTGCATGCACAGATGTGCACGTACACACACACACACACACACACACACACATCCTGATCAACAATCACAGCTGGGGTGCAGTACAACTCAGCCCCTGACTTCTGATTTTCCTGCGGAGGCAGGGGTGGGACTGAGCAGAAAGGTGCATCAGGCCAGGAAGTCTTCCTGTAGGAGGTACCCAGTACCAGGATTTCTGCTGTGTCACCGTGGACCCTCTAGCCCAGACGGGTGTAAACTTGGTGAGGCTTCATGGCTCTGAGCTCTCGGAGACCCTTGGAGAGAGGCTGTGGCAGTAAGCACAGGCCCAGAGGCAGCAAGAAGCAGTCTTGAGTCCCAGCTCTTCCTTTTCCCTGCTGGGAGAGCTTGAGCACATTGCCTCATCTCTCAGGCCTCAGTTTCCTCATCTGTCAAATAGGAAGAATGATAATACCAACCTTGTAGGCTACTATGAGGACTACGTGAGTTAAAATGCAGATAGTTAATTCAGCGCCTGCACTGAAGGGTTTGTCCATCATGTTAAACAAGCAGGACTTAAGGGGGCTGGGGTGGGGCGGGAGAGAAGTAATCATTAAATAGCTTTATTTGTATCTTTTTCTGGAGCCGGTTCTTCCCTTGTCCCTGGATGAAAATTAAGGCAAGCCTCATAACTCTTCTGGACTCTCATAGGTAATAAAACGTCCAACAACCACTTTAAAGTCACAAAGTCCATCTCAGTTCTGTAATTTAAATGTGTGGCTCCAATACAAAGGCCAAAACATTCCACTCAGAGTTGAGCCTCCTCCCGTCCCCCAGTTCGGTCCTATCACAAGTGGTAACGAGAGTGAGTGAAGAGCGAGCGTGTGGGTGTGTCGATGTGCACACAGGTGTGTATGTGTGTATGAGTGTGGGGTCAGCCTCACCTCTCGTCCCCACCTTGCCCTTTTACCCCTGCTCCCTGCTCTAGCCGACCCCGGTTTCCCACCCCTGGGGGGCAGGGAAGAGAGGTGACGAGGACAGCTTCCTCTTGGGGGCGCTACTGTGGTCAGTGTCCTTTCTGGACTGGCAGCTGTTTGGAGCCTTCCTCCCATGAGCACTTGTGTGGGTTCTATCTCAGGCCCTTCACCACCCCCACCACCCCCACCCTGTCTTGCTTAGGATCTAAGACACCCAATAGGATGTCGTCTGGCATCCTTTGCTCTGACAAACTCTGGGCATTCAGACCACTTGTCTCTGCCGTCAGTGGCCGGTCAGCCCATCCCTCATCCCCACGATTTCTCTGGACACATCCCTTTCTCCAAATAGCCCCACTGAAACCCCAGTCACTAGCCTTGGGCAAAGGGCAGCCAAATGGAAGGAAGGAAGGGAGGAAGGAAGAAAGGAAGGGAGGGAGGGAGGAAGGGAGGGATACTCCCAGCCCACCCTCAGCTCTTTCTGAAAATCCTGCCCTCGTATCCATGGCCCCTTTCTCAGGCTCTCCATCCTCTGTCATACCTGGAGGACGAGGCTCAGCTCAAAGTTAAAATTGCATTCTGCCATGTCCTCTGGCAAGTGCCACTCAGTCTCACTATGGAATGCATCATCTATTGTCTTGTGGAACCAGCCAAGATTGGATGGGAAAAGCCCCTTGTTTCGTCAGTTGCTGATGTGCTCAATAAATGTTGGCTCACTCTTACTGGGATAGGGCGGGTCTAGTTTGGGGACATACCCCATGACCTGAGTCAACTTTCTTTCCATCCCTTACCTTCCCTGTCTCCTCTGCTTCCCCTCAGGGGACTTGTTAAGATCAGATGAAACTACTGCTGTGAAAGCCCCTTCGAAACTGTTATGCCTTCCGTTCATCCAGGTGCACTTCATCTCACACAGGGCACCCCTCCACCTGCCTCGTTCCCCAAGTTCTCGGGACCTGGGCCGGTTGCCCACAGATCTGCATCCAGCATGTTACCCTCCAGCAAGGCCACACCCACCATACCCTCTGCTGTGCCTCCTCTGCGGCTGTTCCTGTGCTCTTAAGTCTCCTCACCACCGTCCACCCCTCCCTCCCACCCTGTTCTGAGGCCCCAGGCTTGGAGGGTATAATGGTCAGGAAAAAAAGGCAGACAGAGCAAACAAATATGGTATATCATCACTTAGGTGTGGACACTGAAGCCAACAAACAAACAACAACGACAAAAAACAGACCAGACCAGTCTAGCCTCCCTGCTTTGTAGGGGCGGGAACTGAGGACCAGAGCAGGCCTCTGACTGACCAAGGGTCCCACAGGGGCAAAGCTGCACTTGCACTCAGCTGTTTGACACCCTTCACACTCTGCGGAGGTGGGGGAGACATGCACATCGGTGGAGCGGGGGGTCTTGCAGAATCCACGTGTGTCAGGTCCCATCCCCACAGCCCTGCGTCTCTGCGCTGGCATTGCCTTCCCTTGGGGCCCTACACTTCTCCTTCCTCCACCCAGGCTGCAGGCAAAGGTCGAGGGAGACCCACTTACCAGGGTGTTGGGGAGAAGGGTAGAGAAAGGAGGAGTCCCTGCTGCCCTCTGCTCCCACCTGTTGCTGCCCCCGAGCCTGCCCTCTGCCCTGAGGAAGGGGTTCCAGACACCCGTGAGAAGCCCCCAGGGGAGGGCTCGCTCAAAATCTCACCCCGTCTGCCTCTGGGCTGGGCTTTACCTCTCAATTCCTGCCTCTTCCTTGCAAGCCGGCACAGGAATCCCCCTTTTGGCAGGGCAGAAAGGAAAGCTGGGATCGGGAGGAACAAGCAGGGCGCCCAGGGTGCAAACTTGAGGGAGGCGCTAGACCTCAGGCTTGTGCAAAGCCAGGGCTGGCACCCGAAGCTGGGGCTTCCTTAAACATTGCACCCAGGGCATCTCTCTTGCCTCACCCTCAGCCCTGGCCCTAGAAGAAAGACAATCTTCTACCCAAAGCCCCCACAAAGCTCTGTACCCCAACAGTCCGAATTTCAAGGCTGAGACCCAGCAACCAGCCATGGGGAAGATGATGACATACCCTTCTCTTGGGAAGGTCCCTCCTGAACCCCTCTCACCCTAAGGCTCCTGCTGCCGACATGGCCCCTGGTCATCACTGGGGTGGTCAACCATGGCAGGTGGCCCTGGATGCCACCTCTCCTCCAGCCAAGACCAACCCCCTCACCAGGGCTCTGGGTGAAGAAAACAAAAGATTTTTTAAAAGGATGGCTTCTTGAGTGCCAAGGTTTTATATCAGTGTGATCTTTCCTCCCTTGATTTAGAGATAAGTCAGCATTAAAGAACATTTGGAGAGAACCTTAAATGTAATGCTACAAATACAAACAAAGTACTTCCAAATAAGTATCCCGGGGGTCCACATTAAAGAAAAGAGACTCATTCGCAGTTAGCACAAGCTACTTACACAGGAGCTGTTGCACCGGTGTCTAAGAAGCACTTGCTCTTACGCAGGTTACACAAAAGCCTTCCACCTTATTTTCTCAGCTCGTTGGCTGAACAACGCTTTTCTTCCAAGATTTTGATATAAGTACACTCAGCCCAGTTCAGATACACCCCTTCTTGAATTCTGATTATGTGGGCTCCAATGGCATGAGGTCAGAAGTCCTATGGGGCCCCACTTCCTGAGGACCCTTGGTGGTGTGTGTCTGTCCTGAACAGGTGCCCCCATTAGTCCCGGCCCCTTGACAGAGCGCAGCACCAAGCATCACTCACCCACAGACACCCAAATGCCCTGAGTGAGGCAAGATAAAGCTTCCAGGGACAGGTGGGGGACCTCAGCCCTGGACAAAGGGAGTAGTGGAGCCTAGAGGAGAGGAGATTTGACGTGATGGGCCTGAGTGAATGACTTTTAAGGGAGGAAAGAACATTTTACCCTAAATTTAAAAGGGGAACTTTGGGCCCTGGGATGGTGGAGGGGGTGGGAGGCAGTGTTGCTAATGAGCTGGAGGGAAGATGCTTCCAGCCTTGAGGACTCAATGTGGCTTTTCTTCTAGAATCTCCAGCTGAACGTGGAAAAGACTTTTAATGAAGCAGCGATTCCTGGTGTCTTGGTGTTGAGGCCTCAGCCACCAGCCCTCCTACTGGATAAACAACTACCAGTGGCTGACCATGGCGTGGAATGGCCAGAGGGGAAGAGCAGACATTGATGGGGCCTGGGAAACTCTCCAGGAAAAGGAGACGGAGAGAAGGACAAGAGGAGAAATACTATGGAAGGCAGGGATTTAACAAAAAACAAAACATCACCATCATCTTCTACATGGCTAATATTTATAGAGTGCTGACTATATTCCAGACAGTGCCTTACACACGTGATCTCAATAAATCCTCAGAAAGACCTATGAGGCAGGTGCTATTGTTATCCCCACTTCATAGATGAAGAAACAGAAGCACAGAGAGTGTAAGTAACTTGCCCAAAGTCACACAGCTAACAGGTGCCACAGGAAGTCCAAGGGCAGGGGTTCTCCTCAAATGAAATGTTAGCTGGAAGCTCGAGGTATGTAAAGGTGGAAGAACTTCAGCTGTGGCTGGTTGGGGGCAGGGAGGGTTCTGGGACAGAAAGTGCTCAAGAAGTGCAGGCCCCGCGGGAAGGAACCCTGCTTGCAGGTGAGGCTACGTGCAGGGCAAAGGGGAGTGCGGAAAGGACAGTGCCTGGCGGGGAAGGCTCTGGTTTTCTGCCTCCAGGTAATGGAGAGTATGGGGGAGAAGAAAGGGCCAGAGGCCAGGTGTCATCTTGGGGCCACTCAGTGTCTGCTGGGGTGCAGCAGCTGGGGAGGCCTGGGAGTGAGGCGAGGACAAGGTGCAGGTTAACTTGCTGGGTCACCTTGACTGGCCACGGGGCGCCCAGATTAAACATGATTTCTGGGTGTGTCTTTGAGGGTGTTTCAGGTGAGATGAGCATTTGAACTGGTGGACTCAGTAAAGTAACCAGCCCTTCCCTGTGTGCGTGGGCCTCGTCCAATACCTGGAGGGTCTGGATAGAGCCAAAAGCAGAGGAATGGAGAATGTATCCCCTTCCTGCCTGTCTGCTTGAGCTGGACATGGGTCTCCTCCTACCAGTGGGACTGGGATTTTCCCCACCGTTCCCTAGCTCTCAGGCCTTCTGGACTCAGACTGAATTACACTGTTTGCTGTACTGGGTCTCCAGCTTACAGAGGGCAGATCATGGGACAGCTCAGCCTCCAGAATCATGTGAGCCCATTCTTCCTCAAAATAAATCTCCACATATATAACATACATATGATATATACTATATATCATATCTATCCCATTGGTTCTGGTTCCCTGGAGAGCCCTGACAATCACAGCTGGACTCTGTCCTCCTCGACCTCCTGAGGGTTATGGAGACTACGAGTCACGGGCAGAGCTTGGGTGATTTCTGAGAAGTCTGTCCTCCTGGGCACTGAGATAGGAGGTGGGAGAGGGGTGGAGACTCGCAAGGCTGCCTGTTGGCCCACGTGTTGGATAGGCAAAAAATCCGAGGAAAGAGAGCCACTCCCCCAGCCCCAGAAGGCCAGGACCCAACAGAGATTAAGTAGACAAGGACAACAGAGGTAGTCCGAGGAGATGTTAGGGGAAGGAGCCTGGTCTGCCATCCTCATGCTTACATTTGGCAAACTGGGGACGGGGAGTGTCCACATGGCTGGCTAGTGGCGGGGCAAGGACTAAGAAGCTATGGTTCCCGAAGGAAGAGACACAGGTGGAACTGGGTGGAAAACAACAGACAGCATTTTGGATCATCTCACTCGAAGGAGAACTGGGGATTCTGAACATTCATTAACCTAACGAAAACCATGGACTTTAGTTAATAATAATGTATCAATATCGGCCCCTCCACTCTAGCAAATGCATCTAACCAAGGCAAGATGTTAATTACAGGGGAAACTGGGTGGCCATGAGAGAACATATGGGAACTCTCTTTATTTTCAATTTTCTGTACACCTAAAACTGTTCTGAAAAATAAAGTCTCTGACTTAAAAAAAAAAAAGTTCATTAATATGGGTTCTGCTTGCAGTTTATGAGAGAAAGCCATCTTCCAGTCCACTGACCCACACTTTTCTGAGAATAGACTCTAGACACCACAAAGAGTGTCTGACTTTGGGCTCTTAGGAAGGAATAAAAAATCCACTCCAACTTTCAAAAGTCAAATCCCTTCTCTCCTATGGAGAAACTGAGGAGCCTCCAGTTCAAAACACGAGCGGTTACATTTGAAACTGATCAAAAATGGGAACTTTCCGCTTTAAGATCCATAAAGTTCAGGAAACAGGTTAATGAGATGATTCTTCACAGAATAGAACAGGTTCTTTGAGAGATAAAGAGGTAAAAGAAAATAATAGATAAGAGAGGAGGAGGAGGGAGAGGAAGGGAGTTGGGAGGGGGAGAAGTGGGGAGGCTGAAGGGGCGGGGAGGGAGAAGGGAAACAGGTGAAGCACAGGGAGAGGATGAGGAGACAACAGACACTGCCCCGTGTCCTGGATGAACACAGGTCTGGGAGCGGCTTTCTCTGGACGTTTCCTGGGTGTGCACAGAAATAAGCACCCTCCACGAGTGAGGTGTAGTTAGCAATGCAGTTCATTTTTATTAGTTATAAATAAAGTACAAAAAATCCACCAAAAGTGAATCTAAGCATTTACACAATTCCTAATGTCTCCGCCTTTTCATTGATGCACTATTGCTTTAATATTCATAATAAATATTCTTCTAGCTTTCTGCTATAAAATAGTCTATGTAGCAAAATGTTGCACAGCACAACAGAACAGAACAGCAGGAGGATTACAAAAAAGGACAATCAACACTGAGGATAATCCTTTCACTTACCAGGGGCAACCAAATTACCCCCTCGAGGGCCTGGTGTCGCTGGCTCCAGAGCTGAGACATGAGCCACTACCAAGGCCAGGGGTGGGGCTGGGGAAGGGGAAGGCTGGGGTGAGGAAGGACGGGGGACAGGCCAGCCAGGGCAAAGGGCACTTCCCACCCCGACCCCACAGAGCAGCATAAGGCATGTCTGTCCAGGAGCCCTGCCAAGGGGCAGCGTCAGCCAGACCCGGCAGTGTGGTGGTTATGCACCAGTGGGCAACTCCACAGGCTGCCTTCACAGAAAGCAGGTAAGCACGGCTCCAGGGTGGAGGCAGAGGGGAAGCTGGGCAGGCAGCAGGCCGGAGGCCCAGGGAAAGGGACCCACAGTCCAGCCAGAGCAAAGTTGGGGCTTAGGCACCCTGCACGGCCCAGCCACTCTTACAAGCCTGGCCTGGCAGCGTGGTGAATCTGGGCCTCCGCTCCCTTCCCAATCAGCACCGTCCCAGGGGCCTCACGTGGAGGGTGGATTTCTCCACCACGCAAAGGCAGTGATGTCAAGAGGCAAGAGGGAAGGATGAGCTGGAAAGAAACGGGAGGCGGCGAGGCGGGACGAGGTTGACATGCAGAGTCAGAGCAGCTCAGAGGCTGCCCCTGGGGACAGGGACCTCCGCTTTCCTTTTGGCTCAAAAACTGCTGGGCTCACCGCTGTGCCAGGCTTTGAAGCTACTGCTTCCTCAAACTCTCCCCTCCCACTCCTCCTGGGGGGCAGTGAGATTGGAGGCCCACACCCGTTCTCCACAGCACTCCCTCCTGCCCACAGGCCCCTTGGAGCAATGGCAGAGGGTGAAGGAGATGCTGGGAGGAGAGACCATGGGTCCAAAATCCGTGCCCCAATCTGCTGTCAAGGGCAATGCCTCAGCAACAAAGCCTCCTGGAGAGGGTAGGATGGGGGTGCCAATCCCAAATGCCATAGTCTGGGGCTTATAGTCTGCCAACCCCGTCCCCGTATCTAACAAGACACGGACTTTGGCTCACTCTCCAAATGACCACTAAACCTGTGAAAGCACATGTCCAGGGATGTGTCCACCCACCTCGCTGCATGTAAAAGGACAGGCATCCTTCCAGGTTTCTCCTTTGAGCAAATCCGCTGGATAAATTCTCAGTCCACTCTCTTCCTCTCCTCACCTCTCCTTCCCTGTACCCTCCCTTTCTTCTCTCCTAAGAGGATGAGGGAGCACAGCGTGGTGGGCTCCCCCCGGCTCTGTGTCATATTCTATCCAAGTCTGAGGGACCCTAGAGAAACCCTCCAGTTCACCTTCCTCACCCCAGCCCAGAAAACTGAGACTCAGGGAGGCCGAGGGACTTGCTCAAGGTCACGGGGAAGTTTGCAGAAGAGCTGCTGAAAACCCAAGCCTCCTGACCCCCGGTTCAGAGCTCGTTCTAATAAATCAGGCTTTTGGCTCTCAGATGCTCCTGCTGGTAATGTCCAAAGGACCCAGTTCTGGAACCAGAGAGATTTGCAGCGCAGGTGGAGAGAGTGCCCCCGGACCTTCCTCAGAGGATGGGGGCAGGGTGGCCTGAGGTGTGGAAACAGGGAGAAGGAGAAAAGAAACAGGCTAATGATGGGGGGTTGAGGAGAACGGGCAAGGATAGCAAGTGAAAGGCTTACCCCAGTCTGCTGACGAGTGCAAATTATATTTATATATGTGCTAAATACAGTCACTATATTGGAGTTTTTCACTAGGATCACAGCATACAGAATCAAAGGTTTGCATTTCGTATGGAATGTATCCAAAGAGGCCAGCACCACAGTAGGACAGCTTGCAATCACACACCCTGATAGTCTGGACGAAATAAAGTTCGCGGAATTTTATTTAAGTTTTTTTTTTTTTTGTATTCGTAGTTGTTTGTCATCGTACCAATGCATGCAAAGCATTCCACTCCCAGAAACAACGCCAAAATGAGGTAATAGGAGTAATAAAAAAAATTAGTATCCTTTCTAAATAAATAAATTATAATTAAAAATGCAAAACAACTATAAAAATAATTAAATAAGAACCCACGATATCTACAAGTTAGTCATAAATTATGATTGTTAAATATAAGGCATTTAAACTCACAAAACCCTGTAAACTAGCAACGTGCCATGTTTTTTGTTTTTTGTGTTTTTTTTTTTTTTCATTTTTGTTTTTCTATCAGCTGAAATCGCTCTAGCATTTGCTCTACGCGCGCGCAGGAGATGAAACACGAGGGGGGGACCTGACAGACGTTGCTACAGCCCCACGCGGGGAGTGTCTGTCCCGCCGGTAGGCGGGGGCTTGGGGGATTTCTTCAGGAAAAAAAAATCTGGTGCTTTTTCTTCACCGTTGAAAAAACTGTGCTTGTTCATTAGGCGTAAAGAGTTAAGAATACTTGCACGGAGGCTGGAAACATTTGCAGAAGAGGAGCTTGAGTCCCGCCACGGGTAGGGGGCGAGGGCTGGGCCCGGGGCCCAGCTGGAGGAGGAGCCCAGGCTCCGCCCCCGCCGCGCCAGGTGGCCTGGGTTTGTGGGTTTCGAAGATTGGCGTCCTTGGCGACCCGCTGCGGCCAGGGCTGCAATGCGGCAGGAGGCCCAACTGGAATCCTGGGGCAGCTCTCGCCCCAGAAGGCACTCATGCGTCTCAGTCAAGAAGGGGCCGAAGGACGACAGCGGGCTGAAGCCAAAGCCTGCCTGTTCTCCAGTCTTCCCAGGCTCCCGGACGTCGAGGGAGGGGAAGCACAGACCCCTCTCCTCTCTTCTCACCCCGCCTGGCTGCCTGCTGAGGAAGCGGGTGGCTGGGAGGTGCCCACCTGCAAGGTAGGAGGGCCCCAGAGAGATGGGCATGGGGGGCTCCAGGATCTACCCGCAAAGTCAGAGCTGACCTCTCCCCTCTGGGTGACCTTCACCCCACTCACTGGCTAACGTTAGCCCGGGGCACTCAGGGAGCCTGCAGAGAACTGGGGGGAGGAGGGGACCCATCCCACTCTCAGCCTATGATACAGGCATTAGTGCCTTCGGGGAAGGTTGTTGTCAACAGCTTGGTGGGCACAGAGCTCTCCCACCTTGAAAAATGTGTTGATGTTAGGATCAGAGAATGTGATTGTTGGAAGGAAATTTAGCAAGCATCCAATCCAACCTCTTTGTGTGCAGCTGAGGAAACTGAGGCCCAGAGAGAAGGAGGCAGGTTCTAGAGCTGCCCACTTTGTCAGTCAAGAGCCAAGACGGAAGCCAGACACCAGCTCCCGTTCCCTCCGGCCTCCCCACCAACCCACCACCTGCTGGCCTTGCAAGCCAGCCTAGGAGAGAAGAACAAAGGACTGAGACTAAGTGGGGAGTGACCTTCCCTGGACCACCCTGCCTACCTCTGGGTCAAAGCAGGGTAAGGAGAGTTCCCAACTTCCTGGGGCTGCTAGTAACTAGCTCTCTCCAAAATCCTGACAAGTACTTAACCACTCACGGGCTCTCCAGCCGTTGGCCCAGGAGACACTGTTCACACACTGCAACCACTGAATGGGACAGTATAATGCTCGTGCCATTAACCTCGGATCAGACTAGCCACCCTTTGCGCACTATTGCCTTAGCTCCTCAACTGGACTGTAAGCTCCTGGAGGCCAGGGATGTCGTCTCCCTGGCTGTTGTCTCCTCCAGAACCTGCACTGGCAGGTACTCGGTACGGATGGTCTTGGGCTGAGTGAGATCCTTGAGTAACCCTCCTTCCAGAAGCCATGACCCCCCACTCTCTGCCTGCAGGTGTCCAGAGCAGCCATCCCTCCACCTGACAGCTCCACATGTACTAGAAGGTTCTACCTCAAGCCAAAATCTGCCTCCCCATCATTTTTACCCATTGGTCCTGGTTTTACCCTTGGTAAGCAACAATGCAGACTCAAATTTTCTTAACCTTATGGAATTTCTTCATATATGTGATAAGTATCCTGTTCCCCTTAGTCTTCTCTTACTGATATAAAGGCATTGAGACTGGGGCAAGGGGTGAGGGGAGGGGGAGGCTTTGAGGGCAGTGCAAATGCGAGAGAGGAGGAGTGAGCAGGAGAGGCAAAGGAAGAGAGCAGAATTCTAGCTGAGCTGGTGTTTTCCACAGATGGACAAAGAAAGTTGGGTTGGGGTTGGAATTTGGTGGACTTTCGCATCTCCATTCTCTTGTCCTCCCATCTCTCTGCTCCCTTTGAGATTCAGAAAAATTATGGAGTGGTTCAGAAAAACACACTGTATGGTGTCACTTGGAACTTCCAGGTCTTGTCTCCCACCACCCCCATCCCTAAACCCCACGGAAGTTCCCAGGAGAGAGCACAGAATGCGTTGGGCAGAGAGTGTTAATCCTCACAACATCTAGGTGAGGTAGAAGAGGTGGAAATGGGGATGCACTGTTGTTTCTCCCCACTGTAAGGAGAAGGAAACTGAGGCACAGAGAAAGAAAGGGACTTGCCCAAGGTTATTAAAGAGAAAGAGCCAGAGGCTAGGAACACAGGGCCTCCCAAACCCAGCCAAGGTGGTCTCCGGGCCAGGGCCATCTCTGAGGGACTTCATCAGGATTTGAGACATTCCAAAGGAAGCTCAAGGTCCTCCTCGAGGTCCACGGTGTTTGACCTCAGCCCTTGCGTGCTAGCTGAGAGCACTTTGGCCAAGACCAGGTGTCCATCACCTATGCTACTTTACCTTTAGCATCTGGTTAATTTTTTGCATTCGAGAGGCAGTGGCCAAATGGCCTCTTTGCGACAGGGCATAAGCACAGCCAAAAGGAAGAAGCTGGCGTGAGCAGGGGTATCCTGGCTCCGAGGAACCTGGGGCAGCTCTGGCTGAAAGCTGACGCCTCCTGGTTCAATGTGGAACTGGGGGGAGGGGGGGATGGTTGGAGCTAAGTAGATGGGCTCTGGAAGTGGGGAGCCTTCCTTCAAGACAGACCTCTCCCCTTCGCCTACTCAAATGCTGCCTTTCCAACCCCGGCTGAGCCCCTCAGAGGCCCATCTAAGTTCCCATCTGCTCCTTTTCCAGTCCTCCTCTTTCCTGGACGCCCCTCCACGCTCCGTGCACTGTAAACATGAGAAAAACAAAAGCCAAGAGAAAACAAAAACAAAACGAGAACCCCCTCCCGCCTCCCAACCTGGGTGAAAAAAAATCATCCTTTTTCACCGTAAACAGGATTTGGCTTTTTTCTTCACCTTTGATTCCTTTTTCCTTTTCTCTCGTAAAGACGGGAAGATTCGGGCTGTCGTTGGTTGGTTCAGTCAGGCACCAAAACAAGAAACTCAATGAGAACTATTTGGTGCAGATTCGGTAACAGCGACATGTCCACCACAGATGACTAGAGCACCACACACAACATTTTTCTTAAGCTAACATGCTCTGGCTGCCATCCACAGAATTAGCTAGAGACCCCTACATGGTTTCTACGTGGTCAAGAGGTATATATACAATCCTTCAAAGGACAGGATTGAGGGGCCGGGCTATCAGCTAGGACCTGCAGGATCACATCTAGATTCTCAGCAGCATGGGCCCCCCCTTCCCACCCCTGCTCCGGGCACTGCCAGCTCCCTCCCTCCCGCAAAGCAGGTGGATGGACATGGACGGACGGACGGGGCAGTCACCACTCTGGACAGGTGGGCCTCCCCCACCCCCTCCTTTCCTCAGACATGGATACCACCAACTCCTCTTTCCACAAAATGTGCTTGCAGGCTTTTCCTCTACATCAAATGGCTCAGAAGGCAAAGTTTGGCTGCAAGGGCTATGGCCGTGGGGGGACCTGGTGAAGGAAAATGGGGTGTCCACTGGCTAATTCCTCCCTCAGCTGTCAGCTCCCAGTTGTGTCTCAATGTCCACTCGGCAGATGGGGCATTTCTTGCTCATGGCGAGCCACTGGTCCACACACAGTTGGTGAAAGAGATGCATACAGGGTAGGCGCCTGGAAGAGAGGAGGGTAAGTCGGAGGAATGGTCAAGGAGAAGGGCCCCGGGCTGTGCCAGGAGCCAAGGGACACTGACTCTACTCGGGGAATGAGGAGACTCACACCCAGGACCACTGGGGGCCTGGCCAAAGAAGGTTCTGGGGGCTCTGCCACGGAGTAAGGCTGTGGCTAGGATGGGAATTCAGGACAGGAAGGAAAGCCCCAAGGCCCTCCTCCTCCTGGCCCTCCAGATCAACCTGAAATGAAGCCAGGACTTTGTGTGAGATCCATTCAGGCCAAATGTCTCTCTGTTCTCCTAGCTTTGTGTCCGGGAGTCCACACCATGGGCACCACACATCTAGAATGTTCCACACCCCACCTTCCTAGGACAACCACAGAGCACACTGTGCACACTTGGCACGTTCACACACGTGCACAGGCAAACAAGCACCCCTGACACACGGTGCAGGACTGATCACCAATCCCCATGAAGGAAGAGGGGGGACTCAAAAGGCGGGGCTCCTACCTCACATCTTCTCCATCTTCCAGCAGAGACAGACAGATCGTGCATTTCTCATCTGTGTCTGACTCCTCCCCCTCTTCCTTCTTGCCCTTGCCATCCTGGGGTCTTCGCTGTGTGAAGCAGAGGAAGAGCACCGACTCACCTGGAGGCCCCTGTCTTTCATCCACAGCTGCCCCCTCCCTTTCAGCCTCCTTTCCCTGTGAGTCAGTCACTTTTTTTTTTTTTTTTTTTTTTTTTTTGCAGTACACGGGCCTCTCACTGTTGCTGCCTCTCCCGTTGCGGAGCACAGGCTCCAGACGTGCAGGCTCAGCAGCCATGGCTCACGGGCCCAGCCGTTCCGCGGCATGTGGGATCTTCCCGGACCGGGGCACGAACCCGCATCCCCTGCATCGGCAGGCGGACTCTCAACCACTGCGCCACCAGGGAAGCCCGAGTCAGTCACTTTTTAAGTTCTGAAGTAACACCCAGACTTCTGTGCGCTTCCCAGACCCTTCTCCCCGCCTCCTCCCCATGCCCCCTCCTTGCTTCAGGATACAGAGTGCAGGAGTGGAGCAGCGGAAGAGGCCAAGCAGTTTTTGTTGTTCCAGGCAACTTATGTCCCAGGTCTAAACTTTACACTGTCCTAGAGGCGTAGAGTTTAGAAAGGAATTGAGTACCTAATGAACCAATCTTTGGAGAACTATGGCTTGTGCATAAACAGCTTCCTCTTTTCTAGTCCCCTCATGCTGTCCACTCCTCCTTACATCCTTTCCAACCTATATCCTTGCCTCCAGACTTCTCCCTCCACTTTCAGGTTCAGCATGCTTCATCTATCCATCCATCCATCCTTCCATCCATTCACTCTTTTTTCCCTCCCTCCCTCCCTCCCTCCCTCCGTCCCTCCCTCCCTCCCTCCCTTCCTTCCTTCCTCTCTTTCTCTGAACTAATGTCTATTCACTTTTTCTTTCATTACTAGACGAAGGCAGATTTCCTCAACTGGGCATTACCTCCTATAATTTGTACCACACTTATTCTATGTTGTTTGATCTCTCTGCCTGTCCAGAAATTTCCGTTAAAATAGGTACTAGTTCCACTGTACACCAGAAACTAACACAACATTGTAAATCAACTATACTTCAATTCTTTTAAAAAGGTATTAAGTTTTTAAAAAGGTAAGCACTAGTTCTAATATCATGTTAGACATCATGCAAGCACTCAGTTTATACTTGTTGACTTTAATTGTCCTGTTTTAAATTCTTTGCTAATTATTTGAAGATAGTTAACTAGTATGTAGAAAGTTCCAAGCTCTTGGATGGTGTGGACCATGGCTCACCCTTCTTTAGATACTGCCCCACACTTGGTCAAGTATAAGGCACATCACTGGTGCTTAAAAAAATATTCTGGGGAGGAAGGAATGTAATCAGTGAATGGAATCAGCCCACTTTCTTGTTCCCATCTCCATGCTATGCAGTGAAACATTCTGATAATACCCATGGGAAGAAAACTAAACCTTTTCCCCCCTCTCCAGGGATAAGCAGACTTAAAGGTCATCTTGCCAAGAGAAATCTGAAGAGTCACAAGATAACGATCACCCAGAGAGTGACTATGACCTTCGGGCCAGGCCTAAATGCCAGGTCTCCCCAGTCTGGTCCCTGGTCCTCAGCTCCGGAGTCTGAAGTAGTCTGGGGAATTGTGTAACCTTATTAGAACATACAAGAAAATCTATACCTTCTGCTCTCAGCCTCCCTGTGCCCTATACACCCTACTGCAATACGTTTACCCTTAACCAGAAAATCAGAATTACATCCATAGTCCCATATAATTGTCATGGGTTTGGAGTATGAATGAAGTCATGATGATCTGTCTGCCCAAGAACCCAGCCGTGTTTGCTGGTGGAGTGACCTTCTTTTAGTTGGCCCTTTGAGAAAAGGGAATTCCATAAAAAATACCATTGAGACTATTTTCTATTGTTTTTTCCCATCATTATTCAGGATTTCCTTTTTATAGTTAACAATTTTAACTTAATAGTCCTACCTTGCTTTACTATATCTATATTTCTTTAAACTATATTGTCTCTTTTCAAATCTTATCCTATTTCTTCCTTTGTATTTTTAATCTTTTAGGTCTTCCAGTTTTTGTCTTCTCTTTTCATTATCTATGTAACTTTTATTTTAACTATAAGTTTCTTCAGCATTTTTAATTTAATATGTATTTTAAAGGTTCCCACACAGAACCTTATGTGGGAACTGTCCCTTTTGCCCATACCTTCTCATTTTCATTAACGTTCTGTTTTCACTTTGATGATATTGACATTAAATTTGTATGTAATTTTCATCTTTTCCTAATTCTTGTTTTTTTATATTTTCTTTTTGACTATATTTTTATTTATTCTTATATCATTGCTATTTTAAAATATCCTTTTTTGTTTTGTATTATTTTACTCTCAGTTTAAATTTTTAAATTTTTTTTTATATTTTGGGGGATCTTAAATGCTATCACTTTGCATTTTTAATTCTTCTTATTCCTGTTTTTAATAATATTTTATTCCCCTAAGTCTCCTTTTATTCCCATAATTTTTTTAGCTCAACTCATTATGTCATTGGTTCAGTCCATTTTCCCTTTTCATTCTTAGCATTAGTTCTTTTCCTTATCTCCTCTCAGCCTGTTGAAGTAATGACAGCTGAAGTGTGCATCTCTGGCAGGAGTGAGCCCACCCTGGTCAGGAAGGTAGAAGTTGTTCCCGGGCTCCTGAACGTACCTCACTCCCTTCCACATCCTTCTCCAGAAGCTTCAAGCTCTCCCTCCAGAGAATGATCCTTTTCTCCATGCAGATGACACACTTAATTACTGAAATACTGTTGTTTCCTCTATTAACATACTATCCATGACTGACACATAATAGATGTGTCAGTAAATGTTGATTGGAATCACTGATGGGTAAATCCAGTGCCTCCATGAGGAGCATAGACCAAGGTTCATGGTCTTTGACACTGACACCATGGGTACCTGGGCAAGCCTAGAATCAAGGTGAGAGCAGCTCCCTACTCCTGAGCAGTCACCAGGTACTGGGCACGGTGCTAAGCTGTGTATATGCACTGTCCCACTGAATCCCCAGAGTCCCCCTATGGCAGCTACTAACATATCTTTCCCATTTTGCATGAAAAAGGGCAAGGGAAGGGTCAGAAAAGCCAAGTAAGCTGTCCAGAGTTACACAGCTATAAGTGGAGGTTAGGGACTGAGTGTTTGTCCCCCTCCCCCCAAATTCATATGTTGAAGCCCTAACCACCCCTCCCAATGTGATGGAGATGGGGTCTCTGGGGGGTAATTAGGTCTAGGTGAGGTCATGAAGGTAGGTCCCCCATGATGGGACTGGTGCCCTTATAAGAAGGGAAAAAGACACCAGAGCTTCCTCTCTGCCATGTGAGGACACAGCAAGAAGTCAGCCGTCTGCCAGCCTGGAAGAGAGCCCTCACCAAGAACCAAATCTGCCAGTGCCTTGGTCTTGGACTTCCCAGCCTCCAAAACTGTCAGAAGTAAATGTTGTTTAAGCCACCAAGTAGAAGGCATTGTTATAGCAGCCCAAAGACAGTAGTAAAACTGAAATTCAAAACTGGCCCCGTCTGTTTCCAACACCTAGTGCTCACAGCCACTGCAGCCTGTGGCCTCCTGAGGGGGTGAAGATGGGCTCTGGCTTGACCACCATGAGCATTTTCCTGCTCCAAGTTTCTCAGTGCTTCTCAAGCTTTTAATTCCTAAATTTTAAAAAGTATTGGGCTTCCCTGGTGGCGCAGTGGTTGAGAGCGTGCCTGCCGATGCGGGGGACACGGGTTTGTGCCCTGGTCCGGGAAGATCCCACATGCCGCGGAGCGGCTGGGCCCGTGAGCCATGGCTGCTGAGCCTGCGCGTCTGGAGCCTGTGCTCCTCAACGGAAGAGGCCACAACAGTGAGAGGCCCGCGTACCGCAAAAAAAAAAAAAAAAAAAAAAAGTATTTATTTACCTGTTTTCACGGCAGACTTTATTTCATAGAGCAGTGTTAGTTTATTCGAAAACTCAGCAGAAAATACAGTGTGTTCCCTCCCTTCCCCTCTCAAAACTCACAGAGTTTGCCCTATTAATATCTTGCACCAGTGTGGTACATTTGTTACAACTGATGCACCAGGAGTGATACATCATTATTAATAAAGTCCGTTAATTTACATTAGGGTTCTAAGGGTTTAACAAATGCATAATGTCATGTCATGTCCACCATTATAGTAGCATAAAAAATAGTTTCACTGCCCCTATCATCCACCTATTCATTTGCCTATCCCTCTCCTAAAGCCCCTGGCAACAATGGATCTTTTTACTGTCTACTCTTACCTTTTCTAGAATGCTGTGTATTTGGAATCATACAGTATGCAGCCTTTTCAAGTCAGCTTCTTTCACTTACTAATATGCATTTAATACATATTTTCTGCATCACATCTATTCATGGCTTAATAGCTTATTTTTTTAAATCATGGAATAATATTCCATTGTATGGATCTACCAAAGTTTACGTACCCATTTACTTATTGAAAGACAGATTGGTTACTTCCAAATTTCTTATTTATTTGAATTTTTTTTTTTAATTTAACTCCAATTCCTGGACTCCAATCCTACTCCAGAGTCTTCCTGGAGAGTCTTCCTCCACAGGCTTAGGGTAGAGCCTGTGAATCTGTGGCTTTAAAAGCAGCCCACGCAAACCTGACGCTCACCGAGGACTGGAAACCTATGCTCTGAAGCCTTAGCCGCCTGTTTGTCCACATGTGAGATTGGACTTGGAATCTTTTCTAAGGTAAATCTTAGCCTGCAGTGCAGGTGCTCCCTTGGCCCTCCTCATTCAGATACAAACATTCATCTCTCTGTACACCCACTCACAAGTCCACATGCACACACACATACCCAGCTCCCTTCCTGGTCACACCTGGCAGAAGCAAGGGAGAAGACCCTGGGAAGGTAGCAGAGCTTCAGAGCATCTAGCCAGAGCAAAAGCTTCTAGAGTTCGGACCGTGCCCCTCGGTGGAAAGCTGGGCCAGGGTCAAGTAGATCGTACCCACCCCAACCCCAACTATGCAGGCTGACCTGCTGGTTGGCTCACCTTCTTGTACTTGTGGGGGAAGGTGAACCTCTCAATGGTGTTCTGTACAGCTCCCCGAGTCACATTTCCCAACCTGTCCTCGAGCTGCAGCAGCTCCTACAAAGAGAGAACATGTGGATGTGTGCATTCTGCACGTGCAAACACACGCATGCACTCATGATAAGGAGGAGGGGCACTGCGAGACCTGCAGAGCATTCACGTCGATGGGAAGAATTGTCAAATGCTCAAAGACTGCGAGATCTCTACTCACTCTCTTCTTCTCTCTCCTACTCTCAACCCTGAGGCTACGCCTACCACCCATGCCCTCCCCACCCGCAGGGGAGGGAGAGGGGACAGTGGCATCTCCACCAAGCCGGCGGGAGCCAGGCTGACGGGAGGGTCCCCAGACAGAGGGGCGGGGCGTACCTCATAGCTGTCCCGCACAGCGGAGGTGTGTCTGCTGGCATTCAGTCCCTGGAGAGCAAGGAAGTGAAGCTGAGGGTAAGGGTAGTTTCGGATTTCATGGACGACCTGTTGGGGAGAAAATGCCTCAGACAGGATTCCAGGCTCCAAGAGCCCAGCTTCTGACTCCCCCTCCCGTAGCCAATCAGCGCACCCCTGAGATGCTGCGGTGTTCAGAAGCACTGTCTTTCCTCCTCCTGTGTCCCCCTGTCCTCATCAAGAACCAAGCCTGGGCCGAACCAGCCCCAGAAAGAATAACAAAATCAGTAAAGTAACAACTAACCTGACTGGGCATTTATTTCATGGCAGGCACTGTTAAGCCCTTCAAACGATTAATTGAATCATCTCACCTGACCTGTAACCTGGGTGCAATTACTATTCCCATTTTGCTGATAGGGTAAGTGAGACACAAGTGGATGAAGTAAGTGACAGAACCATGGTTTCAAACGCAGGCAGTCGGATGGCAAAGTTCACTCCCTTCCCCTCTGCTCTGTACTGCCCAGAACAGGGTGGGGCAAGTGAGGGCACAAAATTTAAGGAGGCACCGAATGACTCAGTAACCAAGATAAATAATACTTTAATGTAGTATTTTAAAATCAAAATTAATGCAAAGAATCCATAATGAACAAACTATCAAAATTTTAAATCAGAACAGGCTCTGATCCTTTCCTTGCACGGCCCTGCCTCACTCACCTCACCCTGACCCTCACCCTGTCTCCAGCTGTGAGTCAGAGCTCCTCAGCTTACTCCTGCACGATCCCGGACTTAATCTTTCTATGCCTCAGTTTGCCAATCTGTAAAACAGGGATAAAACCTTTTGTGTGGTGTTTTTGCGAGGCTAGTGATTAGAACGGTGCCTGGTATGCAGCGAGTGCTCAATAACCACTAGCTGTTATTCTTAGGAGATGGTGCTTCTTAAGGCGAACCTTAGAACTTCCGAGCTGACAAGGATTCTGGGATTATTCATCCAAGCCTCTCATTTTACACATGAGGAGACTGAGGTGCTGAGTGGTTAAAGGGCAAAGGCAAGGGCTGGAAGGGCCGAATTATGCTCTAGGGCAGCAGCATGAAGAAGCTGTCTGGAAATAAGGTTTTCAATCAGCCTTTCGCTGCTTTAGTGGACTATCTTCACCTTCATTCCACACAGCTCGGGATGCCAGGTACGCAAAGGCCCCAAACCCCACCACAGTCGCCACACCCTGCGGCGCTGAAGGCCGGCCCTCTGCACAAGGCAGCACCAGATCAGCAGGCAGCCTCAGGGGCCACTTCTGGGGTCTCCTGTGTTCCCCACACCAGGCATCTTCATCCCATTTCACGGATAAGTAAAACCAAAGCCCCGGGAGAAGCTGACCCAATAAATTAACTAAATGAGGTCACGTGGGGTCCAGGGACTACCGCTGCTTGCTCTTAGCCCTGAGCCTTCCCTCCACCCTGCCTCACTCCACCTCCCACCCCCCCCAGACCGGGGCCTGCCACAGGGCCCCTTGCCCCACCCCCAGTGCCCCACCTCCTTTCAGCAGTGCTGGCTTCTGGTCCAGCAGCTTTGCTTTCTTTCCCCTTCAAGCCCAGTTGGGAATAGGAGCTGGGAGGGGAGGGGAGCGGCTGACCTGCCTGTGCTCAGGACACAGCCGGGCAGGACACAAGGGAGCCACAGGCCTCAGCCCACCATTGGCACCAACAGGCAGCAAGGGAGTCAGCTTCCTGGCAGAGCCTCTCACTCACCATCTGCGTGGAGGAGGAGTTTCGGGGAAAGTGGTGCATTCGAGGAGTCGCTAGGTAATGCTGATAGTGCTGGGGCATGGGCCGCACCTGGAACTGAGCGGGACTCAAGCCGGTGTCCACACTGAGATCCCTGCAGGGACACAGCCACGGTGAAGCACAGGTGATCCGGCCATCGGGTTGCAGAAGGGACCTCAGACATCAAGCCCGTCGAGTAGAATCAGAGTCACAAACTGCCGGAGCTGCAAGGGGTTCAGTCTCGCCCAGCCCCGCCCCTCTCTTTACGGCGAAGGGAGCCGAGACTCGGAGAAGCCCCGCCCCTCTCTTTACGGAGAAGGGAGCCGAGGCTCGGAGAAGGAAGGGCTCTGCTAGATCGAAGGGACCGGTATAGTCTGGGCCTCACACTACTTGAGACTAGTGCACCAAAGCCCGTCCCTGAGAGAAATGCTGAAAGAGGAATCCAAATAAGCCGGTCACGGATACAGAGCAAAGGAAAGACAGCTCCAGATAGAGTGGAGGGGGGCAGAGGCCATACTTTAACCACTTTGAGAAAATAATAGGAGAGGGACCTGCAGCTCTGAGGCAGGAAAGCTCTCCTGGACCACCGCCCCTGCTCCTCACCATACAGGAAACTCATTTCACTTAAAAATCAATCAACTGAAAAGGATCCAGTGTTCCTTGGAAAATGGCTAAGTTCTGGTCTGAGACAGAAAAAAAAAATGTGCAACATGAGATTGAAACATCTTGTCATAACTAAAAGCAAGAAAGTTATCAAGGTCAAGTCAAAAGGATTCGGGAACCATCCTGGAGAGGCTCCCACTGGCAGACTTTGGGCATTTTGTATCAATGAGTGTAACTGCAATAGACTAAAATACATCAAATAGGTTCAAATCCGTGAGAATGAAATGATGCTAAAGAAAACTGGTCCCCTTTGAAGGATGCTAGGGAACCAATGCTTCATTTTGAAAACTAATAAATAAAGGGGAAGGGGCTTCCCTGGTGGTGCAGCGGTTGAGCGTCTGCCTGCCAATGCATGGGACACGGGTTTGTGCCCCGGTCCGGGAGGATGCCGTGGAGCGGCTGGGCCCGTGAGCCATGGCCGCTGAGCCTGCGCGTCCGGAGCCTGTGCTCCGCAACGGGAGAGGCCACAACAGTGAGAGGCCCGCGTACCGCAAAAAGTAAAATAAAATAAAAAATAAAGGGGAAGAACCAAACATTTATCCTGCCTTTCCTCTGTTAACTGTACCGCAGGGTAACCAAATCGTGGATGAAGGAAAATTGCTCTTTATGAAAGTTTTCTAGCTAATAAATGAATAAGGAATGATTGAATTATTTGTCATATTCTTTCATCCCCTAAAGAAATAAAGGATCTGGGCAACGATTATCAATTGCTACTAACATCACACAGGAGAGACAACCAGCCATCTGCTGGAAGAACACAGCACCTCGTATGAAGGGTTTTTTGCCAGAAAATGCAAGTTGAAGCTGTATCTGCTCAAGTCGCAACCTGGGTGCCAGTGTATAGTGAGTTTAGCAACCAAGGGGCGTCTGAGGTGACACCTCCAGAGCATAACCAGCAAAATCCAGATGAGGGGAAACTACAGGAAAAAAAGCCTGATTCAACAAATACTTTTTTTTTTTTTTTTTTTTCGGTACGCGGGCCTCTCACTGTTGCTGCCTCTCCCGTTGCGGAGCACGGGCTCCGGACGTGCAGGCTCAGCAGCCATGGCTCACGGGCCCAGCCACTTCGCGGCATGTGGGATCTTCCCAGACCGGGACACGAACCCGCGTCCCCTGCATCGGCAGGCGGACTCTCAACCACTGCACCACCAGGGAAGCCCTATCTTTTTTTTTAATATGAGGAGCATTAAAGGAATTTCTGCTTCCAGCTGTGATGTCTATACAGTATGACATATATATATATATATTCCTACATTTCTTCTATATATTAGCCCACATCCCTGGAACAACTCCTGATGAGTCTGTCACTTGGGACATGAGGTAACTCTTGGAGCCAGTTGGAAGCAAACTTAGAAATTCTCTTAGTCCAGTCCCTCACTTTTGCAGGCCCAGCGGAGGCCTGAAGAAGGCCAGTGCCTTATCCATGGCCCCAGGCTAGCCAGTTAGGGGCTCCAGGGTTTCCGATCCTCGCCTGGGCTCACCCCATGACCTGCCTCGGGGAAAGGAGTTCCCCGGGGCACCTCACGTGGCAGAAACTCTGACTCTTAGCACCTGCCCAGCAGTCCCAGGGAATCCAACAGATTCAAAGTAGCAGAGAGATGTTCAGGGAATTCTACCAAAAGCAAAGTCCCAAGAAACTGGGAACAGAATCCCTCCAATTCTAGGAATGCTGAGTGGAGAGGCAAAAGACACCTCAGCCCTCAGATGAGAGAGGTGATCTGCCCAGGTTGGGCCTGAGTGGGCTCTGGGATCCCCTTTTATCATCTCATCAAAAATCCCTTCCCAAACCCAGGATCCTCGAACAGGGCTCCTTTGCTGAGGCCGAGCTGCTTGCAGGGGAAGGATAGTAGGAAGCTCTCACCCCTACCCCCTTCTCCGAGGTGCCCAGGCAGGGCTAGGGCTGTGTGGCCATGCAGGCTGCCATCTGCACTGGAGGCAGAGTCAGAACTGTGAACCCAGGACTGAGTCAAAGGAGCACGATGAGGACAGAGACACTGGAGCAGGGCTCAAGGTCAGGGCCAAGTTATCGGGCCCAGGCCAGAAAGGGGAGATTGGGGAGGATTTATCCCCCAAGGCGTGCTGCTCCCACACACTCCCAGGCCAGGATGCTCAGTGCGCACAGCTGCTTGGGTAGGGCTAGAATCTCCTAAAGTAAGGGGGGGAGGGCCAGGCAGCCTCAGGCCTGGGGCTGGACGAGAGCTATTGGGGCATGCCAATTCCTGGAATGACTAGGGCAGAAGTCAGTGGTTTCTGATGATTCTCTAAAGGAAAGGGGGGTGCGCAAACACACTCCCCACCTCCTCCCTCCCAGGGATCCTTGCAGAGGGTGAGCGAAGCCCCTCCTACAATGCATTTCCTGTCATCTAATTTCCAGACCTCACATCTCCTGGCAGAAGAGGCCTCCCTGGAAAAGAGGGGTGGGATGAAAAGCCCCTCGTCACCACTTGGATGGCCCTTGCTGGAGCAGAGCTAATTACTGGGAGGAGAAAGGGCCTCCTACTTGGGAAGTGGGGACAGGACAGGCAGAAATGGCCCCGGGTGGACCCGGGGCGGGACTCAGCCCAGGGCCCTCCCAGCGTCCCCTGCTGGGGCACAGGCCAGCCTCTCAGGGCACCCGCCACTCTGTTTCTCCAGGCAAGCAGGGGTCAGGAATGCAGAGCGACAGAAATGAGCGAGGAGCACAGGAGATTTGGCCAAATAAAGCAAGTCAGCGGCCTAACCCGCACCGCGCCTCCCGCATCTCAGCAGCACCCGCCTCACCGCGTCTCCTATCCCCTCCCACTTGCCAGGCTGGACCTTGTTCAGATCCCTCAGCCGTACACAAGGACCCCAGGTGCTCTGTGTGCTGAAGAGAATTAAACTGGATTGACTTGCCTGCTGAGGGACAGAATTTCATCCAAACAACAATTAAATCTTCCTAATTTGAATCTGCTAATTAGAAAAAGTCTGGGCTGAAGCTGGCCGTGGTGCAATCTATGTTTTAGGAGAGCGTTAAATCTAACAGAGAAAACCTGAGAACTCCCAAGAGCTGGAGACACGGAACCTGTTAAATCAACCATTTCCTGCACCTAGAAGCACCTTTAGCGTCCAGTCAACCAGAGCTACCCTTTTGAACCATTCCTGGGTGTCTGGTCCTAGGCTGCTGCCAAAGCAACCCTTGCCCACACCAGTTTGCCTGACTAAATGGCTGAGTAATGACACTAAGGCACGTCTGTTTTTTAAATAGCCCATCCCTTTCCGATGAGGTTTTTTGTTTGTTTTTACATTCTTTAAAACACACACACACACACACACACACACACACACACACACACACACACTTTTTTACCTCAAAGTTGCAAAAACTTCCTGGATACTCTTCACTCAGATTCCCCAAGTGTTAAAATTTTACTGCCTTACTGCATTTCTATTTCCTTCTCTCTCTCCACGTATACATCCATCCATACAAACACACACACAGAGTTCTCCGTGGATTTTTTTCCCTAAACTATTTAAAAATAAGTTGAAGGCATGATGCTCTTTACCTCTAAATACTTTAGTGAACTACACATCTTTTTCAAGTGTTCAGGTGTTTAGATCCAGCCCTAGTTTAGGTCAGCCCACCCCTGAGCTAGAACCTGTGAGTAGGGTGGGACCAAGTATGCAAAACAAAGCAGTGATGCATCCCAGGGCAGCAAAGCCCTCTGCCCTGAGTGCAGGAGACTGTGGGAAGACGTCACAGGGGCCCGCTGCCTACAAAGACACCACAACCAAGCCCTCAACCTCTCCCCAGCCAATCTCCCCAGTCCTTGCCTCCAACCCAGCTGGCTCTATCTCCATGAGCCTGTTTTGCCTGGCTGGCATGCCCTGGCACTTCTCTCTGGACTCCTCAAGGCCCACCCCCTCCAGGAAGCCTTCCCTGACCATGCTAGCTCCTGAGATTCTCCTTTCCGCCCCCCTCCCAGGGACCACTGGTTCACAGCACTCCCTGAGCTTGGGAAATGCTTTGCATTCCTGTCCCATCCTCCCCTGCAGTACCGCGAACACTGAGCCCAAGGCTGGGCACATGATGGCCCCTAGCCACATCTGAGCTCATTGCTGGAACCAGGACCTTGGGGGGCCATCTGGCCCTGAGGGTGGACAGGGCAAAAGCTGGGGCTTGAAGACAAGGACTCCGGCATCATTGAAGTGAAGGAAACAGGAGCTCCGTGGATCAGACAAGCCCCTCCTCCCTCCCTCCCCCAGGGACCCCACTCACCAGTCAGTGCCCTCAGCCAGATACCTGGGCTGAGGTGTCTGTAGTTGGTGGCCGAAGTCGAAGCTGGGGTGGAGGCGGTGAGGGTGGACAGACACTCGCTCCTGACTCCGCCTGCCCGGAAGGGAAGGAGGAATCCAGGCGTCAGGGCTGCCCAGGGCCAGCCCAGCCCCCAGGAGTGCTCAGCAGCCCCAGCCCACAGCCTGCGTGTGGAGCAGCGGCCTTCAGCCCTCGTCCCCAACTCCAAGGAAGCTTCCTGGGCAGCAGCCAATAACTCAGAAATTCCCGCTGTCTCTGGGCTGCCCACTATACTGAGCCTCTCCCTGGGTGTGACTACTGCAGATCAGCTGTCTCACCCGGTCTCTCCAGCTTCTCTGCTCCTTCTCCTACTGCTCCCCTCTGTCCTTGGTGGGATGTATTCAGGACACACAGACCGGCCTCCTGTAGGCTCTCCCACCTCTGTGCACCCCCTCTGCTCCCACCATGCTCTTCTCCTCTCCTCCACCCTCTCCACACTCTTCCCAGCTTTCATGGCCCAGGGCAAAGCCACCTCCTCCAGGAAGGCCTCCCTGAACACTCCAGATCATGGTGACCTCTCTTTCCTCTGACCTCCTACAGCACTCACCTTCTGTCCCAGGCACCCCAACCTCTACAGACATGGAAGCTTGGGGCCTTAAGGATCATCAGGTCCAGAGGTGCTCAAAGTGTGCTCCAAGCAACCCTGGGAGTCCCTGAGACCCCTTCATGGGGTTTACGAGGTCAAAATGAATTTCATAATAATACTATCATGTTATTTGCTTTTTCACTCTCATTCTCTCACAAGTGAACAGTGGAATTTTCTAGAAACTACATGACATGTGATTCTGCCACATTTGAGAGCAGAAGAAGACTTGAGAACACAGCCATCTTCTATTAAGCCAGGCATGAAAAAGATTTGTAAATATGTATTTTTAAAAAGTCACTCTTTTCACTGATTTAGATGCAAAAAATACGGTTATTTTTTGAAAAACATATTATTGGTGTTAACATATACCTTTGTTATTGTTACTTTTAAATGAATTAATAAGTATTTTTAAATTTCTGTTTTAATTTCTAATAGGGTCAGTATCAATAGTCATAACCCACATAGACAGGAGCTTGCTGTAATCCTCAGTAACTCTTAAGAGTGTAAAAAGGGTCCTGAGACAAAAATGTCTGAGAACCACTTAACTTGTACAGCTCCTTCTCTTAACAATTGAGGCTCAGAGAGGTGAAGTGACTTGCCCAGGATCCCACAGCTACTTCAGCCCCATTTGATTAGTATTGTCTCATTTTACTCTGCACTTGTTTCATAGCTGGTCTCTCCAACCAGACGGTGGGCTCTCTGAGGGCAGGGCTGACCCAGCCCTGTCCTGAGGTATCCCTTAGGGACCTCCAATGTTAGAATCTGGTGACCATGAAGTTTGAGGGGACGTGAGGGGTCCCCTAGTCTAGTCTCCCACAGCATTGAAAAGTCCACTGTGAGCATCCTAGCCCACCACTTACCCAGCTCCTGGCCAGTTACCTGGGCAATATGACAGGGACACACACTAACAACAGAGGGAACCCGTACCAGGTTAAGGCAGCGCTCACTGCCCGAAACAAATGCCTCTAAGTGGAGCAAAAGCTGCCTCCTACGCAGAGACTCATTTGGTGACTGACTGCTGGCCAAGCCTGGCAGGGTAGAAGCCAGGGGTCCAGCGCTGGGCCCGGCCCCCGCCCCGCCCCGCCCAACCCCTGCCCAGGTAGCACACACACCTGGGGTGCGAGAGGAGCCTGCGGTGCTGAGCTTCCAGGAGCTGCTGCTGCAGGAGGTATTGCTGGTGCAGGGCCTGAGGTAGGAAGGAGGGACCTGTGACGTCCTGGAACTGCAGGGTGGGCAGCGGGGTCAGCGACTGATGCAGGGCGCCGCTGTGCTGGTGGGCCGGGGCCATGTGGGCGCTGAGGCCCGGCTGCGACTGCACCGGGTGGGCCAGGGGGAAGTCGGGAGCGAGCTGCTGCGGCTGGGGGGGGCCCAGATGGAAGTGGCGGCAGGAGGTAGCGTGAGGATGCTGAGACCTTTGAAATGGGGCACCTGGAGAAGCAATGACAAAGACTCCATGAGGACCAGCCCTGCTCCCCTCTCCCACAGACTCCATCTCCCCCTACCCCCAACCTGTAGCTGGTGAAACTCAAGACCTTCATTAGAACACAACAGTGTCATCACTTTTGTATGCAAATGGTCATCGGTGCTCCCTAGTAAAGGCTCTGTGCAGTATGTGTTGGAGAGTGGGGGGAGTATTTTGTTTAATAAATAAATAAGCATCCTCTTTTAAATGAACACACTTGTTAAAGGAATTTTAAGGTCCCTGGAGGCAGTTCAGCTTTCTTAAATTTCTCCCATGAACCTTCTTGACCCTACTACCTTTTTAAATAGACGCCCAGAGAACATTGAGTCCAGCCTAGTCAAGCTCTGAACTCTACTGAAGACTTCGCTAGCCAGGACCCAGCCGACAGGGAGCCCAAATTTCCAAAGAGAAAACAACCAGAAGTTGTTCTCCATGCAATTTTAAGAAAAATAAAAAATCTAATCCCACAAAGTTTTTACGTAATAATGAAATAATTTGCTATAATATTATAATTTATTTAAAAGCAGAGATTTCCAGCAATAAGCTGGGCTCAACGCTGCATTTAATCTAGTCTCCACTACCTTCTAAATAACATTGACCTTGATGATGACAAAGCCTTACAAATTTTCCATAAGCAAAGATCCAGCTCTCAGCGTTGGAGTCCTTTAATAAGGAAGGAAGTGAACTTGGCACCTCAGGAAGCTTTACAGAGGCTTCCTGCTAAACACGACAGGTTCAACATATATCTGCTCCTTCCCAAACCCCACTGAAATGAGAGCAAAGGCATAAAGAGAAAATAAACAGACAAGGACAGAGAGAACAGGAGAGGTGACATCAGCAGGCAACAAATGTCAACAGATTTTTGGAAGGTGGAAAGCAGATGGAGCAATTAGCAGAGCTGGGGAATTGGAAACCAAGCACCTAATGAAGGCGCAGTCAACGAGAAGCGGACAGATCTTGCCACACGTGCTGGAAGGGTCAGGACAACTCCTGTGGTGGCAGGAGAGATGGCGGCGCTGAGAACAGGGAGGCTGGTGGCCAGTCTCTATGAGGAGCAGTTCTGCCCAGGGCATCTCCCCTCTCCCATGCAGGGCAGTGACTGCCGCTCCCTCGCCCTGGCATTTTGCAGGGAAACTGAGCCAGAAAGGCTCCAGTAGAGGAGGACAGGGGTGCAGCACCGTGCTCAAACGGGGGGGTTAAGTGAAAGTCTTATACATGGAACTCTGGAAACCCCTGCTCCCTTCTGCCTCTTGGTTCAGAGAGTGCTGCCACTCAGGTGCCCCTCCCCTGCAACCCCACAGCCCCAGGTTGGAAACTGGCCCCAGAAATAGCTCTGCAGTTCCCTCTGGTTGGGAGTACCCCGTAAAATGGTTGAGTCCCCCGCTGGCGACTCCATAATAAAGCCCATAGAAAGGTCCATATCGATACACACACACACAGATTCTGGAAGTTACTAGTGATCTACTCTTCAATATGAACAGACAGCCAAGGACGACCAGTCCCTTGAGGAAGATTACAAAGTGAAAAGAGAGAAAGAATATACTAAATTAAAATAAAATAAAATAAACTCAGAGAAACAGAAGTCATGCAAGGATCTGAAAAAAATAAACTTCAAAACATTTGAATTAATATCCTCAGAAAAATGATGTCGGGTCCATGAGACAACAACAAGCTCCTTTAAAAGGAGCGATGAAAAAACAAGAGAGCTCTTGGAAATTAAAAATATAAGAGGTGAAATCTGAAATTCAGCAGAAGGGTTGGAAGATAACGCTGGGGAGATTTCCCAGGAAGCAGAACAAGAAAACAAGGAGTTGAGGAAAAAGATACCAGCGTTGAAGGATGCAGTCAGAAGATTCCACAGTTTTCTAGTAAGAGAGAAAGAATGGAGAAAATTGTGGAAAAAAATTCTTTAAAGTATTTCCCAGAACTGACGGTCAGCTTCTGGATAGAAAAGGCCCTCTGAGTGCCCAGCAAAATGGGGGGAGGGGGGGAGAAGAACCACACACCAAGGCATCTCCCTGGGAAGTGTCCAAGCAGTGGGGCAGAGAGATGATTCTGACACCTTCCAGAGAGAAAGCAAACTGGTCCCATTCGAAGGGTCTGGGAGCAGGATAGCACCAGATTTTTCAAGGGCAACATTGGAAGCTTGAAAACAGTAGAGCAACTGCTTTCAAGGTGCCGAAGGGGTGTCGGGGGAAGATGTTCAATCTAGAATTCTGTGCCCAGCCAAACTATTAATCAAGCGTGAGAGTAGAATAACACCATTTTCAACCATGGAGGGTCTCAAAATAATTAATCTTCTCACACCCTTTCTCAAAGAACTACTGATGCAAACCAAAAGAAAGGAGCAAAGAAATAGGGGGTGACACCTGGAAGGGGGGGCTTTCCCAAGCACATGGCTGTACAGGGCCTCCAGCAATCATTTCAAGGCAGGGAGGAGGGAGGGCGCTCTGAGGGGTAGCTGGGGGTGGATCAAAAATATAACATTACCGTCAGATTTGGTCACATGAAAATAGTATTTGAAGGAATTTTCCAATTTTGTAGAGCATTTGGTAAGAATTTGTAAAAATGTCCCAGAAAGCAGACAATTATTACCTCTAGGAAGAGAAAAAATTGTTCAGAAAGTGTAATTATTACATACTACTTGGTTCAGCAGTGAACAGTATTTATATATTAATAACACAAGCATTAATAAACTATTTTAGAATAGAAAAGGACATTTCTTCCATAAGAAGAAGAAAATAGACAATGTCAAAATTGAAAAATCAACAAAGAGCAGTAAAAGAATTTATTTAGAAATTTACTTAGTAATTTATATATTTCAGGAAGTAAATACTCGAAGAAGAGTTGGAAATGTTGAGCTTCTAGTGGTGGGACTAGGGTGGGGAGGGCAAGGGGCAGACAATTGCTGTTTTACTAAATGTGTCTTATATTGGAGCTATCTGACTTTGTAAATGACATGCAGGCCATTGATAGATTTTTTTTAATCTTTTAAAAATAAATATTTGCAAAACAAAATGGAAATAAAATGCATTTCTGGCTCACTGCAAGTGAGCCAGAAAAGAATGATCTAGAACCTTAATTCCCACCAGCATTCCAGATCAGTAGGGCCTCCTCTGCCTGGTGAATTCTGGCTTCCATGAGTCCAGGGGCTGTAGCCTGAGCAAGCAGGCTCTGGATTCCCTCTTCTCCCTCACCACCATCTATCATACCGTAAAAAAAGGAGGAGAAGGTCCACGTGACCAAACGAAGGAGGGCAAGAAGGGAAAGGAGAGCTGTCGAAAGCTAACAAAGTGAAAGACAGGCATGACTGCAGAAGAAGGGAATGGGGTTTAACTGAAAGACAGGCATGACTGCAGAAGAAGGGAATGGGGTTTAACTGAAAGACAGGCATGACTGCAGAAGAAGGGAATGGGGTTTATAAAAAAAGGATACTGTAAAGACTCCTATCCAACACTGTCTATTAAATTACAATGTGAGCCACATATGTAATTGTAAATTTTCTAGTAGCCACCTTTAAAGAAGTAAAAAGAGACAGGTGAATTTAATTTTAATAGTGTGTGTTATATAACTCAGTATATCCAAAATATTGTTTCAACATGTACTCAATATAAAAAAATGATTGAGATATTTTACATTGGGCTTTTTTTCATATTAAGTCTTCAAAATCCAGTGTACATCTGGCACTTACAACACACCTTAGTTCGATGGCCACTTGTGGTTAGCGGCTTCCGTGTTGGACAATGCAGCCCAAAAGAAAAAGACCAACTCCGTACGTAGAGCAAAGAATCTTAGCCAAGTTTGCTAACTGGTCTGCCTTCAGAGGGGGCGTCCCCACTGCTTACTGGTGAGATGCACACCCCTTAGCCTGATCCTCAAGCTCCATGCCCCTGATCCCCACCGCCCAAGCCCTCCCGACATCGGATCTCCAGACACTCCAGCACATTCCCACCCCGGGGCCATTGCTCATGCTGGTTGCTGCCTTCCCTGTCTTTAAAGGTTATCTCTCAGCAACTCAAAAAACGCCTCCCCTGCCTGCCAGCCCCCAGGGACGCCTTCCTCCTCTGCATTCCTGTAGAAGGCCCTGTCACTACCACTCATTTGGCACCTGGCAGTAGCTACCTTGAGCTGCTTCTTCACACTCACCGCCCCCAGCTGGCTGAGCTTCCTGTCTTGCTGTTTCTGGATCCCCACGCACCTCCCTGGAGCTGGCACTCAGTAAATACCTGGTTGGCTGACTGCTGGAGGGACTGAGGGAAAAGCAGTGGCTCCAGGCGACTGACGCACTGGGGCTGGTTGAAGGCCAGCTGATTTGAAATCGAGAGGGAAAGAGAGTGGCAAGTAGGCCCGGGTGAGCTCAAGGTTTTAAAGCTGCAGTGCACAGGGACTGAGCAGGCAGAGCAGGCCAGCGTCCTCCCCCTCGGGGGCTGGTGGAGCCTCTCCGACCACCAGGAGCAGCAACTGCCTCCCTCCCACAAGCCCCTCCTGCCAGGAGGGCGCCCACCCTGTGAGGGAGGCCCTTCCGGTTTCTATGGAGGCCCATTAGGGAGAGGACCGTCCACCACCCTGGAGAGGTTTCCACTCTCCTGGAACCTGTGCCCTCCAACTGATGCACTGGGCAGTGAGAGCAGCTGCCCTCTCTCCTGGATGGGCAGCAAGAGAAAAGTGAACAAAAGTGTCTATATGTCTCATAATATTTCAGGCAATTTCTACCTGCAAAAGTCCTTTGACTTCTGTTCTGGGACTTTGTGCCCCCTCTGCCCTGTCATCTCCATCCCCAGAGGGTTCTCAGTCTCATCAGCTCTGCTCAGAAGGACATTAAAGGCAGGAGACATCCATTCTGGGGCCCCTGACTCACCCCAACCCTGTGTGCTGTAGGGTCTGTGAAAGTAGCAGCTGCTGTATTCGGTCTCTAAGACCAGAGGAGTGAAGTTCTTAGGGTAGACTAGTCGGGCCCATGACAAGCCAGTGACCAGTGACAGCTGAGTAACACAGCCCAAAATGCCCTCATCGACGAACAACCTACAATTTTTCCCATTAGAGTTACTCCTTTGGGTTAAAAAAATAATCTCCAGGTGTCCTTGAATATATTATCCATTTGTCTTATTTCCCCAGGACTGAAATGCCATCAATTGGAGGATTCATCATGAACTAAATAACATTCTTAGGGAGTGAGGAGAAAGAGGGGTTACATTTTTTTTAAAAAAAACACCACATTAAAGAAACACAGCGAGTGTAAGACACAAATTAGTTTCAGAAATGTGTAGAAAAACATGTGCACCTTAGAATTCTGGAGATTGATGCTATAGGACCCCCCTGAGAGCTAGCTGGGAGGACCCCCTGAGAGCTAGCTGGCAGCACCTTCAAGCAGGAGTGCTCCCCTGGGGCCTAAGCAAGGCAGGGCTGGGGCAGGGGGCGGCCACTGTGCTGGGGCTTGCCTGATGGCCACCTGGCACACGCAGGTGCTCCACAAGAGCTGGTGGCTGATTCGTGCCTCATGGGCAGGGAGCCAAAGCGGCTGGCAGCTGGAGAGGGGGCGGAACAGCAGAAACCACACAGCCCCACGAGGAAGGGAAGGTAAAAGAGAAGCGGAGGACGTGGGGGCCAAAGGCTGTGGGCAAGGTGGGTGGAGAGGACAGTGACAGAGGTCTCGAGTCTCTGGAAGGTTCATGGACACTCATCTGGTAAATGACAGAGCAGAGATTTGAACTGAGGTCTTTCCTGAAAGCCAATTGTCAATGAGAGGGAGGGGCAGGGCCAGGGAACTAGAAGGCTTGATAAAGTGAGGGGCCCTGCTGAGGAGGAGAGCAGGGCAGAAACGGGGCCTGGACACCCAGAGGACACGCTGGGCTGGTCCAGGTTTCCTGGGGACAATGGGGATGGAGACAAGGGGGCCAGAGGAGCCTCAGAGCTGGGCCTGGGTGGGAGCTGAGAAGAGCCAGGCCAACAAG
The DNA here is from genome assembly GCF_003676395.1 of Aethalodelphis obliquidens. Lineage (NCBI taxonomy): Eukaryota > Metazoa > Chordata > Mammalia > Artiodactyla > Delphinidae > Aethalodelphis > Aethalodelphis obliquidens. The sequence continues at coordinate 3,083,082 of NW_020837963.1, read as the reverse complement.
TCAGAAAGCCAGAAATGTCGGTGGAGACAGCAGATCCATGTGGCCTGATAGGCTTCTCAGGAGCAGGCAGCATCCTGAGCTGGAGGAATATTCTAGCTGTATTCTAATCTGCACCAACTTGGTCACCTCAGGGTAACGTGGCTTTCATCCTTCAGACTCCAGGGCTGAGAGGCACTGCCTTCAAACCCTCAGGTGAAGAGGGAAGGAGAAGAGTAGGCAGTGCTGGGGGCAGGGACCAGGGGAGGCCTGCCTCCCACCCCAGTGCCCCAGGATAACTGCCTCCTGCCAGCAGGGGCCTCAGGGACAAGGTTGCACACCCACGGGCCAACCAGGCCGAACGTCCCCCATTCCTCCCAGGGATGCAGGACCCTGGGAGAATAGGATGGGAACCAAACCTTCCCGCATTTCCAGGGAAGCTGGCAGGTCCCGTCCTCCCCAGGCCAGTTCCCAGGTGTCAGATTCCCACTGTCCTCAGGTCACTGACCCGCATCACTCTCCCTTAGAGGTGGGGGCAGAACAGGAGGGCGGGGCCCACAGCAGTGTCACAAAGGAGGGGAGGGCCAAAGACAGTCCCTCCCAAAGGCCCCCCGGGATGGAGGGCAGCCAGCCAGCAGGGACAGAAGGCTGATACCTGTCTCTGCTGAGCACTTCCTTGAAGCTGGGCTGGAGTCAGAGTCTACTCCTCTCTGAAAAGCCAGCTCTCAAGCAGCAAAGAAAACCAGTTTTTTGAAAGCAGATTTCTGCCCACAAGAGGCCAGGGAGGAAGGCCTCTGCTACCAAAGAGGCTTTCAGAGCCAGGCAGAGTCACCCGGCGTAAGGGCTCCGTCTTAGAGGCCTGCGTGCTTCCCCTCGCTGTCAGACCAGGTGGGACGCTGGACTTCTCTGGGCCTCAGTTTCCGAGACCGTGACCCACAATGATGCACCTGATGCTACACACCTGCTAACATCTCTCCGCTGACGCGGCCACAGGCATCTCCTGGCCTGGCCTCTCCTCTTGCTCGCGGGGAAGCCAAGTAAGAAGCACAGGAAGACCTTGCGCACTGAGTGTCGTGACTGCCCCCGGAGTCCCCCAGCAGGCCAGGCCAGACCCAGGTCTCCTGCCCCACCTCCTGTTGGGACAAGCCTGTGTGTTCTGTCCCATGTCCAGCACCGGAACTGAGCCCAAAGCAGGGAGAGGCAGAGTAGACCAGTGCTGAACTTCTAAATCCATCTTCCAATGGCTGCCACATCATCCTAAAGCCAGTTCTGAGTGTTCCATCCCTTGCAAACACCCCTTCTGGCCTCTCTCTCTCTCACTGCTCCCTGTGACCTTCCCTCTCACCTCTCCCGGACCCCCAGGGGTCTTACCTGCCCCCTGGCCCCATACCCTACCTCCCAGGGCTGTTGCATTCTGTCCATCCTCGACCACCCAGGGCAGGTGTTAACTCTGGGATGGAATCTCCCAGTGGATGAAACTCTTCTCTCCATCAGATTTGTGGCATTTGCCTATTATACTTGGCATTTTATTTCTGGACAAATTTTATCGCCAATAATCAGCTGTAAAGTGAGTGATTTCAGGACAAATACCATGCAGTAAATGTCCTTTGTTCTTAGAAGGATTAAGGAAACTTCCAAGAATGGAGGGAGAGAGAATGCAAGAAAGTGAGAGAATGGAAGAGAGAAGGAAAGAGAAAGAGGCGGGGAGGCACGAAGAAGAGAGGGAGGAAAGGAAGAAGGAAGGAAAAAAGACCTTCGTTATCTTAGAAAAGTTAAGTATTAGATTATTAGCTAGCAAGGAAATGCAGTTCTTCATGGAATCATTGAATATTCAAGCTAAATGAGGCTAAGAGATCATACAGCCTTTGATCTACAGGATGAGAACCCCGAGGAGGCTGGAAAATGGGGGGTGGCTTGTCTGAGGTCTTCCAGGTCGTTACGGCCGAGTTGGGACTGGAGTCCAGGCCTCCTGAGTTCCAGTGCAGTGTGCTCCACCCTGTGCTGCATTTCAGAGTCCCCCGGCCCAACGCCCAGCTCCTCATATGCCCACACCCATCCACACATGCTACCCCAGAGAGGAACCTGCCTGCCCAGGCCCTGGTGGCCCCACCTCCCCTCCCCATGCCCATCCCCATCCCAAGCTCCCCCAGGAGGAAGCCTTTCCTTCCTAGTAACCATGAGATAACGAGGGACCAGCTGCTGGTGCCCATGGGGAAGCAGTCTGAATCTCTGCTGCGAGAGATGCTGGGAAATGGCCGTGGTGGCTGACATCACGTAGGTTCAGCCCAGTCCACATTGACCAGCAGCCCCAGGCCTCTTCCCTGGCCCAAGAAAATGCCAAGTACAAGCCCCAACTTTAATGGAGTAGACCAAGGTCTTTCCAGCACAATTGGGTGCTCCTGTCACAGGCAACTCCGGCAGGGTCCCTGGAAGTCCTGTGAAAAGCTTTAGGTCCTACAATTCATAGGGTTTAACTGATAAAGAGGGATGGAGGAAAATTCTGGGGTCTTGGCACAAATTCTGGGCACCTTGTGTTAACATGGACAGGGATGAAGTGGAGTCTGGTGAGGAGACCAGGGTTGGGAGGGGACTTGAGTTGTCTAAGAGGAGGAACAGCTGAAGAATCTGGGTGTTGAGTAGCAAAGAGGAGACTCGGGTCAGGTAATAGCTGCAGGCAAAGGGATTAGCTCTTTCTAGTAGATCTGGGTCAACATAAGGAAGACATTTCTTAGAATTCACTTTGGCCTCCAAAGTTCCTCATCACTGGTCGTGTCCATGCAGAGGTTGGCTAGCTGCCAGCAGAGAAGTGTGAACACTGGAGGGGAAATGGCCTGGAGCACCTCCAGGGTCCCTTCTGTGCCCACCATGAGATGATGCAAATTCACTGCAACATCTACCCCCTGCCTGAGCATAGTTAGGCCAAACTGGTCTTTGAAAGCACAGAAAAGCTCGTCTGGGTGATGGAGAAAGGAGGAAGGAACGTGGCGGCAAGCAGAGAGCACACCCGAGTACTCAGGGCCCAAGCCTGCAGATGCAAGGAGGAGAAGCAACCCACAGGCAGGTGTCCAAAGAGAGACTCCTTCTTCTACTCCACATGGCCCCAGGAGCCTCTGTCTGCACTGATACAGCTCAGAACTTTGTTTCCTGCATATTCTGAGCCTCCCAGTAGCCCCCACCAACTTCTCCAGCGTTCAAGTTTCATGTTGCAAGTTTCATGGGACACGTTCAAGTTTCATGTTGCTAGGTAATGCATCCTTTGTGAACCACTCAGATGCAGGACGGTTGGAGAGGTGATACAGGAGAGAAGGAGGAGGGGGCAAATTGTGGGATGTCTGAATGGCAGGACCAGGGCTGGGGTGTACCTCGTGAGGTAACTACTTGAGTGCGACCCAGAGGAATCAGAGACGAAGAATGTGGAAAGTGGGTCATCCGCCCAGAACCCCGCTTCCTAGACTGCTCTTTCTGGCTCTTTTCCTCACTCCAGGTAAATCGAATTAACCTCTTTTGCTCCAGTTGACCACCCCAAAGAAGCCTATTCCCTGGCTCAGTTTCTTGGCTGCCAGAGGTCTGCTTTCCTCCCTCTGCATAGTTTGGTTCCCTGACCAATGGGAACAAACGGCCTAGAAAGGAAGTGATATGACCAGAGGGATTCTTTACAGCCACTTTGTGAATGCTTCCCCAGGGCCAGCCTTTGATCTCTAATGAAAAGCTCAGCTTCTTCCGAGGAACTGAATTCCTGGCTCTCAAAGCACTGTTGGGAGGGAACTTGCCATCCTAAGGAAGCCTACTTGCTCATGGGCATGAGACAATTAAACAGCAAACTTCCAGCAAGCAGCAAAGGACCAGTTCTCCAGTTGTGGTTGCAAACCAGGGTTAAGAGAAGGGAGCCCAGGTGCGGGAGGTCAGCTAGAGGCAGGATGCAATTACAGAAGAGGAAAGAGCCTGTAGGTAATGGGACCGTCTTCTGTGCATCTTCCATCCCAGAAAATCCTTTTTTCTATCTAATGCCAAGGAGCTCAATGAAAACATTTCCACTATGGTCATAAAAGGGCATTTTGTAGAAGGTATCTATGGTCAGAAGACCTCACCCCATGAGGGCAGGACCTGGCTCTATCTCATGCACCTGTATTCCTAGTGCTTGGCACAGATCTTAATACGTAGTAAGAACTCATGGAAGGAAGGAAGGAAGGAAGGATGGGGGGAGGGAGGGAGGGAGGGAGAGAAGGAGGGAAATGAACTGTTGAACATGTAGGAAGTAGCATCTGGCTAAAAGCCTTGGGAGTGTGCAAAACAGCTGGCTCCCAGCATTTCAGCACTGGGGGGTTTCATGGTAGCAGAGGAACAAATGTGACTCAAGGAAGTAAAGTGTAACGTAGAGAGACTGATATGGGAGACGCTGCAGACAGAAAGACTGGGAATTCCTTCAACGAGTCTAGGGATCCAGTTGCAAATCCAATGTGGACTGGGGTGGCCCAGCATACCAGGTGGTCAGTGTGAATTACAACCAACGAACCCAGAAGAAGAAGTGCTTTCAAACCCAGAACAGAAAGCCTCCTGCCATTCCTGGCCAAGGAAGGAGGGGTCTGCACTGTTGACGGCACTGGTTAGCTTTCTTGTAAACCATATGTACTTCATCCTAGGTCATGAGTTTAGATAATCTTCTAATATTCTTGATAACGACTCAAGTAAATTTAAAAAAAAAACAACTTTCAAGAAGTGTCAGGGCGGGTACCTGTGCCCATCTCACATTAGCATTGCCTGGTGTCCAAAACAGGCAGACCAAGTTCAGAAAGCCACTTCGACTAGGACTCTGTTTAGATTTGCAGCACACAGGTTACACCCACACGAAGGCCCAGCCCTAGGAATACTGTGGGCAGGACTGAGGGTAACATCATTCCTCGGCCTCCCGCTTCCCCAAGGAGGGTTCTGTTCCTCTGACTCCGTGTTCTCCCATGCCTCGTCCGCCCTGCTGCCAGCCTGGCTCTCAGGGCCCGCTCACTGTGATGGGCAATGACAGACGTGCAACGATGGCTTCCCCAGGAGCAGTTGTGTTTTAGCAAGGTCACATCATGAAGTCCTGATGGTGGGATTTCAGATGGCAGCCAGTGAGTCTAGGCACAGGGTGTGGGGAGCTCCTGGCCTCCCCATGCCCTGAAATTAAATTCCACCAGCGGGTGGGGTGTACCTGCTTTCAGAGGGAGTCAGAGGCAATTAAATTAGATTCCCAACTGTTACTGCCCATGGGCACCTCGGTCTGGCACCCTGGGATGCGGGGTGTGTGTGTGTGTGTGTGTGTGTGTGTGTGACAGGGGCGGGGGGGAGGAGGAAGTGAGGGAGGATGTTGGTTGAAATATATGAGAGAGGAGAAAGGAAGGCAGGAGGGTGGCTGTAGGAGAGAACAGGAAGGGGGACGTCTAAAGGGAGAGAAGGCAGAGAGAGGAGTGCGGGAGGGAGACGATGCCTGGAAAAGACCACGCTGTCACCATCTCAGAACTAGCAGGCCCCAGATGCCTAAAACAGCAAAGGCCCTTCTTGGGTCACCTCAGGGCACTCTGTTGGCCCTGGCATGGCCTGTGATGGCATCTGCTTCCACCAGCATGACCGTCCCCCACCCCAGGCAGGCCATGTCTGGCTGTGCCCATGTCCACTCGGCTCATCGCCTGGTGTCCTGCGTAGGTATCATCCCAGGCCAATGTCCCTTTGGCCAGGTCCCCCCAGTTGGACCAAGAGTCCCCACAGGCCAAGACGGTGCCTCAGGAGAGCAGCTGAGGCGCTTCACTTCCTAGCTCTTCACTGAGCTTGCTGATATGCAGAATGAGTGCATAGTGGCTCACCTGGCCACCTGACAGGGCGACTATAAGATGCCAGCTGTGAAAGTGTCTTACAGAGGACAAGCGCTTCTCACCCTGCACTGGGCTGGCTGCAGAGAACAGGCTCAGGGAAGACCTACTTCTTCCAAGTCCCCCCTCTCCCCCTCAAGCCCCAGACACAGTCTACCGTGAAATGGTAGGCAGAGGACAGTGGCCAGGGCACCCAGCAACCAACCACCACCCAAGACCTCCCTGTCAACGGAAGCACCCTGGCTGGCCTCCTGCTCCTGGGGTGAACTTAGGACACAAGAGATAGTCATGGGCCAGTAATAACATTCCCACTGGAGGCAAAAATTCTCCAGGAGGGAGTCATTGCTTTGGATTAAGCGTTACTCTCTCTCACTCCTGCTTTTAAGATACAAACGTCCCCAAGAGGGTAGCACATCAAGTCCTTAATGTTGGGTGTGGATGAACTTGCAAGGCTTTCTCTCTGTCCAGAAAGAATGGAAAAATCATGGAGATGCTGAGTAAGGTGGCATGGCTGGGAGAGAAAGACTGACTTTATCTCCTTCACAGCTCTGCCCCTGCAGCCCTAAGGATGAAGACAGCCAGATAACAGGCCTTTTCTGGGTCTCATGCTGTCTGGCCACATGCATTTGATGGGCCAATTGCATCTGACTTTAAACTTGACTTATCCACTCACCAAATATTTACTGCATGCCTATTACTTGCCAGGCACTGTTCTAATGCTGGGATTAGCCGTGAATAACAGTCAAAAACGTGTGCCCTCATGGGACTGTGATCTAGTCCTGCACTGCCCTGTGTGGTCACCATGTGAAATGTGGCTAGTCCAAATTCATAAAGGCTGTCAGTGTAAAATAAGCACTAGACTTCAAAGGTTTAGTACCAACAAAAACATGTAAAAAATACTAAAAACTTTGCAAATTACTTATATGTTGAAATGATAAGTTTGGGATATATTGAATTAAATAATGTATATTATTAAAATAAATTCCATACTTTTAAAAATGTAACTGTTAGAAAATTTTAAATTTTATATTTCTTACATTGTATTTCCATTGGACAGTGCTGGTCTAGACAGTAAGTAGCTATATAAGTAAATATGTCATTTATTGATGATGATAAGAGCTAAGGAGAAAACCAACAGGGAAGGAGGATGAGTAGGCGGGGGGTTAATTTTTAGATAGGATGGCCAGATGAGCCTTCACTGAGAAGGTGACTTTTCCATAAAGAGCTGAAGGAGCATGAAGATATCAGGAGAAGAGTTTTCCAGGCAGACAGAACTGCAAGTGCAAAGGTCCTGTGGTGACAGTGTGCCTGGCATTTTGAGGAACATCAGGAGGCCAGTGTGGTTGAAGCAGAGTGAGATAGGGGAGAGTGGTAGGAGTTTAGGTGAGATAAACATTGGGGGCTCAATAAATATTGAGATCATGCAGGACCTCACTGGCCATTATAGGATGTTGGCTTTTACTCTGAGTGAGATTAGAAGCCAAAGGAGGGTGTCTGAGCAGAGAAGTGAAAAAATTTGACTCCCTCTGGCCACCATATTGAGAACAGGCTACAGGGACAAAAGGGCAGAAGCAGAGACCAAGAAAGAAATGATTGTTCCTTGGACAAGGGTGGGAATGGGGCAGAGAGAAAAAGAGGCAGTCAGATGCAAAACATATGTCAAGGGTAGAGGTGACCAGATTTGGATGGATTGGACATGGAACATGAGAGACAGAGGACAAGGTCTCCAGATCTTTTGTCCTGAGCAACTAGAAGGATGGTGTGTTAACAGTTTGCAAAAGTGGCCCCAATCCTTCCCTCCTGGTATGCACATCCCTTGCAAGGTGACTTTGTAGCCCCTCCCACCAAGAGGCGGAATCTATTTCCCCACCTCTTGAATCTGGGCTTCACCGTATGACTGGACTGATTTTGACCAACGTTGTGGAAGTGGCATCATGCCAGTTCTGAGCCTGGTCCTCAAAAGACCTTGCCGTTTCCACTCTCATTCAGACTCCATATGACCAAGCCCAGGCTAACCCACTGGAGGATGAGTGACCATGTGAAGCTGAGATAAGTTCCCAGCTGAGGCCATCTCAGATCAGTCTGTCCCAGCTGATCGTAAAAATATAAGTGAACCCTGTAAGACCAAAAGAACTCCCAGCTGAGCCCAACCCAAATTATCAACCCACTAAACTGTGAGCTGAATAGATGGTTGTTGTCTTAAAGCCAAGCTTTGGAATGGTTATCATGCAGAAAAAATGCAAACTGATACAGATGCTGTTGCCATTTATTGAGGTGGAGACTCAATTTTTTATTATCCTGTGATTGTTTTGAATGTGAGTCTGGATACTTACAGGGCAAAAGCCTTGTCTTCTCTCCCTGCAACACTTAGAGCACCCTCAGGAAAGGGCTAGATGGAATCTGGGTGCTCAGTGCACACTTGGTGAATGAATGGATGAATGGATGGATGGATGGGTTCATTCGATAGATGACTTATTAATCGGCTCCCTCAGCACCAGCCAGGTCCCCGATTCACCCTTCTCCTGACAAAGCCAGAAGAGCTTTAAATGCCTCTCCTCCTCCCCACCACCCGCCTTCTACTCTGTCCAGAGTTTGCAGTTGAACCTCGATTTCCTAGAGCTTTCATCAGCGCTAGCAACAGAGAATTGAAACCCACAGAGCCGTGCGTTTCCTTGAGAACATGAAGCACTGATTTTTAGCCTGTTTTGACCTCCCACACCCAGCCTTTTCCCAGATGCGCTAGCAAATAACAAATCAATTGCTTTGAGTTCTTCTTTCTCTCCACCCCCATGACATGTTAATTAGCAGGGGAAATGCCAACAGCAAAGTCAAAAGGGCTGAGGACAATCCCCAGCCCTGAGTAGCCAGCTGGTACAGCACTGGGCGTCCTGACTTTCCACCCAGGGCTAGTGCCCTTTTCCAGGGCTTCAGGCACTGTTTTCTGCTTCCCCGCTTGTCTTTCCTCCACCCCAGGTGCTCCAGGTCCCTCAGGAACCCCACACGGGTGCCTCTGTGATGCTCCGTGTAATGTCAGTGCAGCATGTCACCTCTTACAAAGCATTTCCCAAATGCAGCCAGCCCCACATTTTAGAGATGAAGGAATTGAGGCTCAGAGGGTTAGGCAGACTCACCCCACATCATTTGGCCCAGCGCTGGGAGTTTGGAGCCTGGTTTTCTGATTCCAAACCTGTCTTTCTTTCACTGTCAGCACCATCAAAGTATGTTCTCAATAAAGGGCCAAATACACTGAGGAGCGGGGGAGGGGGGCTCCTTAGGCAAATTGCTGGTAATTTTAGGTTAGGTCTCCCATGGGCATTTAACCGATGTCAATCTCTGGCCGAGGTCATCCAGGCCTGGGGTGGGGGCACTTTGAAGAGACGCGGGGACTCTCCCAGGCCCTGAAACGGCACCAGCCTGCATCTCTGGGGCTCCAGTCCTCTGAAGCTGTCCTCCGAAGCTAGCGGGGTATCTAAGAGCCGAGAATAAAGGCCAGTCGCCAGGTTCTTCAGAGGCCTCGTGGGACTTGTAGCTCCGGTCAAGCCCTGATCCCATCCACAGTCCCCGTTTGTAAGGCTGTGGTGGATGAAATGAAGATGTTTATTGGAGGCAAGCTGGCCCCCACCAAACCTAACATGACCTCTCAAGAGACCCTCCCCAGCTACCAATGCACCTCTCCCTCTCCACCAGGGCAAGGGACTCCACGTGCTGGGTGCCCTTCCCGAGTCTGGCGGTGTGGGGTGGGGGCCGTGTGGGTGTTGAGTGTATGTGAGTGTACACATGTATCCACAACCTGCCCCATGGCCTGCTGGGATTACTCAGGCCTGCCTGTTGGCTGTGCCTACACACAGTCCAGGTTTACCAGGTCAATTATTTTTTGTTAAATACCTGCTCTATACCCAACACAATATGGAGGAGTGAAGTATTTTCCCTCAAGGGAAAGGCAAGTTGCATTTAAATGGGTCTTAATCACTCACTCGCTGTGTGGCCTTAGGCAAGTAGCCTAGCCTCTCTGAATCTCCACTTCCCAACCTGCAAAATGGGCATAAGGATATTGCCATCTCTACCTCCAGGATTGTCCTGGATTCATTTGAGATACGCTGGGGTAAAACACCTTGAAAATTGTATAAAGTGACTTACACACAATGAGACCTAGTATCAAAGATGTTACAACAAGCACGTAGATGAGAAGAACCTGAGGATGCTGCAACAGTTTGGATTACATTGTGTGGCTTAGATTTCAGCACATGTGCAGCAAAAGCAAATACTCAGATGGTTTCTGGAAGGATCCATGAGGCCTGGCAACGGTGGTTCCGCACGAGGAGAAACCTTGGGTGGCTGGGGGCAGAAGAGGTAGGGGAATGGGGTTTTATATGTTTGTATACATCATTTTGTGCCATTTGACCTTTGTACCACGTGCATATGTTTTGTGGTTGTTAAAATACAGAGTAGTTTTAAAAATAAAATAATAAAAAATGTCCATATAGCAAAATAGGAAAGGTGGTCAATCTTCAAGGTTGTTCTGCCCCCCTTTCTCATCCTCCCCCCTCCTTCATCCCAGGTTCCGAGGACCTCCCACAACTGTCTCCCACTCCTCTCCCCAAATTTCAACTCTTTGTCTCTCCCCACTTAAAAGACAAGCAGGCTGAAGTGCAAAGAAAGTAAACACCTTGCTGTCACACCTCCCAGGTGGCAGGGCTAACTCAAGGTGGATTTGGGCTCAGTTCTGTAGAGCTTCTCTGCTCCACAGAGCGTCCACCACCCCCAATCTGAAACTATAACTCAGATCTGCTGAGAAAGCATGGGGAGGCCCTATAGCGGTGAGTTCAGGCCTGTCTGACACCCACAGCAGGTGTACTCTGCGGTGGAAAGGGTCTTTCTAGGACCCCTCGGATGTCATCACATATCTACTTCAGGATAAGCTGGGTTCCTGTGAAGCTGCTTTACAAAAGGTGCTTGCGGTGTGAACTTGGGAATCAGGGCCGTTGGACAGGGTCAGGCAGCTGCCTTATTCTAATTCCGCTCGGGAGAGAAGAGGCCTTGGCAGTCTTCCCAGTTTGCAACGTTTTAACCAAACAATTTTGAAAACTGAGTTCAAGACCTGTCACCCGAAGCCGCAAGCTTTAGCAGAGTGCCAAGGAGCCTAGCTCCCCCTGGCTAAGGTGGGAAGGCCAGGAACACCTTCAGCTTCTGAAAGAGAGGGAGGTGTTGAACATGAGGCATCCCTCATTTGAAGCAGCCCAAGGCCTCAGGAATTCTGTGGGGAGTGGGGGAGTTGAGAATACTTGTCAGAGACACAGGGAGGACCTGCCAGTGACCTTGGCCAGGGGCTACACTTTGGGCTTCTGTGGCTTCATCTGTAACAGGGCACAGTGACACCTAGCCCGCAGGTGTGACGTCTGGAGCATGGAAGGCGTGCACTCCATGTTGGTTGCTGGCAGTGTCTCCACTTCCATGACAGCTCCTGCAGAGGTGGCCTGTCCTTCTCCGAGAGTGCAGGGTGGTCAGGCCCTCTGGCAATTGCCATTCCTGTCTGCCCTGCATGCCCTGGAGGGGGAACATTTCACAGCCAACATGTGTCTCAGAGACCCCGCAGCTGGGGGAGCTGGGGAGAGGAGCGCGGCGAACGAGAAGCTGCAGACAAACGAGGCAGCCTCCCGGGCAGCATGACTGAGCGCCGGCCTCCCGGGAGCCCTCTCCACACCCTGAGCTGCATGCAGGACAGGGCTCAGCTCCCAGAGGGAGGTTTGGCAGGAGGGTGCCTGCTCTCTGCTCTGACTCCCGCTGTCTTCAGAGCCTGACAGGCAGCTATGAGCTGCTCTGAGAGTCAAAGACAGTGGCAGACAGGCAGGGACATGTTTGCCAGCAAGCTTAGTGGTGAGTCTCTGAGGCTACCAGGCAACCAAGAGACCAGGGCTGCTGGCTTGTCTCCTGCCAGCTGAACAGTCAGCCCAGACCAGGATGTGTCTCCACAGCCCTGAGGCCCCTGGAGTCCACACTTTCCCCACCCAGGACACACGGGCGTGGCAGGGTTCATGGACAGCTGCCCAGTGTGAGATCTGATTTTGAAGAATGGGGGTGGGCAGACTCAAGCTTGGGGGCAGGGACTGCGCTTTGATTCCCAAGGCTCTGAGATGAGATGAGCCGTTCTCTCCTGCTGAGCTTGAGATCTGCACTTGGGGAAGAGAGGGCGTTTAAAAATAGCATAACTGACTTGAATACCTCTGCTTCCTGCCTGCTGCAAGTCAGATCCAATTACTCTGCTGACAAGAGGCTTTTAGCCCAGGGAGCCTGGCATCCTGGATGCCACTCCAGGGTGCTGGACACCGTGGTGCCCTAGACCCTCCCCTCCCAAAGGGCATCCAAGGGTCCAGGAGAAAGGGACCAAGGAGAGGCAAGGGTCACATACACACATGGCCCAGCCCAAGGTCATCATAAGGGCACATCCAGTTACTTGATTGAATCTGGTTTCCTTGAACACCCTCCAACTTTTCTTCATATTGGGTGAACAGTCCTAAATATCTGACCCATGCCTGAGATTCCACCAGTAGAGCTCCACCCCTTCGGAATCCCTCACGAAGATACAAGTGACCCTCCCCGGGATAGGTACTTGCTCAGAGTTGAAGACACACATAGAATGTCAACTCCATGAGGCAAGACTTCCGTGGTCTAGTTCATTTCTGGCACACAGTCGGTACTTAACAAAGGTGTGTTGAAATGAAAGTAGTAGCAAAGGGGATTTGGTAGGAAAATGCAAATGACTCCATGCAACCCCTCTTACTGCAAGGGTGAGAAATAATCAACTGACCCAGAAATACATGTCCTATTAATCATGGCCGCATGGCATCACCTCATCAGCAAAGGCCTAATACAGGGGCCTCTAGGAAATGTGTCTCTTTCCTTTCTCCAGCCAATGTCACTACACCTTTCAAACTCACCCAGCCCAAAGCAACTTGCCAGTGACCGTGTTAAACCAGCAAATGCTAGAGCGGCGGCTCTCTCCTGCCAGGCCTCACCCCACCTTCTCCGTGGAGCGGTCCTCTCCTTTCTACTCTGGTTCTCTCCCTTCCTTAAACTCTCAAAATTATTGGATGCTTGGGGAAGGCAAAGTAAGAAAGCTGCCACTAAGTAGGAGAGGAGGGTGCCTGAAACCATCAGGCATGTGTTGCATGTCTTGTCTATGACACTTGTCGCTTTCCACCCCATGTTTGTCACAAGGAGCCTTGTCTTAGCAACTTCCCCAGGGTAGAGGCAGGGTCTTGGTCAGCTGCCACCTACACACAGCCAGCACCTGGCACACCGTGGTGCCCAGGAGATGTTTAATTAATGAGTGTGTACAGAGGGGACCCCGGGGGGGCGGTCCTGTAAACATTACAAAGGCACATGTAGAAAATCAAGGGATTACTTGCTGACCACTTTTATCAGCCTGGACAATTGAAGAAAGGATGCAGAAAGCGAGTTCACCATGTGCCACGTCAATGATGAAAACTGGGGGACAGTGGCACTTCCACTCTCTGGGTCTGTTTACACTTCCTCTGTGATGGATTTCCTCTTGTTTGTCTGTCAGGGAGGCCCTCCCTCGAGCTAAGCCCATGGACGGCTATTAGTGACAGCTTTGAGTGTTTCCAGGCAGGGCTCCAGGTCACAAGCAAGATCTAGGCCCCAGCACCTCCCTAGGGTAAAATTCCACCAAGAATCAGGAGTCTCGTGAAGCTAATGAACAATGATGTCGATCCTGAAGGCGGGATGCAGAACACTGGACTGTGAGTTTGCCCTTCAGTCTCACAGCCTAAGGGGCTCTGACCTTCACCATAACACACACAGCTGGCTGGCTGCCTCCTCGCCAACCTCCACCCTGGCTGTGGGGAGCCAGGTGTGTGGACACAGAAGTTAGCATGATGACAGTTGCTGGCATGTCACAGGTGAGACATTGAGCACCTAGAACTCTCTCTCATTCAATCATTCTCATTCTCTCTCTTTCACTGGGACCAGCTGGAGAGCAGAAAAGCATGGTGCAAGGAGAGGAGCATGAAGCCAAGCCCAGCTAAGCATCTGGGGCCTTAAGAAGTGGAGCAGGAGCAGAGCAGGACCCTGACGTGTAATCTTAGAGGTGGAAGGTGTATTGGAGAGATCATCAAGACCTCCCCACCCCCACCCTCACCGAATCAGTGGTGGCAGGGCCCACACTTGGCAGTAGGGTTCTAATTCGGTGCAACCTCTGTGGAGAGTTCTCTGGCACTGGCCATGAAAATCACAAATGCACACCCCTTGTCAGCAGGCAACTCCACCTGATATCCTACAGGTAAACACATACATATAAAGATATGTGCACCGTTTCTCATAAGAAGTGCAGAAGACTGAAACAACCAAATGTCCATCAATAGTGAACTGTGTGTTCAGGGAACATTGTACAGTCATGAGAAAGAATGACCATGATCTCCAGGATGCCTTGAAGTGAAGAAAGCAAAGACTCCGAAAGGCCCTCCAAATCCTTCATTTATAATTGGGAAGGCTAAGACGCAGGGTGAGGGATGAGTTGCAGAAAGCCACCCCTGGGCTACTAGAAGCAGTTCTGTGCTGGGACCCAGGCCACCTGATGCCCAGTACAGAAGTCCCACCACTGCACCACAATTTGCACCCTACTCAGATGTGGCCAGGAGTCCACAGCCTCTTAGCGCCCCCACCCCGATACTTAACGACCCAGAGTCAAACTAGTCTTTCTCTATGAAATCCAAACTTGTAGTGTCAGTGCTTGAGTACCTTCCCTCCTGTTCTGTCCTTGACTAAAGCAAGGAAGAGTGTGTCACCACTTTTCCCTGTAGATATGCCCCAAACCTCAAAGCATCCTTTGATCCCCTGCCTTCCCGCCTTCTCAGAAGATGACACCAGTCAAAGAAGCTTGTTTATTCTAGATTGTGGTGGCTGCTTCCTAGAACACCATCCTGTTCGGTCAAAGTATCTCATATCAATGTGTCCTTTTTTCCCCCCTTAAGTGGAAGAAAACCTTGCAGGCTATCTTTTCTTTGGGGGCAGTGGAGCCGTCAACATTCTTTTTCTCAATCTCAAAGGCTTGTGGTTATAATGACAGCTCACATTTATATTGGACCCACTGTGTGCCAGGCACTATCAGATGCTTTACACATATTGACTCCTGTAATCCTCAGGACTCCATGGTGTAGCTACTGTTATTATCCCCTCTTACTCAGGGAGGAAACCTAGGTAGAGCAAGGACACATAGCATGCCCACAGACAAACCTGAAGTAGGAAATGGCTCTGAGGGCATCTAGGCAGTAAGTAGAGAACTGAGACTTGAAACAGAAACCACAATTTGCAAAAAGGCCTGTGCAGTGACTCATAAAACAGTTAAATGGCACAGCACAGACTATCTAAGCTCAAATTCTTTTGACAGCAGCTCATTCACACCCATATGTTCCAAGATAAGACCACAGACAAACTGATCTGACAGCAGTTCCAAATAGGCTTGTGTGTTCTAAAGATATGACTTCTGACTGTTCCGGCAAGGCCCTAGTTTAGCAGCTCTGACCAAGACCGTGCTATAATTAGCCCCCAAACTCCATAAGCGCCCCTTCTTTAATGCCCCCTGTTGAGGTGCCCCGCAGTTTCCCACGGCGTGTGCCCGCCCTTGCTGCATCAGGCTGATACGCCTGACTTTGTGTGGCCACGGGTATATTCTTGGTGGTCTTGGTTGGTGGGCTTTAATGGGATAGACCTGGAATTTGAAGCTAGGAAGTCGGTCTGTGTGCTGAGTGTTCCACTTCTATATGCGTTCTACGCTCCAGGCTGTCATTATAGATGCCAGTCACATTGGCCCAAGATCAGCTCTGGCTCTGGGTGGAAGGGAGGTTGGGCCAGGGATGGCAAGGCAAGGCTGCTCCTTGGCAGATCCCCCCTCCATCTCCTGCGGCCTCTTCACTGCTCCTTAAAGCAGACCTGAGATTCCTCCTGCCCACCTTCCCCTGAATCAGCAGCCTCTGTGGTAGCATCTTTGTCAGGCACCTCCATGGTTCCCTACTCCTTCCGGGGCAGATGCTACCCTTCACATCTGCCTCCAGCCTACTACCTCTGCCTGTCCAGCTACTTCCAGGCCTCCAGACATGCTGGAGATTTCTCACCTCCAAACATCTCCCCAGGCTGTTTCCCCAATCTGAAATACAGCCCCTCCCCGAACAGCCATCTGCAAAAACTTCAAACCTCAGCCACAACCCCACCTCTTCCGGAAGGGCTTCTCTGTCCACCCCACTGGGCCTTCACCACCCTGGATTCCTGAAGACACCATCAATCTCTGTGCTTCTCAGTAGGCAGGGCTCTCTCAAGCAGCCTGTGACATTTGTGATGACACAATACCTGTGATGTCACCCAACTTTCCCCCCGTCCGCCCCCACCGCGTGGATCTTATCACTTCAAGCGGAATGTATGCTCCTTCTAGGCAGAAATTACCTGACATGCCTCAAGGCATCAAGCCCAGTGCCAGCTCCCAGCAAGTGCTTCCCTGCTCTTAATTTTAAAAATCCAACTGTGAATAGCAGCTGTGATTCATTTTTTTTCCCCATGTAAGCCACGGCTAGAGCCGCAGGTCTGGAAATGGCATCTGCAATATAAGGGATTAACCTTCAACTTAAAAAACAAAACTAAACTAAACGAGACCTCATCTGCCCAGAGAGAATATCTAGAGGGAAGTGCCAACAGGTTAGGCATGTCCTGTTGAATAATGGGATTAGGAATGGTATTTCCCAAATTTATCGTTACATGATTTTATAACGAAGAAGGTCCTGTTGAATAATGGGATTAGGAATGGTATTTTCCAAATTTATCATTACACGATTTTATAACGAAGAAATAAAGCCATATAATAATAATAAAGACAAATATGTACTAAAGAGGAAGCACAGGTGAGCAAGAAAGAAAGAGCTAATCCCCACGCCAGCTGTCGGCCGCAGAGCTTGAGGGGGATGTCCGGAGACTGGCTTGGGCGGGGGGGCTTGTACCTCCAAAGGGCTGGGTGGGTCTGCCACTGATGCCTGGGCCAGAGCTGGTCTCCCACCCTGTGGGGTGAAGGTCGCATGTGCCCTGGAAAGGGAGGCAGCAGCCCTTGTCACCGATCCCCGTACTTCAAACAGATCTCAAACACAGGGGAATTCGAGCAAATCAAAGGAAGCCCAATTGTATGCGGCAGGATGCGGTTTATAGTCCTCATGTCCCCCCAAGAGGTGGTAGAGGCAGGGGCAAAAGAAAAGTGCTAGAAGGTTTTAGATAACTCTTAAATAAGAGCTCCATAAATAGTCATTTTTAAAGGGAAACTAGGCTGTTCGGGGACAGAACGAGGATGATGTCAGGAAAGACAGCCCCGCTCTGCCTACCGTACCCTTGGGTGTCCCCATCAGCATCAGGATTCCGGGCTGGGCAAGCCAGCGCCTGGAGCTGTCCAGGCCCGGGTGCCAGCCACGCCCTGCGCCAGGGAGGCAACTCCCGTGGGACAGGACGGGAGCATAAGGGCCCTGACATGTGACCTCATTGCCGAGCGGGGCCCTGTGGCCAACCTCAGAACTTGGGCGCACCTCTGATCCTTCTCGGTCACCCTTGTCAGCCAGGGTGCACTGAGAGCCCCCTGCCCCAGATCTTGGTGCTCTAGTCCCTAACCTGCCACCAAGGGCAGGGTGACCCAGGCAAGTCAGGCATCTCATGCTCACGACGAACTCTCATTCCGACCCTTCATTCCACTCCAACGTCACCCTGTCTCGTGTTTCCTGGAAGCCTGGAATTAGGAAGGACAGAAGGGCTGCAAGTCCCCCAGGGGATCGGCCTCAGTCAGCCAGCCCCAGCCAGCACCCTAGCCAAGAGCCCGCGGGGTTGGTGGCAGTTAGGGGTTGGGAGCCACCCCACGTGGGGCCCCCTGACTGTGGAGCGCGGCGCTGGGGGTGGACGAGGAGGGGCCGGCTTAATGCAGCAGGAGCAGCTCGTGGGTGGGGGTGGGACGAGTAAGGGCAGCCGTGTGCGAGTGAGTGTACGAATGTGGGCAAGTGAATGAGTGAGGGTGAGTGTGTCAAGATGATGGGTGTGTAAATGGATTGCAGGAGTGCGTGAGTGGGAGAGGGTGTACACGATATGTGTGTGTGCTTGTGTGTGAGCGTGTGTACAATGGGAGCGTGTAAGTGTGTCTGAGAGGAAAGTGGGTGTGGATGTGCGCGAGGGTGTACACTGTGTGTGTGAATGCGTGAGGAAAGTGTGGGCTGAGTGTGTAAAGAGGCACAAATGTGTGGGTGTGTACGTGAGTGTGTGGGTGAGTGTGTAAGGGTGTATGGCTATGTACACATATGTGAGTGCATGTGTTCTGAGTGTGGATGCGTGTACAAGGGTGCACACATGTGCACAGCCCCAGGGAGCAGCTCACCTGGGACGGGGGAAGGGAACATCGGTTCTGCAGGGAAGCTTATTGCAGGGGAGGTCGTGCACACAAATAACTGTATGACACATCCGCCCTCACAACAGTAAACCCAGAATCTCTCCCGCCAGCCCAGACCGTAAGAAGCTCTTTGTCTGGGTGTCCCATGTACACTTCAGACTCAATTCATCCAAATCGTTTTCCCTTCCTTCCCACCTGTTCCTCCACCCTGGGGGCGTACAGAACTCACCGGGACCCATGGCTGGGTCCTGGGAACCTTCCAATGGTTTCTCCCTGACTCTCTCTCCTCCACCCTTTCTGTCCACTCCCTCACCCACTTCTGTGGTTCCCATCACCTCTACAACTACTGGCCCCCTCCCACCGCCTCAGCTGTGTCTGCTGCTCTCGTTGTCCCCATTGTCCCCGCCTGGACCACTATTCTGGCCCTCGCTGGCCCCTCTGCCTGTCGGGCCTCCACTGTCATGCACACTCCAGCCAGGCCGCCTTCCAGGAGTCAGCGCATCGGCTCGCAGAGCTCCGTGCCTCCCAGCAGCTGCTCCGACTACGTCCCTGGCCACAGGCACTCCTACTGCTGGGGAGCCTCAGAGCTGAAGGCTAGCTCACGTCTCAGCTAAAAATTCCGTCACGGGACACTCAATAAGTCTCTCAATTTCTGTGTCCCAGAGAGCAGCAACCCAGTCCACCATACTATACACAGTAGATGGGTTCCAAAACAACAAACTCACTTGCTGAATCAGCTCTTACATCAGAAGGAATTCTATGATGAACCTCATCCCCCCACACAAAAAAATGGGTTTTGCTATATTAGACTTAAAGTAAAGCTTAGCTCTGCAGGACAGTAGAAAGAACACAGACTTCGAAGCTAAACAAAGCCAGATGTGAATTCTGCATGTATCACATAGCCATTCCAGCTGTGTGACCTTGAGCACCTCCCTTAACGTCTCTGAACTTCTCAGCCTCAGCTTCTCCAACTCAAAAATGGGGCTCTACTTCATCAGGTTTGGTGAGAGTGAAATGATGTAATGAATACTGAATGCACTGCATGTCTGACACAAAATAAGTGTTTAATATCTGTTACTCTCCTTCCACCACCCTTTCTCCTGTCCTTGACCTATGTCCATCAAATTAGTGAGAATTCATTGGATTAAGTTCAAAAGAGTCAGGGAGCCACTCAGCCCATTCACTGAACTACATCTTCCAACTACATTAAATTACAGTGCAGCACAAACAAGGAACTACTGTGGGACCCCACAATTTACAGATGTTTCAGACTGTAAATTGTGTTTAAATTTTCCCACAGGGAAAAAAGATGAAATCCAGAAATTTTAAATTAGAATATAAAACATCTTGACAAATTTTTAATGGATTTTAAAATGGTTTGTGATGACTTAAAAAGGGAAGGGGGAACAAGAGGGGACTGATAATCACCAGGGACCAGCAAGTTCCCTAAAGAATGAGCTTTTGTGATGGGGTCACCTGGGCTGGGAGATGAAGAACCCCAGAGTGTAATGGATCTGATTTTCACCAGGCACCTTACAGGTTGCCCAAGGAAGCATGCAGTAAGTATCCACTGAAATGAATGAGTGAGAAAATTGAATTAGACTGTTATAAAATGTTTGTAGATAAAAATAGGAACTGTCATGTGGGTAATAGATACTATACTCAGATGAGCTGGTCCAATGAGCGTTATTGTCAACCTACAGGAAGGGAAGATGGGAGGAGGAGGGGGCGGGGGGGGCTCTCTCCAGGGCACTCTTTGGGCATCTGTGCTTAGGCATGGCCTGTCCACATTTCCACCAGTTACTTGACTGAAGATCTACTGTCAGATTTATCAGGTTTGAATACATTCTAACATGGGAGGGATGGACCTTTTGCTAGGTGACAGACTCTGGCTTCCACGAGATTCCAATGGCCTAGAAGCATGAATAAACCAACAAGATGAAATCTCATCGGCATAGATGGAGAAGCCAAGGCTTTGTTCAAAACCTCTGCCTGAGGGTTGGAGGGGAGGCCTGCCTGATGGCACCAAAGTGAACATGAGCCATGAGTTTTTGAGTGTGATGAGCTCAACAGGAGTCATGGGACTTGACTGGAAAAGGGTCACATAATCTTAATATCAATAATTAGACTCATGGCACTGAGACCAGGGCAAGCGCTCTCCAGCGCTCTGAACACCAGGAAGGTTCAAAGCACATGGGAGCACTGGGACCCATCTTCAAACACCAGAAGCGCCGTCTCAGGACAGAGAACACACGTGAATTCTCTACAGCTCAAGTGGGTAGAGCTTAGGGCTGCCAGTTAGCAAACAAAAATACAGGCTACTCAGTTAAATCAGAATTTCAGATAAACAATGAATGATTTTTTAGTATAAGAATGCAATATTGGGGACATATTTATTTAAAAATCCATTCATTGTTTGTCTGTGATTCTAATTTAACTGAACATCCTGTATTTTATCTGGCAACCCTAGTGAAGCTGGGGTTGGAGAGTAGAATTTAGAGGAAGGCAGGTCCTAACTGAATGTAAAATTGTTTAACAGCCCATAGCATACAGTACATGCTCAATAAGCACCTGATCTAATACATGAATTAATAAGTGATCAAGAAGAGCTAACCAACAGGGAAGAGATGATTTCACAGTATATACATATGTCCAAACCCATCAGATTGTACAGTTTAAATATGTTCAGTGTATTGGTTTTTTAATGGAAGAGGGAAGACTGGATTGCCTCACACATGATGTGGGAGACATTTCTGAGACCAAGTTCAGCCCAAAGCCTCTTGTTGGGTAGCAAGAGGTTTTCTGAGTTTGCATCAGATTTATGGTTTCCGATTTCTTTTCTGTGTAAATAGATCTTACTGAGAGCCTCCCCCACCCCCGCCCAGCATAGAGTAAATAAAAGCAGATGGCTGTTCCCACAGTGTAAAGCCCCCCACTTTGGCAGGAGATGCTTGTCATCAGCTGGACTCCTGGACCCTGCATGGGTCTTCCTGCCCTATCTGAGGACTGCAGGAGGCAACACCTCCACGGCCTCCTCAACTCTAAGGTCCCAGGTGCCAGGAAGCTCCACTAGGCTGATGCCATGATTTGTCACTTAAAGGGCAGCCCTGCTGGTGGCTGACATTTGTTAAAGAGGGTTTAGTGGGAAGATCAGGGGATGGGGTGAGACCCAGCTCCCTTCACGTGCGCCTTCACTGTCGTCTGACCCAGGTGTGGGCCAGGCCCTGGTGCACTGAGTAACACGGTGACCCCAGGCCAGTCACTTTCCCATTCGGAAGTGGATGAGGCACTTGCTTAGGTCCTTTTTGCTCTCGTGCTCCTGGATCCATTATAGAATTTAAATACAAAGAATCTTCATTCCTAATTAAGTGACACTGAGATCTGGAAAATTCCACAATAAGGAAAAAATGTCCTTGAGTGACCCCCGGTGGTTGGAGAAGTGGCAGCGGGGGAGGAACGCTGCTTCGTGGTGACCTTGGACCACCTCAGCTGGAATCTGCTGATCTGCTGAGTTTTGTGTGGCCTATAGAGCAACTGGGAGGCCCCAGGCCAGGCCTGGGCCACTGTGGCAGCTGAAGTGGCTCCCTGGGAAATGGACCCACTTCCCGGGTCCTCGCTCTCAGACAGGGCCTGGTAGCAGGCTTTGCCCTCGCCTCTGAGCAGGACCGAGCAGGCCCCTGGGGGCCTAGGCCCAGTCTTCCTGCGCCCTTGTCTTCCCCTGGGTTCTAGGCTCATGTCCCTGGGACATGGTACTGGGACTCTCAGCCTACACAATGCGCCCCTCCTTGCCTTGTGGGGATGTCTGACCTCCCAGCATTTCCAGTACAAGGCTTAGCTTTGATGGTGACCATCTTTGCCTCTAACGGCTTCAGTCTCCCTGTCGCCCATCCCCACACACACACACCTTCCACCTGCCCACCCAAAACCTGCTCTCCCCAACAATCCCGGGGTGGGGTGGGGATCGTAAATGCCTCCAAGCCTAATCCTGAGCCCCTAACCAGCATATTTTATTCAACAGAAGACCAAGGAGGGAAAAATGCAAATGGTGGAGGGGCAGGATTTCGCCTCGCAAGCATAGCGTCAGGGCTGCTGACAAGCTGGCACAATCTAGACTGTGTTCAGACCTAGGGAGCTGACAGAGCAGCCCTGGCAGACGCAGGCCACCACACTAACAGACACAGGGATGTTCCGTACAGCTGGGGACCACACGTATAGGGGCGGTGTTCCAACTGCCTAGAAACAACACTATACAGGCCGTGTTTTTCCCTATTTCTGTGGGTCACACAATCTAACAAATTGCCCATGAAGAGACGGAAGGTCCCCATTTCATCTGAGTCAGAGAGAGATGGAGGCCATATAAGCACTCCTCTAGCAGGCCAGGAAGAAGCTGGCAGAGTCCTTAATAAAGTCAGAGCCAGGAACCTGCTGGGGGGCCCATCCCTCTTCTGAGGGACCCAGAGAAGTGAGCAATCACATCTCTGCCCTCCATGCAGACACTGGCCAAGTCCAAGTACAAAGACGTGGTCAGAGTAAAAGGCTCAGAGGAGAGAAGTTGATGAGAGGGGAGAAATACCCGGCCCATTCTCAAAAGTCAGGGCTGGAGCGAAAGAGCAAGGCCAGGACATGCAACCACAAGAAATGAAGCCCGCTGAGGGTAGGCAGTGGGATGAGGGTCCCACCTGAGCTTGGGGGTGCCCTGTCTAAGAGCCATAGTACCCAGCATTCCAGGGGCCTGAAGACCAGAACACTGAGTCTGGGCCTATATCTGCTCCTCACTAACCCAAAAGCTTCAGTTTCTTTATATGTAAAATGGAGTGAGGTCTCTTGTCCCAATAACCTTCCAAGAAGGTGTACCCAACAGTGCTTTGGAAAAGCCAAACACAGTGTAGAATGTGAGGGGTCAGTATCAGGGAATTCGAGAGAAAATGAGAGTAACGGTCAGAGACCGGTAAGAAGAATAAGAGTGGGGCCTGGACAGGAAGGATGAAAGCACCCCGACGCTGGATGAGCCGCTCTTGAGTCTGAAACACAGAATCTGAGCATGTGTCCTGAGATGTCGTTAACCAGGGCGTGGCCTCGGGTGAGTTAACTGCTCTGCATCTCCACATCCTCACCTATAAAATGAGATGCCTTCCTTTTGAACAGTCTACGACTCCAGGGACTCTGGTGGCCTTCCTGGAAGTAAGAGAGGAAGAAGCCAATACCTGCCTCCAGGACAGGCCGCAGGCCACATTGGACACTGTCATCGTCGACTGACCCTGCCTTTCATTGCTGCCCCCTTCTCTTCCTTCCTATCAACGCCTACCCATCCACATTAGTTAATCAGATAAAATAGGTCTCCCCAGGGAGTCACATGCCTTCCCTTCCCTGCCCACCGCCCCCCCGACCCCCATTCAAGTATACACATTCCCAGGAGGCCTCACTGCCTGATCCAGTCTAGTGGGGGGTGTTTGATGGAAAAGTGCACCCAAGTTCCACTACCTACTTACTGCCTGTGTGACACTGGGCAGTGCTTCTCCTCTCGGGCTCCATTGTTCCCATCCAGAAAATGGGCACAGGTATCCCTACTCAACCAACCCCATAGGGCAGAAGAGAATTCTAGGAAAACCCTGTAGTTGAAGGTATTGCACAATCATAAAACACCGAAGCAGTTTCTCAGGTCCTCCTGGGGACTTTGTTAAATGCAGGTTCCCAGGCCCTGTGGTAGGTTTGCTGAGCCAGCATCTCTGGAGCCATTCCCAGGAGCCCACACCTCAACAAGAACTCCCTGGAGCTGCTTAAGCACGTGCCATTTCAGGACCACTGCCCTACACGTGTGTCCTGTGCAGCTACTAGATGTTGGTGACATGTCTGTCTCGTGTGAGATGGGGATCCAAGGAGGAAGGACAGAAGCCAGAGAGAGAAAGGACAGCAAGCAGCCACACGCCCAGGAGCGCGGAGTGGAGGAGGGAGGAGTCACAGCATTCGGGATATTCGGCCTCTCCTGTCTCAGGCAGCAGACCCCTTGATGGCAGCAGCCTTAAGGCCACTAGTCTCCAGAGACCCTGGGGGCTGGACTGTGGGCTCTCAGTTCAACAGCAAGCGGACCCCCTGCAATTCAAGGCCCACCAAGCGCACAGTGCCATTCCAGCCCAAACCATCCTCTTCCTCGAACTTTCCCTGACATCCCTCCTCTGTGTCCCTGCTACCCTGAAGTCCCGGCCATACCATCTGACACTTCACAGGACACTGTCCATCATGGCTGGCCAGTGGTCTCCCCTGTGCCAGATTCACGGCCTCAACAGTGATGGGCACCTTGGGGGCAGGCGGCTGGGTTTATTCTGCTGGACCATCCACAGCTTCTAGCAAAGGCTCAGGCCACCAGATAGGCACTTAACAAATGATACCGGCTCTCCTGCTGTTTGTTCTTCCCTCTACCTGCCTCCTTCCTCCCCGCCCGCCCTCCTCCCTATGACACACACACACACACACACACACACACACACACACACTGCTTCCACCCCATCACACACACACACACACACTCCACACACACTTCCTCCTCCCCATTACCACACACACAAACACACTCCTCCCCATGACCCACACAAACACACACACACTGCCTCATCCCCGTGACAACACACACACACACACTCCACACATATCGCATCCTCCCCAGGACTAGACACACACACACACGTACCCTACTCCCCATGACCACACACACTGCCTCCACCGCATGACCACACACACACAGACACACACACTGCCTCCTCCCATGACCAGACACACAAACACTCCACACACACTTCCTCCTCCCCGTGACTACACAAACACACGCACACACTGCATCCTCCCCATGACCACACAGACACACACACTCACACATCGTACTCCCCATGACCACACACACATACACACACTGCCCCCCCATGATGACACACACACACACTCCACACACACTGCCTCCTCCCCATAACCACACAAACCCACACCACACCCAGGGCCTCCTCCCCATGACACACACACACATACAAACAATGCCACTGCCCTGTAACCATACATACACACAATGCTTCCACCCATGACCAAACACACACACACACACACACACACACTCCAAACACACTGTCTCCAACCCATGTCCACACACACAGACACACACACACAAACACTGCCTCATCCCCATGGCGACATACACACACACTCACACACTGACTCCTCCCCATGACCACAGACACACATGCATACATACACACACACCCTCCTCCCGTTGACACACACACACACACACACACTCCACACACACTGCCTCCTCCCCATGACCACACAAACACACACACACTGCCTGCTCACCATGACCACACACACACACACACACACACACACACTGCCTCCACTCCATGACCATACACAGACACACACATACACTGCCACCTTCCCATGACCACACAAACACACACACACACACAACTGCCTCGTCACCATGACCCCCCCACACACACAAACACTCCCTCCTCCTCATGACCACACACACACACTCACACACACACACACCCTCCTCCCCATGACCACACACACACACACTGCACACACTGCCTCCTCCCCATGACACACACACACACACACACACACACCCCTCCCTAAGTCTGTCATGGTGATCTCTGCTCTTGGTCACCACTGAGAAACCACACACACTGGTCTGACTATTCTCTGATCTGGAAGAAGTCCCACTTGACCTCCCACCCACAGGCCCCACTCCTGACCTTGGGAAAGGCTGCAGGTAGAGATGAGGGAGAGGTGTGACCTCTAATTAATGTCCGTTCCTTCCTCTTCCAAGCTGGAGGGCAGGAAAGAAGGACACCTCTGAGGCGAACCTCCGTGACTCCTGGCAGAAGGCAGCTTCCTGTTTCTAATAACCTGGTGTTTTGAAAGGCTTCTCCTCTCCCAGCCAGCCTTACACAGACAGCATTGCAGGGAATCTCAATTACAGTCTCAGATTTCCCTCCCAGAGCTCTCAGGCTTTGAAAGGAAAAGGGAAGCCAGCAGGCTGCTGAGACACCTGTTGGATTTGACTAAACTGAGCCTTTTGGAAAAGCAGCAGAAAATCCACCCAATCCACATGGTGCCAAGGCTGGGAAGAGCTTCCAGAGCCCCTGGCAGCCACCACGCCCTTCCTTGGATGGCCCAGGCCGTCACAAGGGTGCGGTTTGCAAAGGCAGCACTTCTAAGGCTGTCTGGATCCTTTCTCTGGATCCCCCATCAATCATGCCGACCTTTGGTCATGGTCCTAACGGCCAGGCTGAGAACTGGACAGCCTTCTGACTCTCTTGGATTAAGTAGGGTTGAGCTCAACAGGTAGTAGGTACTTAATAAAGACCAGTGAAATCAAGTTATGTTGAATTGAGTTGAGGAAAAGTCACTGAATTAATTTCATATGTAACAACTATTAGCTGAGAACCTACTGTGTGCCAGGTACATGCTAGATTCTTAGAACTCAGGGGTGAACAAAGTCCATATCCCCAAGGAGCTCACCATCCTGAGAAGTGCATGCAGGCAGCTAGAATCTCTGCAGAAGCCTGAACCTGCTAGCATTCCCCTCCCTCTCTCACTAATGGGCCTGGGGCTGCAGACACTGAGCCGGATGCCAGCCGGAAGCCAGCCAGATACCAGCTGAGCACCAGGAGAGGAGGAAGACAAAGACGGCCTCAGCTGCCCCTCCCCATCTCCACTCCCACACAGTGTGACATTGCGGCCACTCCCAGTAAGAGGAAATTCTAGATTTCCTCATTCTAGAATCTGGGCTGGCTTTGTGACTTGTTTTGGCCAACAGAAGGCGGCAAAATTGGCTGTTCCAGTTCCAAGCTTGGGCCTCAGAGAACCTTGCACATTTCCTCTGTCTGTCTCTCTCTCTCAGATGCTTGCAAGCCTGAGCTAACCTGCTGGATGATGAGACAGCATAGAACAAAGCCGAGACAACCCAACCCAAGAGCAGGAAACCACACATGCATGAGACCTGCTGAGCTGCCATGAGGCCAGGCAAACTATTCAGGTGTCCCGGAGAATCGTGAGCTACAATAAATGATTATGTTCTCAGACACTGGGTGTCGGGTGACAGTATGCAACAGACCGTGACTATAGATATCAGTACAAACCCCTCCAGCCAACCTGTTGCAGACGGAAAGCAGGTTTACCTCCCAGCTACTTCCCATCCCCACCTGGCCCCGGACAGCCTCTGACGTCAGAGAATTCAGGGCTGGGACCCTTGCGTTGAGTGCTGCCTACTAGCTCACTTCTGTGAAAACCCCAGCTTGGCCATGAACACCAGATGAGATCCAGGGCTCCCTGGAGCTTCAGTGTGTGACCTAGATGTCATCCTCTGTGGCAGGAATCAGGGTAAAATCATGGACTTTGGTGTCAGACAGACTTGGGTTTGAGACCCGGCTCTGCCATTTACTAACTGCAGATAAGTTACTTAACTCACTCAGCCTCGGAGAGTTCATCTGTAGGGTGGGGATGATGATAAAGTTGGCTCCTCTAAGGATTACATGAGATGACCCGTGTAAAGCAGCAGTTCTCAAGTGGGGCAACTTAGCTAAGGTAGTAAGGCTAAGGTAGTTTTGATTGTCACAAAGTGGGGCGGGGCGGGGAGGGGGCGTGGGGCGGACAGGTGCTGCTACTGACATCTAGTGGAGAGAGGCCAGGATGGCCCCCACAGTAAAGAATTATCCAGACCCAAATGTCAAGAGTGCCAAAGTGGAGAAGCCCCGGGCACAGAGCAAGCCGGCAGCAGTGGAGATCGTCACACAGACCTCTGGAGAAGTGGGGCTCCAGGACCCCTGCACCCTTCCTGGGAGGTGCAGGTAAAAGCAATAGCAAGCTGGGTGTTGATAGTAGCCGGTCCACCTTCCATCTCTGAGCCCACCTGCCCTAAAGGTCTGTAAAATGCGAGTCTAGCTAGTCTTGACCAATATTAAGTGTCAGCTTGAGTTCCAACAGGGGAAATGACATTTCTGAGTTTCTGGCAGTTAAGATACTATGGCCCGAAGGTAGCCCTCTCCACAAGGTAAGGGAGGCTTTGCACGGGATTTGTAGCACATTTGGCACAAAGCCACACATATATGAAAGTTCATGTTAATTGAATGTTGCAAGTTCACAAAGTTACCCTGCATCCTCTACTAGGGGCTTGTTTTCAAAGAACTAGCCTATAATAAAATACACTGGAATCTTCCATTGTTGATTCAGAGGCCTTTGGTCCTGCAGAAACAACCATGGGGCCATTTATTAGGACCCATGGTTGTCCGTGTGCAGTACCGGGGACGTGAAGGGACAGCTCTGCCTCCTTGGATTCCTGTTTGTTTGGATTTAGGGTAGGTTGTGGAGAGGCCTATTAAACCCAAATTAGAAGTGAGTAGGAAAAACCCACCAAGGTAGTTAGCTTGTTACGAATACACTTCAAACCAGCTGAAACTGCGTTCCACTTGATCAATGAGTCTCGCAGAAACCTCCTCCACTACCCACAGAATCAAAGGTCTTGGAGGATCACTTGGGTATCGGTCAGCAGACTATCTGGGAGGGAGGGGGAGAGGCATGGCCTTCCCAGGAGTGAACAATCCGATGTCAGGAACACCTGGCGGGCTGGGAGGAGAGCTGTCTCAGTCTTGGGTTGTAAGCTAACGCAGGGGCTGGGACACAACTTCGATAGCCAGGCCGGGGCTCTCGCAGGTGCCCCAGACAGACTGTGCTTCCACAGTGAAAGCAGGCACGAACTTGATCACTTTAGGTTCATGTTTTCACCCTGCTTAAATTCTGTTCTCTGTAGGAGGGCCCCCATCTGTCTCACCACCCCTAGTCATTTGCACCTTTCTGGAGGAAGGAAATCAGTGAGGGTCTGGTTTGTAGCAGGGAGTGTACCCCGCCTCCCCGGGGAGCAGGAAGCCAAAGGGGAAGGTTGGGGCTCCTGAGACAAGCTCTCCCTGCTTCCCAGCAGACAGCCCCACTGGAGCCACCTGGATCCCTGCCAGGCAGTGGGCACCTGATCTCTTCCAAGCCTCATATCAACCAAGACTCAGAGGGGTTAAGTAACTACACAGCTAGTAAGAAGCAAAGACAGGCTCTGAACCCTGGTCTGCAGACTCCAGAGCCCGTGTGGGCAAGATGAGTTCTCGTGACTTCCAGGCTCCCCACACCATGACTCCACGGTCCTTTCTACTTACTGGACCATCTGTCTCCCTACTGACCTCTGCACAGTAGCTAATGCCCCTGGGGATAGGGACATGACTTCCCTGGGTAGAAGGTTCTAGAACCTGGAGGATACATCAAGGTTTAAGAAGCATTGGGAGTGAAGAGACAACAGGTCTGAGACCTCACGCTTTGATGAGTTAAACCCTAGGGTCCAGGTCTAGTCCTGCTTGGCGGGCAGAGGAGGGGGCCCCGGCCCACGCAGAGCATGAGGCTGCGGAGGAAAGGGGAGAAAGCCTCCCAGCACTGAAGACTGGGTTTCCAAAACCCTGGGAGGGAGGGAGAAAGGGAGAGATAACAGTACAGCCTGGGGTCCACCCTCCGGAAGACCCCGTTTAGGCAGCTGTTGACAAGGAGGAGGATGTCACCTGGTCAGACGCAGCCTGGTCAGCTTCCCAGGCCATGGCCCAGCCCTGCCCTCCGCCACCCAGAATAAGAGCTGGGAGGATACATACAGAGAAGCTCTCTCAAACTTAACCAGGTGTTGTCAGGATGGTACCGTGGGCATCCCCTCTAGACAAATACCAGAATTCATAACCCAGGGCCCTTTCTTGGTGACATGTCCACCTTGAAGTGAGAGAGCGCAGGAGCCAGGCTCTGTGCTCCTCCTTGAGCCGCAACGTCCTTCCCACTGATGCACCGCAGACACGCTGCAAGTTCATGACGGCGCTGCCTCAAGACTAAACAAGACAGTTTGTGTGAATGCAACCCCCAAGGAAGCGCCTGTGAAGAGTAAACTGGAAAAATGAACAGAGAAGTGGTGGTCCCCATCTAGGGAGCCTTGACTGGCACCGTCTTGTCCTCAGCCCTGTGAGCTAGGAGCCCCCATGGGCAGCCACCAGCTGGTGAAAGCTGAGCTCGATTCAAACCCAGTCCAGCACACTTTCAGACCATTATGAAACGTGAAGTATTTCCACTGTGCTCATTGCTTTCAATAGTTTCAGTGACGCTTTCATAAATGGTGGCGGTTCAAGTCAATGAAGATCCCCTCCCTCCCGTTCACTGAAGCCTTCCTAAATGATTTACATTCATTGTCTCCGTTGATTCCTGTGGCCCTGTGAGGCTCCATGTCCCCCCTCCTACAGGTGAGGGAAATTAACTACCAAGCCCCAGGGCTCCCAGCTCAGAAGTGGAGCAACAGGCCAGTCTGCAATTCCGAGCCCCGCTCTCCCCGTGTTCCCTTTGTTCCTCCTTAGTCTTCAATTCCACACACCATCAGCACCCGTGGCTGGTGCAGATGGACTTGTTGTCCTGTATGGGGGTGGGGTGGGGGGAAGCAGAGAAGAAACTGGCCTATTTCCATCACTCAGAGAAGGGTTAGTGTTCGTTTCACAGAAAGCTTGAGGTCCACATGCTTTACATTCAAGTTCCACTGAAAATAGAATATACGTGCCAGAGCTTCTATGGAACCAGCCACACCTCCTGAGGACACAGAGGCAGTGACCCAGCTCCAACCGCTGTCATCTGCTGTCAGACGAGTGACGACTGATGCAGTCGTTTCCCGGAGAGACCCCCGAAGCCCCACGAGGCCCCAGCCCTGTGCCAGCTCCACTCTGGGGAGGTGAGGGTGCGGCAGGAAAAGGAAAGGGAGTCACAGGGTCTGGAGAGCGAGGGAAGGCTGAGGGCCTCATTGGCTGAGGGAGACAGGGGAGCCTCAGACTACTCCTGCCTCCAGCACCTGAGCACCTCTGACTGGGGGCTCCCTGCCCCCCGCTTCTGTGCCTACAGAACAAAGGGCTTGATCCCGATGACTCCGACATGCTTTGTTTCTTATAACACACGATGTGTCTGTCTCTTAATGTGGCCCACAGGAATTTATCTAGAGTGTTTAGAACTTGCAGTGATGTTTCATTTATCAGCCTTGTTGAGAAAGATTCATATAAGTGAATTTTCCCCGTAACAGAAACGTATCCATTTAATCCCCGTCGTTTAGTATGGAAACCTTTCCTAAATGCTCACACACTTAGCTTTCCCAGCTCCTTCAACAGTGACTAAATACATTGCACCCCTCCCTACTTCCCTGGGATCAGAATCACCTAACGGTGAGTAATGGGACGGGATGACTCTGTCCCCATTCCTTCCCCGAGCCTGTCTTCCCTCTTCCCATTGGTTGTTTCCAATCCATTGTGGACTATAAACTATATAAACTACGAAAGAAATCCAAGAAACTGGGCCCCAGAGTTAAGTACATGAGCTCCATGATAGCTGTTTCAGTGTTCTGTGTCTTTTTTTTCTTTTCTTTTTTTTCGCCCCTGTGTTCTTAGATCTGTTTTTGACCACCCTGCGTGGGGTGTTACATTTTCGCTCATACCTACCTCTCCACGCAAACATGTCTCTTGCAGTTCTCTAGGTTTACTCCTCACTCTGGAAAATGGAACTTTCTTTTTTTCCCTAAAACCACCTTCCAAAAGAGCTGCTTTTTCTTGTTGGCTAGGATTTGATAGGCTCGTTCATGCCCCCCCCCACGCCCCCCCACACACACACTCCCCACCTGAGAAGCCTAAAACACCAGAGTGAAAAGAAGCCATAAAGGCCAAGGACCACACAGACCCCGACCAAGGGCAGGTTTGCATAGCACTCAACCCCTGCTTCCCATGCCCTCCATCACGGCTGAGGCAGACCCTGAAAGCCGAGTGCGGGCGTCTTGCCACCTCATCTCTTTCTGCTCATCCTGCAGGTCCCAAAGTGTGTTTCAGAAACAAACTGTTCCGCAGGATTGAGTGGTTTCTATGGCACAAAAGGGTCCCAGGACTAAATGCATCCAGAAAGCAGTGGGTTTAAAAAGGTCCAAGCCTGTAACATAACAGTGAGTGGTAAATTGTGATGGGATACACACAGGATATGTCAAACTTACCAAGCCAGGACCCAAGCACCCCTCAACAAGGCCACCTTGCTACGCAGCTACCTCCTTTCACCTCCCAGCAATAATTCTATTAACCACTGAGCAAGCCTCTCTCCCTCCCCCGGCCGCATGTTCTTCATGTGTCAAGTGGGGGACTTAATCTAGATGGAGAATGGCAAAGACGCTTGTATGGAACTCACATGCCAGCTAGGATCTTAGAACGTCCTGGCCTGCAGTGCTGGGTTAAGAAGAATCGTGACGCTGCCTCCAGGCTTGGGGGGAAAGCTGCCATGGTCAATTCAGATACCTGTCCCCTGTCCCGGAGGCAGGCTAGCATCCTGCGTGCCCCACATTGGCTGTCCCTGTAACTAGGCAACACCTAAGGTCACCTTTGGCTTCAAGAGTCTGCTTTTGGGGCCCTGAGCCTGGGGTTTCAGAAGTCCTCGATAGGAGGACTGGAGAGTGGAAGGCTTTCCCTCAGCCTTGGCTGCCTCTGTGGAAGTTGCCTGGATTTCTGTCTGCTCCCACTGGTGGGCCCTTGCACGGTCCATCCACCCTCTTGCTTGGCTCCGGACCACCCCCACTTCTGTGATGCTGTCCTCACTGTCCACCTTCTAGACCTAGACTCAAGTGGAATTGGAAGCAAGGAGTTTCCACGTTTTGTACAGCCTCAAGGGGACTTTGGCACTGAAATTTGGACAAATTTCTCCCCTACAAGTCCTGGAATCCTGCAAGTTCTGTACAGATTCCCTGTCCCAGAGCTAACTGCTGTTTTCATACTGGATTCACTTCCAAAGATGTCGACGGTCCTGAGGAAAGCTGTCTTCCCATCCCCAAGTGGCCCGGGAACGCTGCACTGGAAGCATGGCAATGGGGTCAGGGGAGCGGCTTATTTTAACACAGGGCCTTGTGTTAACCTCTCACGCCCACCATGGGACTCTCTAGAGATGGCGCCTGGTTATCTGTCTTTTTTCACATGTGCCTCGGCTGGACACTGAAGGTAAGAACCACAGGGCAACAGGAAATTTGTCTGCTGAGCTGGCCAGACCGGGGCCCTATGATAACAAGTCAGGATATCACTGCAGGAGACCACCAGGTACCACTGTCTCCCTGACTGGTCCACTCTCAAGGAGGTGGTGAGAAATAAGCTGTGTTTGCAGAGTGCCTGGTCCGTGCCAGCGCCAAGTGGTGCCCATAAACATCTGTCTTTCTTCCTCTCTGTTAGCGTTTAGCTGCTCCTCTACCACCCAAAGCCTGCTCACCTGCCAAAGGTTCTAGAAATCAGAAGCTGGAGGGCTCCCAAAATGACCTAAATCCAATCTGCTGTGAACAGAAGGAAGGATGAAATGTAGGAAAGGAAACAAGATCTTCCTCTGAGAGCTTCATGTCCAGACTCCCACTCCACACCCTGGATCTTTCTATCTACAGAGAAGAGAATCTGCACTTAACTGGCAGCAACTAAGGGCAGGGAGCAGGTCTGGTTTTGTTTACTACTCTACCACTACTACATGCTTGGCATGAAATGGGCTTTTTGTAATTATCTATTGAGTGGATGGATGGATGGATGGATGGATGGTTAAGTGGCTGGCTGGCTGGATGGATGGATGGTTAGGTGGTTGGATGGATGGATGGATGGAAGATGGATGGATCTGAGATCAAGACAAAAGATACCATAGAAAGATGCTAACATATATATATGGAATCTAAGAAAAAAAAAAAACATCATGAAGAACCTAGGGGTAAGACGGGAATAAAGACATAGACCTACTAGAGAATGGACTTGAGGATATGGGGAGGGGGAAGGGTAAGCTGTGACAAAGTGAGAGAGTGGCATGGACATATATACACTACCAAATGTAAGGTAGATAGCTAGTGGGAAGCAGTCGCATAGCACAGGGAGATCAGCTCGGTGCTTTGTGACCGCCTGGAGGGGTGGGATAGGGAGGGTGGGAGGGAGGGAGACGCAACAGGGAAGAGATATGGGAACATATGTATATGTATAACTGATTCACTTTGTTATAAAGCAGAAACTAACACACCATTGTAAAGCAATTATACTCCAATAAAGATGTTAAGAAAAAAAAAAGATACCATAGAAAGAGACCTGAATTCTAGTGCAGGCCCCAGTACTTACTGGCCCTAGAAGAAAACTGACATTAACCTCTCTGAGCTACTGCTTCCTATTAAACAATGATGGTTACATCTGCCACAACCCCATCTTAGTGGGAGTTTGTGCCTCTAATAGGATGACTGCGTATGTGGTGCTACTTGGTAGACTATCAGATTACACAAATGCCAGAGGTGACGGTGATTATGACGATAAGGCTCATCAATGCTTTAAAGAGCAGCTAGGGGGTCAGAGCCTCCAGATCCTCATGCAAGGATGGGAAAGCCTCTTATTTCAGTTGTTTCGCCAGTGTGGGCACTGAGGCAGCCAGGAGAAGAAGGAAAAACCCTGCACCATGGTTATCCGTTTCCTTCTCACCCGTGAGAACTTTCCCCCTGAACTGATGGGCCAAGACGTTTGCTGCCAAGTCCCCACAGGGCTGTGCGTAGACCCCAACACCTCTTTTTGGCAAAACAACTGAGAGGCAGGCCCAGATGGCAGGGACGCTCCCTCCTGTGAGGAGGGGTGTCCAGTGAGCCAGAGTGTCGGGGCTGGCAGACACCACCATGAGGTCCATCTAGCCCCATCCGCTCATGTTATAGAGACAATATTACAGTCTTCTTGGCACGTGTTAATAACAGCAACTCCTCCAGCCCCAGACTCCTCGCTGGGATCAGCTGAAACACTTATTACTTACGGGGGTGGGGGGGGGGGGAAATCACTTTTCCAAGAGGAAAGCAAACACTGATTTATTAATTAATTACTTCCAGGAGGTCCTGCCAAAACTGCAAGAGTGGAGCGAGAGACTGGGGGCTGGGTGGCAGCAGAGAAGCTCTAGGAGGAGGTGGTGGGTGCTCCGCTCACACGCCAGAGGGTGAGAGCTGACACGTTCCCCTGAGGGGCTGTGGGACTTGTATTTAGATTTTCTCTCTGTGCATTTTAAAACAAGTCTCGTCTTCCTTCCAGCCATCATCAGAGAGGAGCAGTTCTCTAAACCTGGGGATCTAGAGGCTCTAGGGGCAGTAGGGTCCAGTAGGGTCAGCAGAGCCAACCTGGAAAAATCCCAGTCTCAGTCTCAATGTCCTTGTACAGCACTTCCTCTGTAGACCCCTCCCTGCACGCACACACACACACACACACACACACACACACACAGAATCTTCTTAGAGCCCTCCAGACCAGACAGTCTGTCAGCAGTCATTTACACCCAATTGTGAAGATACGTCACTTCTTTCATCTCCCAAGAAAACACACCATGTTACTCTCATTTCTCTGCAATTTAATTTAGAGTTCAGGAAGAAGCTGTAATTGGTGGGGTAGGATGAGTTCTCCTGGTCCCCGACATCACATCACCCGGGCAACCATAGTCTCCAGCCTAAGAGAACAGAGCTGGCGCCAGTGTGGTGAGTAGGATCTCGGGGAACATATGCCAGTGTGGGCTGGACTGTCTCCCCGTTGGGACTTCAAAAGGTGCACCAACCAAGAAGGTGCAGGGAGCCCTGGAGACTCCTCTGGAAGTCTCCGAGGAGGAGGGAGTGGGGTCACTATATGTAGACGTGCCATCTGTACCAGGCACAGAGATATCCTGCGAGGGGGTGAGTGGGGCTGAAGCAGCCATGTGTGCCCTGGCACCCTGCCAGCAGTGGGGGAGCCATTTTCTAATTCATGCAAAGGTGCAGAATGGGCTAGCCTTGGTCCCAAGTGGAAAGGAGTAGAAGGCAGAGGTGGGCCGCCTCTCTGCTGGGGGTTGTGCTGCCTCACGGGGCACCTAAGTGACCATGTCTACTTATATAGGAGGTGTTGTGTGTGGGTCTCTGTGGTGGGGCGGGGGAAGGAAGGGTAATATGTCCGTGGGAAAAATTCAAAGAGAGAGCAATGGATTGGGGAGAGGATGGAAAATAGGGACCAAGAAAGAAGAGGTCCTCAAGCCCCAGCTCTGGGCACAGCCCTGAAGGAGAAAGTCTCTGTGATGAAAGGAAGTAGGATCCCACGCATACGCACATACATACCAGCCTGCAGGTCCCTGGGGAGACTGGGCACCTCTGGGAGCCCCAGGTGAGCTCTTGGCATCCCCAGTCTCCCGAGACTCATGTCCATCATAAAATGCCTAGGTTGTTCTAATAACCAGAGTGGGGTTCTAGAGGTGGGAGAGCGGGGCTGGGTCCAAAGAAAGGGTAGAAGCCCTGGACGGTAAAAACCTGCCCTGCCACCTCCGTCTCGGGCCTTCTCCGGCTCCAGTCCCTCAGTTTCACCTTCTGTTTCTGTCTGCCGTAAAGGAAAAATATCTAAAATTTTGAAATACAGCAAAAAGAAGACTGTGCGTCCTTTCCAAGTCATACTAGAACACTGTCTAATAGGTCTGCCTAAGAGTCACGTGACTTTCTAGGGAAATATAACTTTATCTGACTTAACTACTTACTATCGGTGGTCTAATCACTGTAAAGTTAGACATTATCATTAGGGACCTGATATGGGTGCAAATGACTTTCGTCCCATGGAGAATACCAGTTTTATCTCTAATTTAGAGATGTTATTTCAAGCCTTCTTTTTTCTCCCATTAACACGTGCGTGTATATGTTATGTGTGTATGTATATCATCCTGCTGGTTCCCTCATTAATGACCTGAATAAATCTCACTATGTATTTGTAGGAGAATTATGTTTTTAACATTTTGGATATTTGATTTCGACACTATCTCGGGCCGACCCTCTGTCCTCAGCCCCCAACACCAACCACCTCCCAAAGCTGGACGGCGTCTGACCGTGTCTCCCTCTTGGGCAGCCATCGTCCGGCCCGAG
Organism: Aethalodelphis obliquidens; assembly: GCF_003676395.1. Taxonomy (NCBI): domain Eukaryota; kingdom Metazoa; phylum Chordata; class Mammalia; order Artiodactyla; family Delphinidae; genus Aethalodelphis; species Aethalodelphis obliquidens. The sequence goes on along the minus strand of NW_020837963.1, from coordinate 3,045,878 downwards.
TCTGTCTCACCCACCGCTCCTATCCCAGCCTGGCCTGATCCTGGCCCAGCACGGTGAGAGGAAGGAGGGCACGGGTTGTGTCCCCTGCCCCGGCCAAGCTGGCCCAGCAGGTAGGAGTGTGCGTGAGTTTCCAGACCTGGGGCGCGGAGAGTGAGATATGTCAGGCTCTCCCGGGTCTGCCGGCCAGCACTGAAGCTCCGTGAGCCTCTTCCTTTCCCTGCACACAGAGGAAATCATACCTCCCAGGGCTGTGGTGGCGTCAGAGGAGATGGACTATAGATGGAGGGTGGTTGGAAACGCTGGAAACTTAAGATATGCAACTGTCCGCAGAGCCTGCTGGGATTCACGGGTGGGTAGGATCTTACCTTCAGCAGTAGGCAAAATAAACAATGGGGAAACAAGAGACTGACGCTAGGTGAATGTATTAATTTTAAAACATTAAATGACATACAAGGGGTGGAATTCCTCTTTGAAAAAAAAAAAAAATTCTCATCTCATCTTGAAAAGCCACAGCTTTGCAGACACCCAGCCCCAGCAGGGGCCCAGCCCAGGGCTCTGAGCTATGCAGTAAATCTGAAGCCAGACAGAGCCTGCGGGGTGAGGCCCTGACTGCAGCGTCTGTCTTCCTCTCCAGCTGCGGCCTGAGGGACCTCTGCCTCCCTGGGGCCTGCCCCTCCCAGGAGGGGAAGATAGCGGTCCAGGAAGGATCCGTGATGCCAGGGACCCCACTGCTCAGATGCCAAAACTTGCCTTTGAAATCCTTGCAGCCTCTTATTTCAAAACCAGCCCTCCCAGAGCCGGCCGGCTGTACAGACTGAGGCTGCGCTGAGGCCTGCACAGTCCCTGCAGCTGTTTTCCAGCGCCTCTGAAGCTGAGCTACAGGGCCCTTCAGGAGCACCTCAGCCACGAGGCCTGAGGGAAGGCGAGGCACTGCCGGAGCCTGAGCTGAACCCTGCGGCTGAGCCAGAGAAAAGTGCATTTCTCCAAAAACTCCTTCTCACCGGTGGCACCCGAAATTCCACCACAAGAGTTTTGCTCCTGAGAGTCTTAAAGGATATTTTTCCCCTCCAGGAGGCCTCTCTGGAACTGGGAGGACCCTGAGAGGGGCCAAACCTTGATGCGGTCAGAGCCCAGGGAGCTCTGGGCGAGGGGCAGCCTGGGGAAGGAGGGCGGGGCAGAGAAGCACAGCATTGCCTGACACAGGTCACTGGTTCCCGGGGCTGGCCCTGCCCTTGTAGCCTGAGATGGGAGAGCCAGGCTCCCCAGAGACAAAAGCCAGAGCGGCCAAGTGTGGATGGAAACCCGGCGGCAGCAGCGGACGGCAGAGCACATGCCTGGCCTGGCAGTGAGTTCTGACCAGCTTGGCCTCCCTTCCAGCATTCTATGGGGAGGGCAGAGTGATAGTACTGTCCCCTTTTTATAGACGGGGAGACTGAGACCCAGTGACGTGTCAAGCCCAAGGCTTCACCACACTCCCACACATGGCCAGAGAAACCCAGGAGTCAAAGATGTTCTCTACGAGTTGTTTCAGAGAGAAAGAAATCCAAGCTGGCTGGGTTACGTCCTGTGTAAATCTCACTCTGTCCCTTTCCTTCCTTCTCCACCAAGGGCCTGTCTCTGGGCTTTCTCTGAACAGAGGCTGGAAGGCAGAGCTGCCTCCTGGGTCAGGTTCCCATCACACTCCCTCCAGCCCCCCTCCCCAGTTTCCCCTTAGCTAGTGGGCGCCACTCACAAGCACTAGCTCCAGGTACCAGGCGGGGTTCAGAGCTCCAGGACCCCAGGTACTTGGAGTGGGGGACCTCAGAAGTCACCAACTCCCAGCTCCCACCCACAGGAGATTCGCCAGCACCCAGCAATGGGCAGCACGTTCAGAAGCATCCGGCCTGAGGAATGACAGTCCCCTGGGGCCCGAGTTCACAATGGTAAAGCTCTGAGAACAGTGCCCGGCAGGCATACACTCCACGCAGCGCCCATTATCAGCATGACACTGCTACTGGTCGTGATGTGTGGCTGTCACCGTCATCACTACCTTTACTTCCCTCTCAGTGAAACCTGAGGCAAGGTCTTTTGGACCTCACCCAGTGGATGTCCCTGCTCACCCCTACCCTGGTCAGCAGGGGAAGAAGGAAGGCTGCGCAGGCGACAGGCTTCTCCGGGGCCCACCTTCGGTCCCATCCCTGGCAGCACCAGATTGGCCACAGGTTGGTCAGGAGGGGAACCCTGAGACCAGAGCCCTGCCCAAGGGCAGCCCTGAGACCGCAGCCCCGCCCAAGGGCAGCCCTGCCCAAGGGCAGGTGCGCATGCACACAGGTCTCTTGAGCGTTCCGCATACTTCCGATGATGGCCTCTTCATCTCCTTGGGAGTCACTGAGTGAGGGACTGGTAGAGCTGAAGGCAGTGGAGACACCCTCCAGCCCCACTCTTCTATTTTACAGGGGAGGAAACTGAGGCCCAGAGGTGTGGGGTAGAGAGAGAGGCGAGGTTCAAGGCTCTTCCACTCTGCCCCCTGCAGGGAAGGGGTGGCTGGGAGTGAGCTATTTTTAAAAAGCTGTAGCAAGCACAGATTCTGGATGAAGAGAATTTGAGATCAGTGGTCAGGAGGAATTTCAGGGTGGGGGTGGCCTTTGCCTTTGGACCCTTATCTCTTCTTCCCTCACATTCCAGTTCCATTTGAGATGAGGTCAGCAAGCAGACTTAGAGGTGAAACCAAGCAGGACCCTGTGGGGTTCCTGGGAATGGAAGCCTTTCTGTCCCCCGTTTCTTGTTTGTAGGGAACAGACTCCAGCCTCCATGATCTTCCCTGAGTTCCAAAGGGCAGATTCAAACAGTTGCTGATCAGGGAAGGGAGGAGATGCAGAGACAAGGCAGGAACAGCCAAGAAACAATAGTGCAGCCTTGGAGCAGGGTCCTCGTTCCCCCTGAAGAGATACACATAACAATACCTTTAAGCTCTTTACAGAACTAAAACCCCCAACAAATGGAAGATGTCAGCATTCTTCATTCCAGAGAAGACCACCTGAGGCCAGATTAAAGGAACCAGAGAAGCTCATCAAAAGATTACCAGATTAAAGGAGTGCAGGCCCTGCACACACCCTGATTTTATCAGCAGCCCCACCCTTGAACTCCTGTTATAAAACTCCTCACCAAATCTTCCTGGGCTGGGACACAGTTTTCGCGGGCAGGAGTCCACTGTGTCCCCCTTTGCCTGGCAAAAAGCAATAAAGCTACCTTTTTCTACTTCACCCAAAACTCTGTCTCCAACATTCGATGTGGCATTAGTGCACAGAAACTGAGGTTTTGGCATCAGTGGCAGGAACTTCCCCGTGGGCCAAGGACCCCTGGGGCGGAACAGCCCCTTCTGCAGTTTGCTCAGTAGCTACTCACAGGGCACCATCTTGAAGCAACCCTGAAACAGACGCTTTGCATCAAGCTCCTCCTTCCCTTCTGTGTCCTGAGTTATATCCTGTAGGTTGAGAAAGCTCATTAGCTCCCCAGGGTGGCTGCTCAAACTGTGGCCACCCCTAGAAAGGCCAGACCTTTGCAGTTAACAGGGAGGACACTGGGCAAGGAGAAGAATCTGGAAGGCGGCCTAAAGGAGGAACCTTGCCCTGGGGGCCTGGTGAAAAGAGACAGCTCAGGAGAAGATGAAGACCAGTGCTGTTGTCCAGGCCCAGAGGCCAAATTACTGTGTGACCTCAGGCAGGTCACTCAACCTCTCTAGTTTCATTCCCTCACATGTAAAATGGATTATTGGGGCGGGGGGAGGGGTGATATGGGAGATAAATAGGAAGAGGCATCTCAGAATCTGGAGGGATGAGGCCTGAAAAGAAACCAGCACTTTGTCCTATGAGACTGATTTGTTCTCTCAAATTTCAAGTTAAGTTTAAAGGAGAGGGTATCGTGTTTGTTTGGGGACAAGCGGGGTCAACAAGCTTAAAATCGTCTGGACTAGATGCCCCCCAAAAGGAAGATAAGAGGGTTTTCCTTGGCTGAGTGACTTGCCAGGGACTTTGCATTTCCAGGTCCCCCTTATCACAGTGTAGGGCAGGGGGACGTAGGGCAGGGGGACTAGGCTTCCAGCAGGGATATGAGGCCCCAAAGCCTCCTCTTTCCTTCACTGCCTCCGCCACGCCCATGGGTCCTGGGGACCAGATGCTGCTGCTGCCCTTTGGTGCCCCATTCCCCTCCCCACTCCAGTCCTAATGAGGAGCAAATGAGCCTCGTACAGGCACCAGGGTCCCTCTGAAACAAGACAGAAGGAGGCAGGGCACAACCTTTGAAAGAATGATGTAGCCCGAGGACATGACATAAATTGATTAGAACCAAATGGGTCCAAGATGGCGGAAAGTTGACTTCCACTAGACCTTGAGCCTCAGTATATCACATCAGCAAGGTAAATGACACACCCACAGGCACCACAACAGTTTCAAGGCCAACCATAATGATCAAAAAGTGGGCGGTGGCCCAGTTCCTAGAAATCCCCGCCCCTTCCCCAAATAGCTGGAATACTCCTCCCACTCATTAGCCTATGAAATTACCCGCCCCTATAAAAACTGACAACCCCATACCCTGGTGCCTTTCTCACCTTCCGAGATGGCCCACACTGTCTGTGGAGTGTGTTTCTCTCTAAATAAATCCACTTCTTACCCATCACTTTGTCTCTCACTGAATTCTTTCTGCAGTGAGACATCAAGAACCTGAGCTTCATTAAGTCCTGAAACCAGGTGTGTGATCTCAGTTGGAAGACCGTGGGTTTAGGCTGGGTTCGAGTCCCCGCACATGGGTTCAAGTCCCAATCTGAGGTGCATGGTGTCACCTCCACTTGACATATGGTCAGTTTCAGCTGTTTATCCACCTGAGCAGTGCTAGGGGAAGGGGATGGGGAGGGAAGTTAGACACCCGGCAGCAAAGTCACCTCAGAGCTTGCCCCCAGGTTCCCTGAAGCCTTTCCAGTCTGGGTGGTGATTTAGAGAAAGAGGTGCAAAAGGCCACAATTTTCACCCTACCCCTCCCACAGAACGTGTTCAGAGGGACAAATGTTCTACAGGCTGTGCCCCAGGAGTCTGACTGCTAGGCCTGGTGCCGACCCTAACTGCTCTGTGGCCTTCTGCAGACACCCAGCCTCAGTTTTCTCATCTGTAGTATGGGCAAAGGGAGAAGCTATTGTGTGTACTGTGTAGACTAGAGCTAGGTGGCCCAAGGGAATGTGTGGAGTCCTTATCTCACTTTCAAACACCGCACCTTCAAACTTGCTCCCTCAATACTAATTGATAAATGGCTGGGGGCCCCGTGGAGCATTAATGAAGTCTGCACTGGGATCTGGGAAAGCAGTTAGCTAAAATGAAACCCCAAGGCCATCATCTGGCCTCATCTCTCAGCTACTGAGATTCTTCAGCTGCCAAGACCCACCACCCTCTTCCCAAAAGCCTCTTGAACCCACGCTGCCTCTCCATTCCCGTGCCACCTCCCTAATGCAGCTCACCATCACCTACTAGCTGTCCTCCTGCCCCAGATCTTCCTCACAGAGGCCAAGTCGCACCTTCTTGTACCTTTTGCCCTAGACATGGTGTCCTGAACGTCACAACCTAAATATACCATTCATTGTGTGTCTAGCATATAGCAAGTTCCAATAAATACCTGTGGAAGGGAGGGAGGGAGGGAAAGAGAGAGGGAAGGAAAGAGGGAAGGAGGGAGGGAGGGATGACATTAACTATAAGTCAAATTTCCAGTCTCAGTTTTATGAAACATTCTTCTTTTCATTAAAAGTTATCTACTAAAGATGTAATAAAATGTGATACAGTCTATATCTTCTTAAGATCGTCCCTATAAATATATTCACAGTTTAAAATAATCCATTGTCAGATCACATGCTGACTTGAACTTCGGATGCGATGGCCACACTTGAACTTCTCTTAGTGCATATCCAGTGTCCTGCCGCCTCCTCCCAGTAGCCTAGATGCTCGTAAGGGCAGGAGTAGGTTGCGCATCTTTGAGTCTCTCCCAACCCCTGCACTTAAAAGATTCTTAACTGGTGCTTGCTGAATTACTTCAGAGGAACTGGATTGAAGCCTCAAAAGAAATTCCTTTTCAAGTCACAGGGCCATGATTTTGCAACATTCCACAAATTCTGGTCTAATATTCCAGTGCACAGGTGAGGTCCCCCAAATGGGAAGCTTCAGAAGACACCCCCCCACCAAGGGGCTGCATCTACTGTTTCCTTCATGCCTGTGCTCCTCCTCTTCACCTGCCAGGAACAAAGTTCAATACTGGGCAGACTGGGCCTGACTGTGGCCTCTACCACGTCCTGACCACGCTGTCCTGGGTATGCTCTGAGCCACCCCGAACCTCAGTATCCTTGTCGCTACAGTCGGCATGCTAATGCTTGCCTCACAGAGATTCTGACACAGAGAAGGTACCCAGCTAATATCAGTTCCACCCCTATTGTATGTTCATTTTAGAAAGGACAAAGTGGATAGGAAGCACAGGTGACAGCTTTGCTGTTTGAAGCCGGGGGCCTAACAGCAGTACATACAGGAGCCTGTAGTCCCCTCAGCCACAGGTGAGGGCGATACTCAGAGTGACCATGGCTGTGGCACACTGTGCCCGTCCCTCCAAAGCACTCCACGTGCTGCGTCTCACTTAATCCCCGTACAGCCCTAGGAGAGATTACCACCCCATTTTACAGATAAGGAAACAGAAGCAAAAGGAAATGAAATGACTTGCCCCAAACCACACTCTCATTGAGGGCAGAGTCTAGGCCTGTTTGGTTGTTAGCCCTGCACCCCAGGACCTAGAGTGTAGTAGGTGATCTATACACAGCCGTACGACGTAGCAGAGTCACTGGTTGCCGTGATGGATTTCGGGATGCCCAAGATGTATTCATTCTACTCCACGTGCTGCTCCCATCCCAAAATATTGCCCCCACCTTGCCTCTCGTGGGGTCTGAAATTCTGTGTGCTCTGGACCTCACATAAAACTGCAGGGAACCAAGAGTCATCTGACAAACGTAGAACTCCCCAGAGCGCTTAAACTCACGCAGCAACTAATATTGCAGTTAATACTGCAGCTAATTAATACTCACAAGATGCTAAGGAAATGGAACTCAGGACACGTAATATTGGGGGAAAAGGAAAGGAACTGTCTAGAGCCAATATATAGATGAGGCCAGTGGGAGCAGAACAGAATGGGGCCGCGGCAGCCTGGAAGGAGCTCGAAGACTCTGAGGGCAGGGAGAAATGGGAAGATACGAGAGGTGAGTGGGGGTCGGAGGGGAGGGGAGGTAGGGGGCTTCCACCAGGTCCCGGAAGAGACTCAGACAGACAGATGCAGATAAACCCAGCCTGGGGAGGTTTGCAAGAAGAAACTCCAAATCCCCCAGGCAAACGAGGTCTTTAACTTTCTCTGGTTCTTCACTTGTGTTGGAAGAGTCCTGGGGTCCTGGCTGGGGCCCAGAGACGTGAAGAGGCAGTTAGGAGGAAAGCAGAGGAGGCAGGAGGGAGCCCAGGTCCCCAGTGCCAGCATGCGGGCCCACCGTCATCAAATTGTCACCCCCTGTCTGGGACATGCAGGTCCATCAGGGGCAGAAGCCCTGTGGTGTGCCCGGGAGCTCCTGGAAAGGATCTCCAGGGATGCCAAGGCCAGGCTGTAGGGTCCCCTGTTCTCTCCCTTGTTCAGCCAGAGCACCTCTGCTTTCTGTACCTTACTTACTAGGTCTCCAGGTAAGATTTTATTCGGGAAAGAAAATAGCTGGAGGAAGATTCCATTGCTTTGTTTCTTTGTTTGTTTAAAAACCAAAGAATTAGAGCAAAAGAAAAGGCATAAAACTTCCTTTTCCTGTCTGGGGAAGGAAATTCTGACACATGGTAAAACCTGGAAGAAACTTGAAGACATTCAGTGAAAGAAGCCAGTCACAAAAAGACGAATACTGTATGCTTCCACTTATGCGGGGTTCCTCGGTAGACAGAGGTAGACAGACTCGTAGAGACAGAAAGTAGAATAGAGGTAGCGAGGGCCAGGGGAGAAGGGGCTGGGAGTTACTGTTTATTGGGAACAGTTTCGGTTTGGGAAGATGAAAAACTCTGGAGACGGATGTGGTGATGGTTGCGCAACAACGTGAATACTTAATGCCACTGACCTGTGCACTTAAAATGGTTAAGATGGTAAATTTTATATTATGTGTATTTTACCACAATAAAAATAATTAATTAGCTAATTAATTAATTAAAATACAACATTTTTTTGCGGTACGTGGGCCTCTCACCGCTGGGGCCTCTCCCGTTGCGGAGCACAGGCTCCGGACACGCAGGCTCAGCGGCCATGGCTCACGGGCCCAGCCGCTCCGCGGCATGTGGGATCCTCCCAGACCGGGGCACGAACCCGTGTCCCCTGCATCGGCAGGTGGACTCTCAACCACTGTGCCACCAGGGAAGCCCGATAATACAACAATTTTAAAAAAGCCGCCTGGCTGGTGCACAAGCTGCCTGGGCCCCAGTTTTCTTGTTTGTGAGAAGGGCTCCATCCGGGGACACTTGGTGGGGAGGGGAGGAGGGGCACCAGGATGGCAAGAGTGCCCCAGCCTGGCCACGCTCACGCGGAGGGGAGAAAAGCACACCAGGAGTAATTAGAAACATGAGGGGCCTGAGTTTGCCATGGGAAACGCAGCATGGGCACCACACATCCCTTTTATGGGAGCAACTGTCCGTCTGCTTCAGGAAAGCAGGCAGCTGCCAGGGGCGCTCAAGGCCACGGGGCTGGGGGCTGAGGCCGCTCTGGGCCCAGCTTCCCACATGCGCGATGCAGATAACAGCTCCTCCTACGGCCCAGATCCCGAGGAGGGTCCAGTCCGGGGAAGAACCCAGAGGGCTGGGTACACAGGTGGCTGCTTGGGCAATCACTGCAGGCGGTCCTGGAGCCCAGGAGCCACTGCAGCAGTGCTCAGCCCCATCTTCGACATCAGCAGTGGTTTATTAAGCCCTCCGTGTCCCCGGCACTGTGCTCTCTTTTGTCACGTCACTGTCAACTGAGTCATCAACAGAAAGAAACAACACTGCTGTGACAAGCTCTGTGGCATGCAACCAGTTCGGCCCGTCCTCCCAGCCACGACACGATGGGCCGTTGGGGAGTCAGGAGGCCTGCACAGAGCCCTCCACTGGCCACTCCCCACGGTCCCTCAGTCCCCCTGGGCCTCACTTTCCTCACCTGCCTAGTGGGCCAGCCGTCTTCACAGGTGCTTGTCAGGATGAAAGTAATAATGGAAGCTTAGAAAGCTCTGTTGAAGCTCTGAGGAAATGTGAGCTGTTATTATCCCCAGGCTCTGGCTGGCTTCCCCCTCCCCCAAGACTGAGCACGAGCCACACCAGACCCACAGCCTTGGCATCAAGCTCATGGCCCTGGAGGCCCCTAGAGGAGACCACAGCCTTGCAGGGCCCAAGGGAGCGGCAGAGGGCTCTTCTGCTCAGTCTAGTGTTTGTGATGAGAAGGCATATCCTCCTACACACACACACACACACACACACACACACACACACACACACACACACACACACAAGAGAGCCGGTGGTGCAGCTGGGAGGCTATGGGAAAAGAAGGGAGAGGTGGAGGGTGCAGAGGTGAGAAATCTCCTTTTCTCTGTGCCCCAAGGCTTCCTGGACACCACGCAGTCCTTACATAACAGCACTGCAGTGTGGTTAGAATAAAGGAAACACACAGATTTTGTCCCTTTCAGGTTTTAACAAGTATGGATAAAACAGCTCAGCCAGAGGCAGCAGAACCCTTGGTTCCTATAAGCCAGAGCAAGAGATGGCTTGCTCCCCAGCCCTGTCTCCCCTCCACCAAGTCCTAACAGGAGACCCCTAACCCCTCAAGCCGGCCCCTCCCAAGGCTCTGTCTTCCTGTTGCCATGGTGACATGGGCTAGTTCAATAGCTGGTGGCCCTCTCCTCCAGGACAAGACAAGCTAGAATGTGGAGTGAGTGAAAGTGAGCTCACACAAGTGGCCCACACAGGGATGGTGGAGATGACAACGATACTCTCGATGTCAAAGAGCATGCTTTCTAGTATAGTGTCCTGTGCACTATTTTTCTGGGTCCCCACATGGGCTTCTGGGAGGGACAGTGGCAGACTTATGGCTCCCAGCACTGAGGCATGAAGAAATGAAGTGACTTGCTTAGGGATACACAGCAAGTGAGTAGTGGGGTCAGCACTAAACTTAGCTCCCCATTCTCCAGCCAGGCTCCCTCCAGAAAACTATGCTGTCACCCTGATCAGCGTGCTCTGAAGGACCCCATGCAAGACCTGGTGGGTTCTAGAGCACCCCTGGACATGGCAGACAGTCCAGCCCACCAGCACTGCCCCCATGGCACACTCCTGTGTAGACACTCCCTTGTTCTGCCCTAAAAAAATTCTATCTATTCCCCAGGACACCTCCTGACATGGCCTGTCCAGGGCTCTGTATCCAGTTCTCAGAAATGACATGTGGCCAAGCCCAGCTCACTGTGAGTAGGTATTTAATAAACAGCTATTGGCTGAATGGATATGAGTAAACAAACGTGAGGACATGGAGATTCAAAGAGGTTCAGTGACTTGCCCAAGGTCATTCGGCTGGTGAACGGCAGAGCGGGGGTTTGAACCCAAGCATTCTCTCTCCAGACTGTACTAGACTCTCAGCAGAGGCTGACTGCTTCTTTATTCATAGCCAGGCCTTGGTCCATGGTCAGCGCTTCATGACCCCTGTGTGCCTGAAAAGACTCAGCTCCGTGGAGTTGCCCTGAAGGGAACAGGACTGCAGACCCAAGTCACCTCAGGAGAAGGTCAGCTGTCTTCTCCTGGACAGCCGAGGGCACCAGGGACAAAGCTCGCGCCAAACTGTGACCAAGGTGACCCAGGTACCCCTGGCCCCCAAGGAAGCTGGGGACACTCATGGGCTTCTCCCTGCTCCTCTATCCCATGACTAGGTCCTGTCCCAAAAGTCTCGCTTTCCCACCCAGTGGCCCTGGGGTTCAGGTGGTGATTTGGGCAGGATATGGGGGAGAAAGGAGGCAGACTGGGGAGAGTGAATGATCTAACCAACATTATCTGTTCTCTGTTCAGGACCTCATGCCCCAAATCAGTTTCAGCCAACACCAGACAGGCATAACCTACATCTCCAGGGATGACCCCTCAGTGAACTTCCAGTAAACTTCAACTGGGAAGGATTTCTTTGCACGAGCACAAGGGTGTGTAGAGGTCCAGGGGAGAAGACAGGGCCTGGCGCAGTGGTTCTCCACCATTTGAGTGCATCCGAATTACCATGTAGATTCTCGTTCAGTAGCTCTGGGGAGGGGGCCCAGGAACCTGCATGTTCAACGTGCTCCCCTGGTGAGATCACTGCTGAGGGGACCACAATTGGAGACTTGCTGGCCGCAAGTTCTCAACCCAGGCATCAAAATCAAGCAGGGAGTTGGTTAAAATATACAGACGCCTGCCCTGCCCAGACCAGCTGCAATAGATACCAAGAGAGCCCAGCAGTCTGCTTTGTTTAAAGCACTGAAGACAAGCTGATGCTCAAAAAGCCTTGAGGAGCCTACCTCTAATCTGCTGTTCAGTGGAGCTGGGGTCTGGTAATGACTGAAGCACAAAGTCACAGGCTGCTGGTGGGGAAAAAACCAAGCCCCGTTGGGTAAAGTGTGCTGCCAAAGGTCGCACAAACACACCTTGCTCCATGCTGGAAGGTTTATGCAATGTAAGTTTTAAGGCCCACATTTTCATTGAAATTGCCGGATTATGGGTCCAGTAGACCCATCTGTCATTCAAGAACCAAGTCTACCCTGCCTCAGAAAGGATCCGCATAGGGCTTTGGCTCAGATGCATGGCACAGAGAGCCACTTTTCTTCCACGCAGGAGCCCGCTTCCTTTCCAGGTCCTACTCTGGACAAGTTGTTCCCCACCACCCAAGCTGAACATTAATACAATCCTCCAATTGGAGCTCAGATCCTGAAAATCCCCGAACTGCTGAATTTTAAAGCAGATGGAGACGTCAGGGGTCATCTGGCCTACGGTACATCTGGAGAGGGTTGAATCAGTTGAATAGGAAGCTAAATCCCAAAAGGTCCTTGGAAAATCCCCAAAACTCGGCATCTGTAAGGAGAGATTCTGCATCCCCCAGCAGGGCAGCCTGGAAGGAGTCTTTCATCCACCCAACCCCAGTGTCTTCCTGTTGTGTTTGCTTTGTAAGGCCCACAGTGTTGTTTTGCTTGGTGATTTATTTCCTTTTTCTTGGAAATTAAGTATATGATGAATTTCCTCTTGGTGTGAATCCCAGAAGCCCAACAGGAGGACTGGGCCCTAAGCCAGTTCCAGCAAATCCATTCTCTCCAGCAGGACACAGAAAGCCTTCTGCTAGACTTGCATTTTCACTCTCCAAGACGCCTTTGTTTGCTCTTGTTTCCCTAGCCCTTAGCACAGCGCCTGACAGATAGTGGACAATCCATGTGTGTGTAAGTAAATGAATACATGAGTGAATGAATGAATCTGACCTAATCTCAGGACAAGGAAAGGTAGAGAACGGTCTCAAGGCAGAGCTGCACTTTAGCCCTTGCGGAAAGAAATACCGTCCTCCCAGTCTAGAAGCTTTTCAGAAATCTGACGCTTCTTCTCAGTCAGGACTCCAGGGTTTAATAACCATTGTGCTGTCAACATATCATTGATATCAATGATATCACTGTGCTATCAAGTTCTCCCCCAGAAGGCATTGCTGGGTAGTCCATTTACTCAGAGCGTAAGGAAACCAGGGAGCAACTCTCCATCACCCTCACCAAGCTCTCAGGGGCTTCTCATAAAATGAACTACAGCGTCTGAGGGGCACTTGGGAAGAACCAGATGTCCTCCGGGCTGGGCTGGGCCTGGAGAGCAAGGAGGTGGTAACACTGTCAGTTGTTCCCAGCTCATCCCCCCCTAATCTTCCAGAGGGCTTAAGTCTTTGTCACAAGAGTTATCTCTTAGTTAGACCCCAGTGTGTACTGATCCCCCTTTGTTTGGTCACAAGGTATGACATTTCCTTTGCAAATAATTTTGACTTCCTTCAGGGCGACCCCCTTGCTTTATACCTCTTTTGCCATTGTTTCTATCCCTTGCCCACACCCTGCACTCTCAGGACAATCTAGCCACGGAGTTAGACCTTCCCATTACTGAATGAGGTTGTGGAAGCCCAGGGTGAAGTGAGATGTCCGAGGTCACAAAAGAGAAGTTATCCAGCCAGATTTTAAGCTTGGAGCCCTGCATATCAAGGGCCCACATCCTTGTGAAGAGACAACTACATGTGTTCACTTAGCATAGAAAAGTCTCCTCCAGAGACTTCTGGAGACAGACATCGGTCATCCCAAAACAGAACTCCTGGACTCTTGACCCTACGTGACCCTGAGTCAGGGGTACGGGGTGGGTAACACAGACAGGAGACGGGTTCTGGAAGAGTCCACATTGGAGCCTCAAGGCCTAGGCTCAGCCCACCTGTTATCCAAGCCCCTTCCGCTCTCACCCAGGTCTGGTTGCAAAGAGAAATTCCCCTCCCTCTCCTCTGATGAGAAGGCAGGAAACTGCCTGGAGAGAACATGGCAGGAGAAGCAGGGGAAGGTGATAAAGCAGGAGTACCTGGAAGAACTAGAGACTTGCAGGGCATTAGAAGCAAGGGGAGTCCCAGAGACCCTCAACCCAGCCACTCTTCTCTTGTCAGAGACAGAAACAGACCCCCAAGGGTCTGGGAGGGACGTAGCAGGGACCAGAGAGCCCAGCTCTCCTGAATCCTGGACCAGGGCTCTTTCTCACCTCCTGAAGCACCCCGAACGCCCAGGACACCAATGAGCCTCCTGAGTCTCCAGCCTGCAGCCCAGCGAGGTGCAAAGAGGGATCCACTGGCCTTTGTTCTTCTGGCGTTTCTATGCTCTGGGGGCCCCCCAGCCAGCTCAGGTTGTCAGAGGCAGCCAAGTGCAACCTTTGAAACCACCAAAGGAGACTCCATGGTACCTCCAGCCTCTCCTTTGGCCTGTTCTGAAGAAAACAAAATCCAATTGTAAACCAATCCTAAAATCTAGGCACTGAGCAGTAGATGGAGGAGGACATCTTACAATGAGGGGTGGAGATGACCTGAACTCACAGGCCTGGGTGGTCACCTCACCTATGTGTGAGGGGGCATCCCCAAGGGCCCTCTAGGGACCCCAAAAAGTGAGCTTCCCTGAGGTCACGTTAGAGTGTGTATTCTATGTCCTCACAGCTTTTTCTCTGAAGCTTTGCTAGACCACGCCAAAACACACTTTCAGTAATTCTTGAGGATTTTTGACCAAACAAACTTCTGGTTGGGGAAGAAGTTCATGGGTACAGGGTGGAGAGCACAAGAAGGTCCTGGAAGATCTCTTGTCTTAGGGAAGCAGTTCATGGAGAAGAGCCTGGGCTTCAGGCCCTCTGAGAGGTGAGTCTAGAGGTCACCCTCTCACTGGTGGCCTCAGCTACTTCATGTGACCTCTTCAACTCCTCCCAGAAAGTCCAAGGAGACCCAAGACACAGAGGCATGTTCCCTGCCCTCAAGGTCAGCTCATTGTGGCAATGAAAAGCATAACTCCTTGACCCCCCCCAAAGAGGGCTGGGCTTCAACTTGACCACCTGGTCTCCCCCCATGAATCAGGGACCCAGAGAGCAAAGGTGAACCCTCATTCATGGGTGCCGCAAGTCGGGGAGCAGCTAAGGTGCTGAGAGAAGCCAGGCAAAGGTACCACTTCAGGGCTGGCACGGTTCCCGTGAAAACTTTGCAAAGAGACAATCTGGCTGGGGGACTGCAGCGTGTTCCTTTCAATCTTTTTAACACCTAGAAAAGAGCCACCTTTTCTGCTAGGATAGAAGACTTGGCTTTTGCTTCCTCTGTGGCCAAAGGAGATAGAAGAATTAAGTGTTCATCTTCGGGGCCACATTCAAAGCCCAGAGGATAAGGGATTTTCTTGGCTGACAGCACAGCAAAGCCACAACTATTTAAACCCTTCTGATGTAGAATGTGTTGTAATTCCTATTTATTTGGTCAACGAATACTTATTGAGCACTAGCTCTATGTCAGCCCTGGGCCAGGCACTGGGGATACAATGAACAATTGGGCAAAAAGCCCAGGTCCTCGTGACCCCCATCCTGGGTGCAGGAGAGGCCGACCTCGGTTTAACTCTGCGCTTTTTCTGCAGGTGTGGAAAGATCTCTGTGGGCTCTGCATAACAGCCCTGGGGTCTGGCTTGCCCTTTGCTACGTATCTCATCCTGTGATTTTCCCCTTCGAGACTCAACCTCCACCTCTGTGAAATGCAGGAGCTGGGCAAAACCCTCTCTGAAGTCCTTTGGGCTCTGATGTGCTGAGCTTCGGTAATTTAAGGAAAAGGACCAGAGGGGGACTATCGGAAAGAAGAACTTGTCAAGCACTTCGAACACACCGACTTACGTACCATTGAACTTGGTGTGGTTATCACAGATCCCTCTTATTTGTTCACCGAAGCAAGTTCCCAAAGTTTCATTGGCCAAGGCCACGTGACCCCGTGTCTGTAAGTCGCAAAGCTTTGAGGCTCTCCCTGGTTCACGTGAGTGAGACGTGGCTGTACCACCACTACTTGGGCTGCTTCTGGGCTGCGTTCAGTGTTTTCAAGAACAGGACACGAGTCACAAGGAAGAGACAGAGGACGGAGCCTCAGGCAGTCCTAGTGAGTGGGCCAAGCCCCTGGAGCCAGAGCAACCCTCTACTCGCACCAGCCCCCACCCACTCCTGGAAGGCAAGCTTCGTGGGAAAATTCTCTTATTCCTTTTAGGAGCGCCCTAAGGGACTCGCCCAACTGGCTCTGAGTTAAGAAAACCCAGGCCTAAAAAATTGTGGGTAGAAACCCACAAATTTTGTGAAATTTTTTCACAAAAACTCGATGGGAAAACGTGGCCTCGTCAAGAATCCATCCCAAGGGCTTACAGGGTGCACTGCACGGCCTGGTGGAGAAAAGAATGGCCTTGGAGGCAAAGCCACTGCCCCCTGACCCCCCTGTCACCTTGGACCGAGAGCCTGAGGCCTCCCCTCCACACCCCCATTTCCAAGCGGGGAGAGGGTGGGAGCAGGGCCGAGGGCAGGCCAACCACAGCTGAACTTGAGCAGCATTTTGTTCGCACACTGTAAACCCCTTTGAAATCCTTCGGGGCCATAAATGAGCTATTATCTTCAATGCTGCCCTATTTCTTAATTTCTTTAAGTGGGGAAACGGGGCATGAAGTAGATAATAGGATTGTGGAAATTTGAGCTAAAAAGGATCTTCAAGAGCATCTCACCCAACCCCCTCATTCACCAGTGCACAAGACTGAGGTCCGGGGAAGGTCAGAAATTGGTTCCCCCACGAGCCAGCTGGGGCGGAGGACAGCGGCCTCCAGAGCCTCCCAGCTCGCACCTGCAGAGGCTCAGGCCTGGCACCCAGGCCGCCGCTCTACCGTGGGGCAACAGCGAGTGATGTGGATCTCAGGCGAGTCTCTGTCCTCTTCCTGCCCTGCTCCCATCAGCTGCTCACTGCGCGGCCGGCCAGAGTCCAACGTTCTCTAGTTACAGAGACCGTCCTTCAAACGAAATGTCTGTGGGAGCCCACTTTGAAAGATGATGGGAAGTCGCCTGCTGCGGGGCCGAAGCCCAGCCCCTGAGCTCCTCCACAGCCCTCCTCTACAGCTCCACAGACCCCAGGGGTCCCCAAGCACAGCTTGAACACCCCAAGGCTGGACAGCATTCAGCTCCCTCCCAGCCTGAGCGCTCCCATGCCTGACCCTGCCTGGCCCCACCCCATGCGGAATTCCACACCCCGCCTCGCCTCGTGTGTCTGGGAGAGGCAGACCAGCGGGCAAGGCGGTCTTCTCCCACCACACCCCCGCCTCCTGTCCCCCAGGGGAGCCCTCACAACTGTCCTAACGCAGGGGCCTTTCGCCTGCTGCTGCCTGGCGCTTTGGTCCCAAAAGAGAGAAGAGGAAGGCCAGGCTGGAAAGCAGGGATTGCCATGGAAATGTCTTCGAGAAAAGGACACAAGCCACCTGGTCTCAAGAGTTTGTAAACAAGTTGTTTGGAACTCCACCTGTATTTTCCCAAGGAACCCCGGGCTCCCACCGAAGCAGGAAGACCATTTTTCCAGTTGGGCCTGACCACCAACCTAGTCCACTGTCTGTAGAACAGCTTCTGTTCCTCCAGGGCTAGTCATAAACACACGATCCCTCCTCCTCCCATTCTTGCAGCAGTGAAGACTGCCCACAGCCTCCGCACCCGCGGTGGAGAGCGCGGCCCATGGAGGAGAGAAGGATCGCTCTGATGAACCATGTTGGTGGGAGGGAGGAAGGCTCTATATGGACGAGTGAGGTGGAAGCCCCTCAGTGGAGCCAGCACATGGATTCATGATGCATCTTTTGATATTCTGGACCTAGAGTGCCCTCATCAACTGAAATACTAAACATGGTGACTATGGTGGAGGCCATGAGTTATCCCCAATATCCAACTTCCTCTCTTTCCGTAACAACAGAGCCCCTCATTCTTAGCTGGCCCACGGCTGTCTGGAATAAAGACACTTCCCCAGTTTCCCTTGAGGCTAAGTGTGACTACGTGACTAAAATCTGTCCAATAGGATTTAAATGGAAATGGTGCGTGCAACTTCTAGGAAGTGTCTTAATTTGAGGAAGCATCCCCATCCCTTCCTCCTTAGTATTTGCTGGAATGCAGACACAAAGGCTGGAGCTTTAGCAGCTGTCTTGGGCTATGAGTGACTTTGGGAATGGAAGTCAAGAATGGCAGAGCAATTAGTAAGAACCTGGGTCGCTGACACTATGGGGCACCACACTATGGGGCACCAGCCCTGGATTATTCCTGCCAGACTTCTTCTAGACAAGTGAGAGAAATAAACTGTATATACTAAACCAAATAGAATGCTAACTAATACAATGGCCCTTCCACTGGAGTCCATCTGGTCTCTCTGGCCTCAGTTCTCACATACCCTTTGCTCTCTTTGTTCCAACCACACCAGATTGCTCTCTATTTCTAGGACAGGCCGTGAGCTCTGGCTTCCAAGACGCTATTCCCTCTGCTGAGAATTCTTCTCCCACTCTCTGCCTGGCTAACTCCTCTTCATAGGCCACCTCCTCAGGAGGACTCCACTGACCCTGGAGCCAACTGAAATCCTAGCCATGCCTTCTCAGAGCTCCCTGCACCACACCCCCTTGTAGTGTTTCTCATTTCGTGAACTCCTTACACATGATCCATCCCCTCCTCAGGCAGGGTGCAGCCTGCCTGGCCCACCCTGCATTACCCAGCCTGGCGTAGGGCTCAGGTTACAAAGCAGGAGTGCAGATGGTCAGGCTGAAATAATTTGCTCAATTCTAGCTTCGTGACAGCTATTCACATGTAAGCCCTGCGAAGTGGGTACTACCACCTCCATACTACAAGGAGGGTTACTGAGGCCCAGGAAGGGGAGGTGCCTCTCCCAAGCATCAACTCAGCTCAGTGGCAGTGGTAGGACCTGGGTGCAGTCCTCCTGACACAGCAGTGTGTGTGAAGGGCTGGGGGAGCTGGGTCTCTGCAGGGACAAGATCTAAGCGTGTGACTATCAGGATGCTCTCATCTCATTGTGGCTTTTCTTTAAATCAAAGAATATCTCTTTGCATATGTGCTCCGAGCAGACCCTCTCTAGACACTGGGGATACAATGACAACAGGGTGGGGGTCATCTCACACACAGGTTTCTCCCTCAGTGTGAGAATAAAAGGGATGGAGGACTTCCCTCATGGCGCAGTGGCTAAGAATCCACCTGCCAAAGCAGGGGACACGGGTTCGATCCCTGGTCTGGGAAGATCCCACATGCCATGAAGCAACTAAGCCCGTGTGCCACAACTACTGAGCCTGTGTGCCACAGCTACTGAAGCCTGCGTGCCTAGAGCCCGTGCTCCGCAGCAAGAGAAGCCACCGCAATGAGAAGCCCACACACTGCAACAAAGAGTAACCCCCGCTCGCCGCAACTAGAGAAAGCCCGCACACAGCAACGAAGACCCAATGCAGCCAAAAATAAATAAATAAATAAATAAAATTAATTTTTAAAAAAAAAGAAAAGGGATGGAAAAAGAAGCTGGTTGGTGTGGGCATAAGAATAGGAGGAATGGACAGTCTTGGGTGTTTGGAGCATGTCATCAAGAGCCAGAGGCTATGAGCTTTGCGGACATGTGTTAGCTCATCCCAGGAGACCAGGTGGCAGTCACTCCTCTTTCTGCAGCCACCACACCTGAAAGCCAGAGCCAGGGGGAAGGAAGGTCACAGGCGAAGGCTGAGAACACCCAGGGCCCCCATCACTTCCTGTAGGGGAGAAACAAATGGGTTCCCTTTAGGATGCGCTGAAGCCTCATTTTACTGAACTCACAGTTCTAGAAGGCAGCTCTGAGCAGATCCTGGGAGCCTCTTCCCTATGGCTGTGTGTGCTTTGTGCATTCCTGCCTCTGCGGTCTTTTACCCATTCACTTGCTCATTCTCAGTCCTCCTCCCCATGTACCTGGACCCTCAAACCCTGGAGACCTTCCCTGAATCCTTGCAGCCATCATAGGCTGTCCCACTCCCTGGGCCTACGTGTCTCATCCTTGTTGTGGATTGAGTTGTGTCCCGCAAAAAAATATGTTGAAGTCCCAACCCCCTGCACCTTATTTGGAAATATGGTCTTTGCAGCTGTGACCCAGTTAAGATGAGGTCATCCTGGATTAGTGTGGGTCCTAATCCAACGACTGATGTCCTTATAAAAAGGCCACGTGGAGACAGAGAGACACACAGGAAGAGCACACGTGATGACACAGGCAGAGATTGGAGTGATGGGTCTGCAAGGCAAGGATTGCAAGCAACCACCGGAAGCCGGAAAGGAAAGATCCTTCCCCAGAGCCTTCAGAGGAAGCACGGCCCTGCCAACACCTTGATTTCAGTCTCTCAGCCTCCAGAACTGTGAGGCAATAAATCTCTATTGTTTCAAGCCCCCCACTTATGTGTCACGACCGCCTTAGGAAACCAATACAATCCTTATCATGGGTGATGTCCTGTCTCCCTAACTGGATGGTGACTCCCAAATGTCGGGAGGGGTCTTGCTCCTCTCTGTACCCCAGACATCGAGTGAGAAGTGAGTGGAGAGGGTCCTGAGAGCCTCCCCGCCTCCCCCGGCCCCGCCCTGGCCAGCCCCACCGAGGGATCCTTCAGAATCAGCTGAGATTCTGGACAGGAGATCGGGAAGCCTCATTCCATCCCACCACCTCCTCCAGCACAACCCACGAAAATGAGGTTGTTCCTGCTATTCTGCCCCCAACACTCCATTCTGATCATGCCTGGTCCTTGTCACACTTCATGATTATGCATGTATTTGTGGGTCATTTGTTTATTCCCAGTCGCCTCCACTAGACCATAAAGCCGCATGAAGGCAGAGACATACGGGTTCTGTTCAACACAATACACATGTGCGTGTGTGACGTCTAGTGCAGCGCTTGCTACTATATCAAAGGTGAGCATTACAGTCATTGCCTCTGGGGAGGGGCCTGGGGGCAAAGGCGAGGTCGGAGAGAAGGTGTTCAGTGGTGAGTCTTCCATGCTGCTTACACTTTCCGCACATGCGCATCTTTCCTCTTTTTTTTTTTTTTTTTGCGGTACACGGGCCTCTCACTGCTGTGGCCTCTCCCGTTGCGGAGCACAGGCTCCGGACGCGCAGGCTCAGCAGCCATGGCTCACGGGCCCAGCCGCTCCGCGGCATGTGGGATCTTCCCAGACTGGGGCACGAACAGGCGTCCCCTGTATCGGCAGGCGGACTCTCAACCACTGCGCCACCAGGGAAGCCCCGCGTCTTTCCTCTTTAATGGCAAAACCACCAGCTTGTATTTAGCTTGTATTTAAAATTCACAAATCCGTATTTTTATAGACGTAGATTCCTATTTCAGAAAGTTAGCTCTGCCTTGAGGTCTGGGAATACGGATCTTTGCAAGCTCCCCAGGTAACCCTGATGACAGATAAGAGAGCTACACAGAGTCAACGCTGCAGCTCAAAGGCAAAGAATGTTGCCTTTCCAATGGGCTGCATCTGACTCTGAAGGAACCCTCTAATCTCTGGGGGTCTCAGTTTTCCCTGAGTGTAAAACCTCGGACTCCTGCACCATGACTGGATGTGACCAAGGTGTAGAACAGAGGCAGGGAGTCAGGGGGTGGAGAGCTGACACAGTGAGGAGAGCAGATGGCAATGCCATTGAGTGTGGCAATGCCTGGGGTGTGGCAGAGCCCTGGAAGGGGTCGCTGAGGCCCCGGGTGCCCTCTCAATCCTCAACTTCCCGTGTCTCGGATTTGATTCATGGGAGTCCTTGGTGGAATCTGAATATACACACATGTGCACGCATGTGCACACACCTTCATACACAGAATGTGCACGCACCAATACACACATGTGCCCACACATGCACACAAAGACACGTGCGTGCACATCCATGCACACACCTGTCCTCAGAGATGGTCCCCAGAATATGGACAGACCCACCATGCTTCCACCTCCTTCCACCCCCAACCATGGCGCTGCCACGAGCCCTGAAGCTTCCGGGCAAAGATATCAGACAAAGGGAGGACAACGCGGGAGAGGAGAGTCCTTGAACCTCTTTGGTCATAATTAGTATATGGTTTGATCAAGTCAGTTCCCCTCTCTGGGCCTCAGTTTCCTCATGTGTACAGCCACAGCAAGACGTGCACTGAGAAGGGTTTGGAACACCATGCCGGGTGCCACACCCACCAGTCAGCACCCCTGCCGAGGGATGAGGGTGGGGGAGGCAGCCATCTGGCCCCAGAGCTCAGAGAACCACTGGGCCCAGGGGTGGAGCACAGACATACAGAGGTCAGTGTAGCAGAGTAGTCATAGCTCAGACTCTGGGGTCCCCTGCCTGGGTCTGAATCCTGGCTCCACCCCTACCAGCTGTGTTACCTTGGGTGACCTCTCTTTGCCTCAGCTTCCCCATCTGTAAAATGGGGGTAATGACAGTTTCTACCTCCCAGGTGTGAGGACTGTGCTGCTAGGGTACCTGGTACAGAGCAGGTACCAGCAGTGTGGACACCCTGTCCTGATCAGGAGGCAGGAAGCAGCCAGCCCCACCCACAACAAGGGAGGCAAGATTCACCCCATTACATCCTCTGGGTTCCCTCTCTCACTGCCCTCAAGTTTCAGGCTCTGGTAAGCATGGCACTGACAACAGGGTTCTTCCTGAGTGTGGACATAAAGTGAGCACCTCCTGCCTCTCCCCCACCCCCGCCCCAGCATTACTGGCCCCCTCACCCTGTGCTATTTTGCACCCTAGCCCCTGTCACCTCCTACATGCTGTCTGTTTACCTGCTTACGTATTTGCTGTCTGCCGTCGTCCCCCACAAGAATGTAAGCTCCCTAAATCCAGAGGAGGGGTCCTGACTGTCTTGTTCACTGTTGTGTCCTCAGTGCCTGGAATATACCTGGAACAGCGTGGGCCATTCAATCAACATTTGTGGGATGAGTGAATGAATAAAGAAACAAATGAAAGGAAGGAAGATAATGCAATTTTTTTCAACTTCGGCACAGATTCTGGGGTCCCCTGCCTGGGTCTGAATCCTGGCTCAACAGTTCCTGGCACAGAGTAGGGGCTTAATAAATATTTAGGTAATAGATAGAGGAGAGAATGAGAGAGGAATGGTAAAGATTTGGACCTGCATTGAGCCAACCTCGTCCTGGCCTAGAGCCAAGGGCCATGAAAACGCTGCCAAGGACCAGCCCATGGCCTTGACTCAGCAGCCGCCATCACCTGGCCACGCCTCCACCAACACAGAGGTCCTTCTGTGGCATCCTCGTCACGTCCTTATCATCCATGGCAGGCAGAGACCCCCATGCGGTGGGGCTGTACTGGGCATTTAGGTACAGGGGCTCCTGCAGGAAGAGTGGGGCCACGCAAGGCTTTGGATCATGTGTACAAAGCTGGGCTTAGGGAAGGTCTTGAGGGGGCAGCTGAGTACACAGGGTGGGGGCGGGGAGGAGAGAGGGAGGGGGGAGCCCAGGCAGGCACCGAATGCAAGAGCGGCAGAGGCCCTAGGAAGGGACATCTCAGGGTACTGGGAGACTGCAGCTGCTGGAGTGGGAGGAGGAGGGGTCAGCATTCCAGAAGGGTCACCTGTGTGTCTAGAAGATTGGTGGTAGGGCTTCCCTGGCGGCGCAGTGGTTGAGAGTCCGCCTGCCGATGCAGGGGACACGGGTTCGTGCCCCGGTCCGGGAAGATTCCACATGCCGCGGAGCGGCTTGGCCCGTGAGCCATGGCCGCTGAGCGTGCGCGTCTGGAGCCTGTGCTCCGCAACGGGAGAGGCCACAACAGTGAGAGGCCCGCGTACCGCAAAAAAAAAAAAGATTGGTGGTCCTCGGATAGGCCCAGGAAGAGGGCTTGGACAGCTGGTTTGGGGAGAGAGGGAAGGTTAAGGAAGTTAGCATTTTTTCTAGAATATTAACTCTAGGGCACATGTGTCCTTTGCAAAGCTTTTTAGACAGCAAGTTTCCCTGAGGTCCTCACCAGCCCCTGAAGAGTGAAGCAGAAAGGATGCTCTTTCCCTTGGACCAGCAAGGAGCCCAAGGGCCCCAGAGAGCTTAACAAAGCTCAGAGAGGTCCCAGGATTCCTATCTCCAGATTCGCTGCTTTCTGGTCCTCCGGGATGTGTTTCTCCTCCTGAGTCCTTGGATGTGACGGGTCGTGAAATGTTAAAAACAAGATAAAGGGGGATGTTTGTGGTGAGAAAGAAACCGAGATCTCATGAATCACAAACTTGGCACTGAAGTTTGCCTTTGAGGGTTTTACAGACTGAGCTGTGGGCCCCAAAGCTTTGTGAATGGGAAGCGTTAAAAAGAATGCTAAATTTCAATCCTAAGAGGCCAATTGCACAGCGCACCACCACTCTATGAACCCCCAAAAGATTTTTAAAAGGCAATTAAACCGGGTCGCACGGGTATCTAGAAAAATCACATCCCAATTTCAGAGACGGGAAATGTACAAATGCACATTAGAGCTTACTGACTGATTGTAGTGGTGTGTTCTGTGAAACCCTGAAGCGTCAGGCAAACGCCCTGGAAATATCGTAACCAATTATTGAGATGCTTGTAAAGGTTTCTCCTGTTTGGCCTCTAAGTAGACCCTGTATTGTCAATAGCACTGTTGGATCTGGACACCTACACTCCCTCATCAGCCCTTCCTGTCCTGTGCTTTGTGTATGAGAACCTCATCTTTTCAGCCTGAGTGAACAGAACCTCGCATCTGAATGGCCCCGCATGGTCTACAAACTTATGTGGGTTAATCTCCACCCTAACCTTGGGAGCGGGTCCCATTTGCTCACTCTCGCCTTCAGCACGCACCAGTGAGCCTCGGGACTGACATCAGAGCCCAAGCCCCATCCCTGACCCTGTGAAGCTCCCTCCACATCGCAGCTGCTCCCTTAAGAGGTCGTCCCTGGCCCCTGAAGGTGCCTCTGCTAACACGCCTGAGCCTCCCTGGCCTCCCACAGACTGGACAGGAGGACTGCACTGGGAAGAAATGACATGATTCATAACTGGGAGCAGAAGGAAGAGAAGAGAAAGAAAGTGGGAAACATGGAGCTTTGCGGCCCCTGCCCTCTTGGTCCAGGAGTGGGGGGTGGGGGTGGGGCATGGGTCTCCACCCTGGCTGAGTGCCCTTGGCCACGTACCCTCCTCTCTCTGGGTATCAGTTTTTGCAAAATGGGGCTGGTTGAAAGGGGTGGATATCTCTGGGGTCCCTTCCAGCCCTGCCTTTCCAGGCTTCCAGTAAACACCCTGAGAGCTGGGTCTTGGTGGACAGGGTCCAGGCAAGCCCCCAGGTCTGTGGGCCCTCGACATGGGATATCCATGTCTGGTTGCTGTCTCTGTAGAGCAAACCTCCTTTCCCTCATCCTCCCTCACAGAGGACCTGAGGTAGGAGCCTGGGGCGGTAGGCACCACCCTGGCCTGAGGGGCCAGAGTCCTGGGTCTCTGCCTGCCAGCAGCTCGATTCTCCTTGGCCGGGCACTTCTGCTCTGATTCTCAGAGTCCTCCCCCTACCTCCACCCACCATCTGGGGAGGGATGGGGTGACACCCCTTGCCCATGGCAGCAGGAAAGAGGGCAGGGAGCAAACTAGCATTCACGGAGTGCCCACCCCTTGCCAGGTGCTGTGCTAACGCTGTCCGTACCCCACATAATCCTCACAAAAACAAGCTCTCCGGAGAGTACTAAGCCTCACTCGCTCCTGGCAGCCTGACCTGGAGCCTATGCTCTTGACCCCCAGGCCACCCCGCTGCTGTGGCAGCTTCCATCCCTGCTCCAGACATCGCACCGGTGCTGCCTGTGGACTCTTGCTGAATCTCGCCCACAACAAGGGGCGGGTCATGATTACATCCCCATTTCTCAGGTGAGAAAACAAAGTTCCAAGAGGTTACATACCTTGCCTGAGGACACACAGCTTCTGTTGAGGGTCTGTACACCACACCCTGGCTGGGCACTCACAGTTATGATCTCCTTCTTAGCTCACACATTCTACTGTATTCTTGTGGACAAGATGGAAAATACAACCTAGTCACCAGGACAATGAGGAGAATTTGTAAATAAATGAATGAGCACATCCTATCAACACAGGTCAGTGGTTTGACACTAACCTGGACAGTGGCTTCTCACTTCCTGCCTTGGTGTCTGGTCCTTGCCTGTTAGGTGAAGCCATGGCGGGCATGTTAGCCCCATCCACCACAACACTAAACTGAGAGGAGTGGACACAGACGGTCTCTTTTTAATTTCCATAGGCAAGGAGTTTGCTTGTGAGACCATAAGTTTCTCTCATAGGACAGTCTTTAAATAGGATCAATGTAAGGCTTCACCTGTGGGTACTAAGAACCAACTGAGGCAGAGGTGATGAGCTGTCTCCCAATATCTGTATTTTCCTTCTATGGTAATAGAACCCTCAAATTTGGCTGGGCACATGGCCTTCCAGAATAAAAACTACATTTTCCAGCCTCCTTTGCAGCCATGTGTGGTCATGAGACCAAGTTCTGGCCAATGGGATACAAGTGGAGGTGCCAGGCAGCAATATATCATGTTCTTCCTGCCCTTTCTCTTCTTCCTCCATCCTGCTGCTTAGAAAGTGGACACGGGGTGAACTGTCCTGGACACGCAGAAAAGGGCCATACCCCAGGGAGGGTGGAGCAAGAAGAAAAGAGATGCCTGCGTCCCTGACATCAGCACCTGCCCAGGACCACTAACTCCAGGCTGATTGAGATAGTTGGTATCCCCTTTAAGCCACCTTTATTTTGAGTCTCTGGCACCAGAGCCAAACTAAACCCTACCCAATAAACCGACTCCACTAGGTGAAGACATAAGTGTCTCCAAACAGGTGTTATCAGATGCAAGAGTTCAGGTCTGCATGAATTAAGCTCAATAATAGGGTGACATGTACTCAAAACATCTGATGCAAACTTAGGCTACGTTAATGGAAGCAGATTTTTCAACGAAGGGAGGGCATCTGATGGAGTCCATACTGGCTTCCTTCTCATTTTATGGACTTTGACCAGCTGGAGTTCATCAAAGTCAGCATCTGGATGGAACCAAAGGCACTGGAGGAACCAGGGATGCTTGGCCTGAAGGATTCTCAAAAGTGCCTAGCAGAGCCCTGCAAAGGCTGCCAAGAGGAGAGTCAGTGGTGGGAAGGAAAGGCCAGGGCCTGGGAGGCAGAGGACATAGGCTGGCCTCCTGGCACAGGCCGAGGAAATGCAAGGAAAGGCAAGGGGCAAGGTCGCTGCCCATGGGCCACTCACTTCCATCAAGGCCAGTCAGGGGCCATGTGTGTGAGTCAGGCCCTCCTGCCCCACAACCATGTCCCCCACCGACCTGCAGTGACAGGGTCTGCCAGGCCACAAGTAGAGAAAGATCTGTTGCATTGGGCCCAGGGGCCCCAAGGAATGTAGCCCCCATCAGGGAGGAAGACTGCTCAGGAGCGGGGGCACCTCTTCAACCCCTCGAGTTCTCATGGACCCTGTCCCCACACACCCCGTAGATTCACTGTCTGCCGAGGGATGCAAAGTCTGGTGTGTGCAGCCCTGCCCCCGGGGTAGGAATACCGCCTTGGGTCATAGAAGGGACCAGGTATCCCAGCTGCACTGAAACCCCAGCCTCAGTTTCTAGGCCATGAAATTTAAAACCACCTCTTACCTTGCCTCGGTTTTCTCATCTCTCAATGGGGTTTAATAAAAGGTAACCCAAAGATCAACGTAAGGAGACAGAGAGATGGTGCCTGTAAGCCCCAGCATGACGTTCATGAGCTGATGCTTCTCTCCTGCCCGGCAGGAGGGGCTCACAGCTGAGGCATGACAGTGGCGGGGGCTCCATGGGAGGAAGGAGACAGCCTTTGCCGATTTTACCATTCTGCTCAAGACCCAACGTCTTAGCTTTCCACTCAGGGCCTATTTTTTGCCAGCCCTTCTCCTGTGTCTTTCTCTTCAGACACCCAGGGAAGGGAAGCCACGCCTGGAGCAGGGGGAAACTGGAGGGGCCACTTAGCCTGTCCACAGACCAAGGCCTCCCAAGGCAGGACTGTACCAGGCAGGTCTCCTCCGAGAAAACGCCAGACTTGGGGAAGTCAAAAGCCCCACCCCCCAGAGGTGGCAACTCTGTAGGGCTGGAAAAATCCGTGTTTTAACAAAGTTCCAGGTGATTCTTACTTGGTGTAGACTCTAGGGTTTGAAGGCTCCTTGGCCCGGTGATGCCCCAGATCTCTCTCGCAGCACGGATGGCGTGCATCCCGCCAGGCTCCATGCGTCTACAGACCCGCCCACCTGCCGGGACATCCGTCTCCAGCACGTGGCCGGATCGGGCAGCTCCCGGGCCTCTGGGCTCAGTGCTGCTGGTGCCTTCCGTGATTTACGGCTGAGACTCCCGCACACACTCCAGGAACAGGAGAACCCAGCACACTATTCACAAATTGAATTCAGCCCTCCTCTCCTCCCAGGTAGTGGGCCCATCTGACGATAGAAGAGCTTATAATCAGCTGTCGTCAAATTAATCTCAATGTCAGAGAAATAAGAGCAGCCGTAAATAAGACTGAGTGTGCCCGGCTCGCCAGCTTGTTAGGGCACTTTATAAAACAGGGCAGCGCCGTTCACACCGCACCGTCTGTTTAATTCCCCCAGCCACACGCGCAGAGGCTGAGCACCAGCTGAGGAGTCTCCCGGGTGTCAGGACCAGCACCCAGGGTGGCGGGTGGAAACCCCGGCCGAGCAGGGCTGCTTGCTGTTTCCTGGCCCCACTGCTTCTTCTTCCACCTCTGCCCAAACTGTCCTCATAACCGCTGCCAGGGTTCTCAGGGTTGAGGGGCCACCAGCCGTGCTCAGCCCTCCCCGCTCCCCTCTCGTGGCCTCCCACCTGGGTGCCCCCCGCTTTCTCACCTCTTACTGACAGGGACCTCAGCCTTCAACACCAGCTCTAGGCTCACCTCCTCCACAAAGCCCCCCAGGCCACATAGCCTCCCAAAGGGGCTGGGCGATGTTTGTCCCATCCATCACCAGGCAGCTATAGCAGAGACCACGGCAAATAAAGGGTGCCCCCCTCAGTAGCCCACACAGGCCACTGCGCCTCCCAGGCTGCAACGAGGGCTCATGGAGACAGTGGAGCCCTGAAGACGGTGACAACCGGGGGCCACAGGCTCTGCTGGGGCACGTGGCCATGCGCAAGCCCGGTGGCGTCATCCTGGCTCAAGGCTTGTTGGAATATTAATTGTGTGAATCCAGTGATGGTGTCCACCTCATGGGGTTCAGGAGACATGTCGGTGGAAAGAAGGGGAAGCGGACATTTAAGTTGTATCTCCAGAGATAACGTGCGTGGGTATCACGGTGTCGCTGTATATACTCACATGTGTGAGTAGCAAGAGGCTGTGTGCATCTATTGTCACCTGTGCATGTGACTGTGTAATGTTCTGCGTGTACAGATATTTATGAGTGTCGATGAGTGGGCTGCTGACGTCACACAGGTGTGTGGCCTGTGTGCGAGTGTGTAAATGTGTATGACTCGGGGACTGTGTACAGATGGGCATGTGTCAGGCTGAGCATCCAGGTGCACGATTATGTGCACGTCACGTGCTAGATGGGTCGTGTGCAGTGTGTCACACGCAGCTGTGGGTTCAGGGGAACAGGGGCTCACAGGTGGGTGGGGAGAAAGCCCAACCCGAGGAACCTGGGCAAGATCATAAATATAAGAAGGTGGGAGGAAGTCCTGAGCAGAGTGGGGTACAAGTCCCTCCAGTGGCCAGGAGCTCCCTCCAGGGCCACCTCGGCTCCCCGGCTGCTGGCAGAGCTTCCCCAGCTAGCCTGCAAGGGTGGCACTGGGAGTGAGTGACCGGCTCCCCACCGACCTTCTGATCTTAGAGAATCCTCTCGAGTAGGCAAGGATGGCACTCCTGGGAGGAAGACTGCGCTGGAGGGGTGGGTACTTTGAGACAAGCAGTCACCTACTGATGAGCCATCTTTTGCAGCCTTTTTCTCAGTCTCCATTTCCCCTCAGTATAAGGAGTTGCTTTTTAGCCAGTCTTGAGCTAGATGACCTGGCTCCCAGGCCGGCATTTGCCAAACTGTGCTCCATGTTCAAGACATATTTCTAGGAGTCACACAACACACACACACACACACACACACACAGAGTTCTGTGTTCAGGTAGTTTGGGTAAATCCTACTGAAGCAGAACCAAAAGGGGTTTCTTTATTACAGGACTTATCAGAACCTTTAATAAGCTAATAGACATAAGACGGGTATAGTGTGTAGCATTTTTTCAAATTGTTGGAACACATAACCTTTTGCACAAACAGCTTTTAACAGCTCAAGGGGTCCCAGCATTCGGTTGGACAGTGTGTTGGGAAATGCTGCCCCAGACCCCTGCTTCAAGGGTCAGCTCAATCCCCACATTTTCCAGGTCTCCCAGATACCACATTACCCTCCCCTTCCCCTCCTCTGAACTGCTCCATCTCAGCAGTAGAACACGATAACATTATTATTATTATTATTATTAATGCCCCATTATTATTATTCTGGGGGTCTGTCAGGATTCCAGCTTGTTTTCTAGACCTTCAAAGGCATCGCCCAGGTCTCACCCTCAGCCCTTATTTCATACCGGACATACCAGAGCTCCGCGTAGACTGTGTGCACTTCATTCTTGACAAAGGCCAATCAGCCACCAGCAATGCTGATTAGCAGGCAACACTGATATGCTGACAATTAGGAGTGACAAGGGCCCAGCTGCCCCACAGGACGTTAGTCTCCTCCCACGGCCCCTCTGCAGTACTCTGCTCCTCAACCCGCCCTACGCCTGGCAGTCCCTGTGCCCTGCAGCCCCTCTGCCTGCAACACCCTGCCCCCGCCTTTCCTCCTGGTCAGCCCCACGCATCTTTTAAGATTCAGCTCAGCCTGAGCTTCTCCTGAGAGAGCACACAGCATGTACCTTGAACCATACTTTCTTGATTGTTCAAGTGTCTGTTTCCCATGGGACGACACCCCTAGGGCAGTTAAAGTGCTCAGGACAGCGCCTGGCACAGAGCAAGTGCTATGTGAGCATTTGCTGATGCTCATGTTGTTGTTATTATCCTCATGCCTCCAGTACCTGGCGGGGCACCTGGTCGAATGCCGACACAAGGTACACATCTGTGTGGTCAGCTGAACAAATCTGAGATCAAATCTGAGCCTCATTATAACCCTGTTGCAGGGGCTACTAGGATTGTCCCAATTTTACAGATGAGAACACTGAGGCTCAGAGAAGGTTTTCCCCTACCTTTGTTCCCCTTACCAAATTCAAAGTGCCTCCTAGGAGCAGTCAGGGGATCATGTACGTGGCAACTACCTAGCAGGTAGCCATGTATAACAATAAGCGTAGCCCCGTGCTCTGTGCCAGGTGTCATGGTGGGTGCTTTCTATCCACCATCTCATTTGACTCTCACTCAGCCTGGCAGGTAAGAATAGTACCCAATTCTGCAGGGAGAAGAACCAGTGCCTGAGAGGGTTGCCCGCTTCAGAGGAGTTCACCAACCCTCAGCTCCTCCCAGGCAGCATCCCACTCTGTGTGGCCATCCCAGGGGGTGGCACGTTGACCCATGGGAGCACTCAGGCGGTCCAGCAAGGCAGAGGGGTGGGAGGAGGCAGGGGATTACAGGGGAAATGGCTGGGGCTGAGGGATAGCAGGGAAGAAGGGGACTAGCGGGGGTGGGATGACAATGAAATGAGAGGGCCCGATGCTCCAGAAAAGAAAAAGAAAAATCAGACAAGGTAACAGCCACAGGACTCTGAACAGTCACCTCTTGGATCAGATCTGGGCCTGTGTGGGAGAGGGGCCAGGGGGCAGGCAGACCTGATAGCTCCCCCAGTCCGCAAGCTGCAGATCACTCCCTCCGTGGGGGGCAGCTCCAGTTCTGTCTTCTCCAGGAGGCCCTCCTGACTTACCAGCCCTCAGTGACTTCCCATCCCGGGCACCAATCCTGGCCAGCTGCTCCAGGCTGGGCCACGCTTTCCAGCCAGCATGACCATCAGCCTGGCCCTCAGTGTAGCCCAGTCTGCATTCTCCACCCCACTCCAGGGGTGCTCGGGGGTCTCCCCAGCTAGGCTGTGGGCCAGACGCTATCTGTGCCTCGGTTGCTCACAGCCCAAAGTAGATTCTCAGTAACTGCTTGCCCAGTGAAGCTGAAACATGCCAGTTCTTGTCTGTTCCCTTTGCACTCCCTTTGGACCCCTTAGACTGTTCCAGGCCCAAACAAACAGGGATGTGTGTTCAGAGGGGATGGGGTGAGTGAGGAGCTGAGAATGACCATCTTTTGCTAAGCACTTCCCAGAGGTTCGTGTGCTTGTACTTTAAATGCATCATAACTCTCTTTCACCCTCACCTCCCCATGACACTAGTATTGACAGCAATTATCTCCATTTTTTTCTGATGAAGATACTGAGGCTCAGAGAGGTCCAAAGTCACCCAAAGCAGGTGGCAAGACCAGGCTTGAACCCTCCCTGAGGCCAAAAGCTGTGCTTTCCTTGCTACCACTTAATCTCCCCCACCGTCCTGGAGGGGTCCCAGCAAGCACAGCTTGGCCCTGACTGGGAACAGGCCTCAAGGTCAAGGGGGCCCTGAGTTTCTGTTGGGGGTAATGAAAAAGTCTTGGAAGTAGAGAGTGGTAATGGTGGCACAACATAACGGATGTACTCAATGTCACTGAAGTGTACACTATAAAATGGGTAAAATGGCAAATTTTATGCTATGTATATTTTATCACTGTAAAAAAAAAAAAAAAAAAAGAGTCCTTACAGTACCATGGACAGCCCTCTGCTGAGTGCCCCCCACAGGAAGGCCCTCCTCCCACGCCAGTTCATGGGGTTGTCTCGTCTGCTGCCCTCTCCTCTCAGACCGTGGCTTCCAGTCCTGGCCTTGGCTCTGCAGACTAGGAATATAAGTGAATCGGCCACCATGTTGAAATGCCACCCTTCTCCCTCTGCCCAGTTAAACCCCATGCTGTCTTCAGCCTTGCCCAGTCCTGTCCCCCACAAAATGCCCCTTGACCATCCTACTGGAGTTACTGGAGCTTGGGCCGCCTCCAGCTGGCCTAGAGTCAAGACCTGAGGAGAGCGCTGGCCCTCGGGGCCAAGCGGCCCCGGTTGCAGTCCTGACCAGGTCCCTTGGGAGCTGGCTTAGCTACTCCAGCCTCTGGACAGGCTTGGGTTCCCACTTCTGCAAAGAGAAAGCCTTGGATTACCCAGGAGTGCCCCTCACACTCTTCCCCAGGAGGGCCCAAATGTCAGAGGGGTGTGAAACGACCCCAGCCCCCCAGTCGTAGGGGTATGGACTGGCCTGGAGTGCGTGAATGAAATATGTCATTAAAGCCCTATGTTTTCACTCAAAAGTCCATGCAAAATTTGTAACTGGTGGCATAAGAGTTCCTTGCTTAGTTTAATATA
Source organism: Aethalodelphis obliquidens (assembly GCF_003676395.1). Lineage (NCBI taxonomy): Eukaryota > Metazoa > Chordata > Mammalia > Artiodactyla > Delphinidae > Aethalodelphis > Aethalodelphis obliquidens. The sequence continues at coordinate 3,012,885 of NW_020837963.1, read as the reverse complement.
AAAATCTCCTTTTTTCCAAATTTAGTAAGAAAACTGAAAACCACGCTGTGTTTATTCTGTGGTGTGGCAAGGCCCTTTTTTTGACCCAAGTCAAGGGTTCTGCCCTTTGTCTGTTGCACACCTGTCCAGTCTCCCGTCTAGTCTGGTGGGCAAGCCAGGCCAGGCCCACCCACCCAGGCGAACACAAGGCAGGCACCGGCACAGACTTAGTAAGTACCCAAGAGATGGGTGCTTCCCGCTGAGAAGTGAGGCTCAGTGATGAGACAGTGCGTCTCTAACTTCCTCCTCCTACACTGTAACCTTCTCACTCCTTCTTTCCTCCACCTCTCTCCTACGGGAAGCTTGGGCTGGTGGGGACCCTTCAGGATGGGATGGGGATGGGCTGGGCAAACACCGTCCCACATTCATGTCTGGGTTCCTCCTCGGCCTACGTCATCACACTCCCAGCTCACCTGCTCAGGTGGGGGCTGATGGCTGTTGCACTCTTTACGCCCACGTGGCCTCTCTTCCCCTCGCGCCTCCTGCAGCCCCATTCCTCCCGGTGGGGAGAAGGCTGCATTCCTCAGGTGCCAAAGGGCCCAAGCTCCCTCTCAGGGCCTCCTACTACCGCCCTTCCCCTCCCGCTCCAACTCCGGCTGTGGCTCTGTGGCCACCCTGCTTCCTGGCACGCTGCCTGGGAGCCTCAGTTTCTCCTCGCCCAAAAGCAGTCAGGCAGGAGCCGCCTCCAAGGCCCAGCTTCCCTGTGGACCAGCTGACTGAACTCCTCTTCATGCCTGACTCCCTCCTATGCCCCGAGGGACATGAGTCCACCAAAGGTGAAGCCAAGGTTGGGCCTACCCACCCTGGTGTCCGCGAGGGGCTCTGGCCACCACCAGCTGAACCAGGGCCAAAGCCCTGTGCAGCTGCCTCTTCTGGCTCCCTCCCTCAGTACCGAGTGAGGCACACATGCTGCTGGGCCAGGGGTGACCAGCAGTGCAGGGAGCCTCGAAGGAGGGAACCGGCCCTCGAAGGAGGGAACCCAGGTCTTTCCATCACCGCCTCACCATCCCCAGAATTGGACCCCTCAGCGCTGGCCGGCAGGGCCGTGTTGGCGGAGCAGTAGGCTTGCCCAGGCCAGCTGCCCTTCCAGGGAGTGCCAGGGAGACTGAGGGCCCCACAGGAAGGGCCACCCCTTGGCTTAGGGAAGCCCAGTGCCCCCAGCCCTGGGCGGCTGGACGCATTCACCCATGAGCACCCTCAGAGTAAGTGTTCTAGGAGGCAGCACGATGGTGCTGGGGGCAGGCAGCATGGTGGGGCCCCTGAGCAATGGGGAGGGGGTGGCCTGGAAGCCCTGGCAGATGCAGGGAGGAGCGCTGGGGCCGAGCAAACAGGCTGTGGGGGGAGGGGGAGCCTTGAGCGGGCCTCCACCCCGTTCTCTCCCACTCGCAGCCCCACAGAAGGAGCAGCAGCTGTTCCAAAGCTTCCTGCCCTTCCTTGAGACAGGTGTTGGCTGAATCCTCACTTCCTCCCAGCCTCAGAGAGCTCCTCCACCCCCCCTCCACCCCGCAGGCTGCTGCTGAGTCAGCAGCCGCCACTTCCTCTCCTCCACCCCACTGCATCCCCACCTCCCAGGAGGAGCAGCTGAGCCCTTCCACGTGGGTGACTTCCTGGAGGGCCGACTCCCCTGCTGCCCTGAAGTGGCATACCTCAGGGGGAGGTTTAAAGGAAAGGATGGCAAGAGGAAGCAATGATGCCCCAGGGAAGTTCTTGCTCAGAGGCCAAACCAGAGCAGCAGCAGCAGGAAGCAGGAGGGACCCCAGGCTCAGGACTCCCAGGGGGAGCGCTCACCGCGTGGCAGAGCTGCCAGGAGTCACTGCTGCGCCCCCCCCCCGCCCCCGTCCCTCCGAGGGCGGCGGTGGAAGGGCAGGTGCCTATGTACTGAGCACCAAAGTGCATGGCTGCTGCCCAGTGAAAAGGCCAAAAGACAATGGAAATGTAAGTTATTCTCATCAAGAGGAAATCACAGTTTTCTAGAGCAGGAAGGGGCAATGAGGGGCAATTATCTCCTTTGGCAGATAGGAGGTACAGACCCAGAGCAGGGGGGTTACTGGCAGAGCGGCCTCAAAGCAGGGCTGCGCCCACCGTCCTGCACAGCCTGTCTGAGCACTACCTCCTGAATAATGGGCCATTATTGTTACTGTTGTCTCTGGCTGGCTTCTTACTTCTTTTCATGTGTATTACTTCACGTGACAAGTCCTGTAAGGCAGAAACAATGGACCCATCGTCCCCATTTGACCGATGGGGGAACTGAGACCCCATGAAGGAAGCTGACTTGCTTAAGATCACGGTGGAGGTTTGTAGCAGAACAAAGACCAGAACCCAGATCTCAGAAGGATTTATCCCAATCTTCCTTCCCCACACCCACTTTCCTGCCCTTCCCTCCCCCTCTTTGGGCCCATTGATGGAAGGGGCTGATGGTGAGCAGAGAGGCCTGGAAGCTGTCAGATTCCACTAACCCCCTGCCCTCTAGTGGCCAAACAGCAGCCCGCGGGAGGTCACAGGTAGACCAGCAGGAGTGGCCCGTGACCCACGGCCGTTGGGTGCCTCATAGACCACCAAGCCTGAATGCGGAGCCACCATTCAAGTGGAATCTGGTGAAGCCATTCAAAGTGACGCTGGTGAAAACAGCTTAGCAAAACACGAAAAGGCTTTCGATATGTTAAATTTGAAAAACTGGAGAACGCAGAAGTGTCTATCACTGTTTACAGCTCTACAAAAAAGACATATATGAGTATGAACAAAAATGTGGAAGGCCTTTCACTAAGTGATCACAGAGGTGGACTCCTAAGAGGTTTTTTTCCTTTTGGTCTATTTTCTAAACTTTCCAAAATGTGATTCTACTACTTGATGATATAACATAGAATCTGTGAAGGCATCACAATGACCTAAGGAAGCTTGGGAAACGTGCTCATGACTTGGGAGCCAAAGTCCTCAAAGGGTGACACCTGGTTATTTAGGTGGCGATCAGAGCAGAGTGTCCCCCAGTTAAGCCGGCCAGGCCTCCTCCGAGCCAGTCTGCAGGCTGAAGGACTCACCATGGGGCTCCAGCCTCTGCTCATTTCCTACCCAGGGGTCTCTCTGGTCCACTATGCACCTTCCCTGGCTCTCAGCCTCCCCTTCCAGGAGGATAGCTCGAGGTTGGGGACTTGACCTGCCTCACAGCATGGCTGTCCGCGAGCTGGACAGAGGCCTCTCCCAATGCGGACAAATTGTTGCCCCCAGACATGGAGGAAGAGCAGGGATTCCTTTCCAATGCTTGTCTTGGTTTCAAGAGGGTTCCTAACAGTGTACAGGCCATGGAGGCAGTGCAGGGAACCACAGCCGGCCAGCTAGTCACCTGGCATCCACTTTTGTCTCAGCCATTTCCTAGCTGGGGACGGGCAGGGATGGACTTTCCCCACCATCGGCCTCAGTTGCCTCCTCTGGCCCCCAATTACCTCCTCCCAGGCTGTGTTGGGGAGGAAATAAGATAACAGAAGAGAAAGAGCTTTGAGTTAGGGAAAATCCACTCTCTGCAGACAGGACGAATGCTGAAGTCGGAGCCCGGGCCCCCCCTCTCACGCCCTGCCCTCGTCCCCAGCTGCCAAACCCCTGCCCCATCCTTCTCCCCGACTCTGCTATCCTCCTCACGTGGGGAGGGCCGACCTTTTCTGCAAACCTGTGGAGGCAGTGATCCTGCCGCCAGCCGGCCTTGGGGTTCTCTCTTCTCAAGAAGGGTAAAGTTTGATAAAAGTTGTTCAAACTGACATGGGGGCACAGCTCCCTGAGGGGGTCAGTGTCGGCAGAGAGGTTGCTGAAAGTGTGACCTGCATAACTAAAGATGCATCTGTATAGCCAAGCAAGGCACGGAGGGAGAGTTTTTTGAGGGTGTGTCATGTAAATATGATACATTTTTATCATCAAAATTAATTTTCTACTCCATCCGGGTACTAGAAGTCTCAAATCTCAGGACATTTTCGTGGTCCCCTTCCCTCTGCCACTTTCTACACCTCAAATTCTATTTATCCGCACGCTGAACTAACCTATCCCCCAAATTGACTGTTCCTCCCATCTTCCCTGTTTGTCTTCAGGGTCTTACATTTTCCCAGGCACCCCCAGACCTCCCGCCCCTGAGCCCCTCCCCATTGACACAGTTCTGCTCACCTCCTCCTATGGGAAGGCCCCTCTTGCAAGCCCTCCTCCCCCGGAGCCCTGGTTTGGGCTTCCAACAGCCCTGGATGGCCACCACGGCCTCCTCCCCGGCTCAGCCCCCTGGGCTCACACCCTGTCATCAGTTGCCAGAATAAGAAGTTGTTGAAGCACCACTCTCCCCAGACAGCCCCCAGGGGCTAAAGGAGCAAGTCCAAACTCTGCCGGAGCTTCCAAAGGTCTTCAGAAACTGACTTCAAAGTCTCTTCCAGCCTTTTCTCCCTTTTTCTCCCAATCTCATGTTGCTTATCCCCTGGAGTTGTGCTCTCAGGAGAACCATTCAAAGACAGGACAATGGTCCCAGTGCCTCCCGAAGATGTGCAAGGCAACAGGTCTGCACACATACCCTGAGACACACCCAGACACACACACATACACAGACCTCCTCATAAGCACTCTCTGTTCTTGGCAAATCAGCAGAGCCACTTGACCTTGGCCAAAGTCTCACTCCATCCGGTCCCCACCTGGAGCTCTCACTTCTCTTCCTCCTGTATACATACCAACCTTTGAGGCACATCTCAACCCCACTTCCTCAGCAAGTCATCCCTGACTTTATTTGATCCCTTGGCCAGTAAATTCCTACAGGGGTGGGGGATGGGGGCAGCCACCTAGCATGCCCGAGGCACCTGCTCTGTGCCAGGTGCCTCTGAAAAGTCTGCACACCACACACCCTATCAGGTAGGTATAATGACAGTCATTGTTTAGATGATGCTCAGAGCAGTGGCCTAAGTGGCCTTCCCAGTCAAGACTGGAGTAGGACTCAACCACTGGACTGCTCCAAGCTCTTCCCACCTCAAGCCAGGATGTTCTTGCCATCCGTTCGGGTGCTGTGGCACAGAACATCTCAGCGTCTGGTTTCCTAAGCATTCATCTTCCAGCCTCAGCAGAAGCCTCAGGAGGGCAGGCACCCAGGTCCTACACTGCTTCACTTGGCCCCAGGTAGAAATTCAATGAACACTCATTAACTAAATGAACAAACAAGTGAGTCAGTGAATGAATGAATGACTGAATACATGAAAATACAGGCATTGCAAGTGGTTCGGCTGTGGGGTTCTGAATGTTTGCTTTTAGTTTTTAAGTCATCCAGAAAATCTGAGCCTCTCTAAGGTAAGTTTCCCCTCTGATTCTCTTAGAAATATATTGGTTCATCTGTGGCCAAACCATACCATACTAATAAAAACTAATTCACTTTCATATTATGTTAAGCCAGGAATTTTTAAAGAGCTATTTAGATTCAAAGAGAAACCAAGGCACAAGTGTCTTGCACATTTGAGCAACCGTGGTCAGCTAGGACTGAGACATCCAAAGTCACTCCCTGAGTCGGAGTCAAGGGCCTGTGTCTCCTGGCCAGGAAAGGGGTTTCCCATTGCACTTGGATCCAGCACAGAGCTGGTGCTTCCCTAGCCCAGAAAAGCATTAAGGTTTCCAATGGACACAGCAGGCTGCTCATTTAAAGATGGGAAGGACATACTGGGTTGGGAAGGACATAGTGGGTAGGGCAGGAAGTGAGCAAACTACGAAAGGAAGAGAGGTGAGAGGTGGGCCAGTCCCTGTTATCAGTATATTAGGGCATGGAGACTCTTGGTGGTCTTTTCCCCTAACCCTGAGTGATTAACAGTATTTGCTGATTTATGAGAACTATTATTCAAGTAAGCTCCTCAATTAGGTGGACCTTATCTGATGCTAGTTTCAGGAAAGAAGTTCTCTTATTCAAAAGGAAAAGCCATAAACAAGAACTATGTCCCATCTTGTTACAAAGTTCAGTGTAGGATCTGTGGAGCAGAAGGCTTTTCCAAAATCTTTTAGAGTTAAACTTTATTAAAACAGGTACACATTTGTTGGCTGAGAGAGTAGATATAAAGTACAATGGCTTTGTAATGACTGGATTATCCAGTCAGAGGAAAAGGCTCCTTCAGATAAATATGTTTATTCTGACAATCTGGATGAAAACATATGCATTTGATAAATTGCTAAAACATGACTTCCCATTAACCCACTAACTTTCTTTGTTATTACTAGGTTACTAAACCATCCTCAAAACGTATTGACCAAATAATTCCAACATACATAACATTCCCTTAAAGAAATAAAATCTTAGAGTTGCTTAATAGCAATCTAATGAACTACTGCTCTCTAGGACAGAAATGACGGCAATCACCTGAGTTGGGGTAGTTTTCCTTATCGTTGAGGTTGGTTGGAAGATGGTTTATTTTGCTTTCTCAAACTAGGAACAAAATTAAACATTTCATGAAAACCAAAATAAAATGAGGAGAGAAGAAGGAGAGGGAGAAACAAAATCCTTGAAGACCTGCATATCCCTTCTTATAAAAACTACAGCATGAGCCTCTGCTGGGAACTTGCATGTGTGTCCATGTGTCACAGTAAATCAGCTCAGCTTTCCCTTCTGGGCTGGAGAGAGCATGAGAACAAAGGGCCAGAGCAGAAAGGGCAGCCATGGGGGGAGAGGAGAGCCGCACCAAGCCACAAAGAAGGCTAGGAAGCGCTGTGGTCAGGCAGGGGTGCGCCTGCCCGGGAAAGGGACGCTGGCAGGGGGCAGAGGCGGGCCGGGAGACAGCCCACAGGAGCGAGGAGGAAGCACGTTGGTCCAAGGAAGAGCGGCTCCAGAACGATGACCCTTTGAAGGAACCATGAATTTCTTTAATCAACTAATTTCCGCGGTGACTAAAACGCCTCATTTGTCAAGGCTTGTTCTGGGCTGAAATTGAAGAGGTGTAATTGACAAATGCTTGAATTTGGGTTCCACTCTGGGGAAAAAATACCTCTCCACTGGCTCCTCAAATATAATTATGGGAAAAAGACATATTTTAAGGGCTCTTCTTCCAATTCAATTTGGGGTAAGGTCATGACTTCCTTCCTGATCCCCCCAACACACTCTGACAATGGCAGAGATCTGGCTTTCTTTCTCAAGAGGGGCACTACCGCCACAGATGAGGCAGCTGTCAGGAAACTAGGCTGTAATCAGCTTTAAATGGCTCACAGCCTGCAGAGGGCACAGACCCTCTTATTCCTACAGTAACAGGTCAGGCTGCTGGCCCTGGGATGAATGTGGGAGTGGTCTGAGTTGGTTTCTGTTTCAAACATCTTCCTTATGCAGGATCTCAATGCAAAACTTACATCACAGGTCCCAACAATTTAAATATGCACACAGAAGAGGGTACTTTAAAATTCCAGATCATGGCTTCAACTGCATGTAACATGTCACCCCCAGCATGACTTATAAGGACAGTAAATCAATAAAACAGTAAAAAGAAAAGTTAAAACACAACTGAAAATGGGTTTTTCAGGCGAGTCTGAAATGCTACAAGATTGCTAGTTAAGAACAGTATCCCTTTTCTCAACCTAAGTGTTACAGCCCCATCTTTTCACCAGCATCATAAACTGAGTGCCCATGTAACTTGGAAACTGAGATGAAATGTGGAGGCTATTGGGTGGGTACACAGGTAGCCAAAGATAGGCGTTCCTTCTATGCAGTAGAGCTATTTTGGTGTGACAGGACAACTGACCCACCCCCGCATTGCCCCAGACATCTACCGTAGAAAGATATGGACTAGATGAGATTAAAGTCACCATATCTGTACCACAAAACAAAACAAAACAAAACAAAAGTTAAAAAAAAAAAAAACCAGAAGGCATTCACTCAAATCTTACAATGGGAGGTGGGAGTGGTGGGTGGGTGGGTGAGGGTGGGGATAGAAAAGCAAGGGGGAAAATCTACAGCAGGATACAACAATAAATGGGAAAACAGCAAGAGAAAAAGCACACTAGGTTAATATAGGAAACTAGTTCTTTATTGAGAGATTGTATATTAGTATTAGTGGATTCTGTGTGTAACAATGTCGTCATGCACACGATACAAAAAAAAAAAAGGCTGGGCCCACCATGCTTCGGAAGGGCAACAGAACAAAAGCAGCGTACAACGAGCAGATGGCCCGGCTACACGAGCACAGTGCGTTTCAGCAGGGTAACATCTCTACCCGAGCGCTGTACATTGTCAACTGGGGGATGGAAAAAAATACAGATCATGCTTTAGTTTTAGTACAAGAAAAGGTGAAAAAGATACACAACCGAAAGGATATTTGATACAGAAAAAATTACCCACAAAATAAGAACAGGAAGTAATTCAGCACAGCAGAACACGCTATCCCTGTTTAATGGAAAACCATTTTGCTGGGGATCCTTTTTCTTTTCTTTTCTTTTTTCTCTTCTCTTTCTTTTCAGATTGCCAAATGGCAATCTGGGGAGGCCACTTGGGACTTTATTTTGGAAGGGCCCTTGAAGTAGGGGCCTTATTCTTTATTGCTGCTGTTTTGTTTCAGTTTTCAAGCAGGTCTGGCCAACGAGGCAGCAGAAGGGAGCCGGCTGTTAAAGGGGTAGCTCTGAGGGCCAGGGCGCATGTCCAAAGATGCTCTTGACATTGTACAATTAAACAATTAAGACACCATGGCTATGGCTCCCCCTTAAGTCAAGGACCTTGCTACACCAAATTTTCAGAGTAGCAGCAACTGTCATGTCATCAAAATTTTTCATATCTATATTTATTATTTTTTGCCTCTGACTAAATGTAATCTCGTCACTTACGCCTGGGCGCTACCAGGAAGCTAGCTGATGGCCACCCAGGTAAGTGGGATATGGGGTGCTACAGCCTCCAAGCCAAGGCAAAAGGAATCCACTTAACAGGGATTTACAGTGCAATGTACTCGGCTAAACAAGATGAGATACAAAAATGGTTATTTCTCTACATCTATTCTGAAATGGCCTACATCCTACACTACTACAATGGAAACTAAAAGGAACAGATCTAAGCTGGCAAGCTATCTAATAGTTTTACAAGAAGATTGTGGTTTAGGACCTTGTTGAGTTAAGCATTAGTATCCTCTATCGGAAGGTCATGAATTCTTATCGCATTGTGCTAAATTTTACTCACAGCCCAATTAACCCTCAGCCCTTGAATTTCCTATGGGCGTGTTTGCCATGAAAGTAAACTTTGACTGACTGGCAGAATTTGTTTTCTTGGGTGTTTTTTTTTGGGGGGGGGGCATGTATTAAAAATAAAATTTAAAGGCAGCTGAGCAATTTGAATTTCAAAACATGGAATCAGCATCCTGCAATGGTATTTAGAGATTGGTGGTATTAATGAGGATGATAATGATTTAATCAGGATAATTATACTTTCAGGCTCAACATCCTTCTTAATCATTTTTGAATTTCTGCCTAGTGTAATGTTCCACACCCGTTTTAAGAGGAAATGCCAAGTAATAAGATATAATTGTGTATTGGGGGAGGGGTTGGCATTTCAAGGGAGATCTCACCCAGCCCCCCCCATTCCTATTCTTCACACACCCACTCCACCACCGCCCCCCACTGCTAGGCTGGCCTGAGATAGGGGATACTGCCGCTTAAATAGCAATGCCTTCCTCAGATGGAGACAGGAGATGGTTAAGAGGGGTGTCACAATACAGCTAAATGCGGAGGCAGAAGGGTCACAGCGCACACAGCAGCGAGTTGACCATTCACTGAGCTACACAATGAAGAAAAAAAAGATTTGATAAATGCAGAATGTCATCATTCTATCATCACACGAAAAAACTGTGGTTCAAACAGGCCTAAGGGGGCCAACCTTGCCTTTTAGGTTCTGGGGACAGGCTGGGTCTGGGGACAGCTGGGCTGAAAGAAGGAGGGCTGGGCTTTCATTCTCCTGCCCAGTCGGGCCCCTGGGGCGCACTAAAGCGCCGGCTTGCGACGCCACCCCCCACTCTGACTTGGTGGAGCAGCCGGGGCCGCAAAGGGAAGACATCATTCTGAGCTTGAGGGAGGGGGAGTGGGGGAGGGCCGCAGCCAGCAGGGATTTAAGCAGACGTGGAGTGGGAGAGGATAGCAGAAACATTTCCAAGAAGAGAAATGTGAGTCCAGAGGCAGAGTACAAAAAGAAAAAAAAATAATAATGAATCTAATGCATCTCGGATTTGCTTTGGGAGGTGGGAGTTTCTGATTAAAAGAAAATGGAAGAAATGTGAAGGGAGGAGAAGAGGGGAGAATCAAGCTATTGTTGTAGCAGAATGTAAGGGAAAGGGGATGTGGGGCAGGGGACCGTGCAAACACACCCCATATATCACAGTTAAAAACAAAGCCGGCGCCGGCCTGCTGCTTTGTCAACGCCTGCCCGGGGCAAAGGCCTGGCTTGGGGGCAGCGTCCCACCTCATCCTCTCACACAGCGCAACAGCCAAGGGCCGGCACCCCGCTTCGGCCCGGCCCAGGGGTGCACAGCAGTGCACGTCTGACTCTCCGAGGCGCGCACACACTTGCACACACTCGCATACACACACACACACACACACAAGCATCTTGAACCCATAAATGCAACTGTCATACAAAGACCATGGGGTGGGAGGAGTAGCACAAGGGCGATACACAAAAAGGGTTAAAGGGGAGGAAGAGATGGGACGGGAAATCGTGCAAGTGCCCACGAGAATGCGGGGGCTGGGGCATGGCATAGGGCAGATGGGAGATGCAGATGCCAGGTCCCAGCTAACCAGCCATCGGTATCAACGACCAAATGATGGAGAAACACAAACAAAAATGACACGAAACACACACACACCTCAAAAAAAAAAAATCACAGGAAGCCAAGTACGCTTACACACACAAACACACGCGCGCGCGCACACACGCAGTCCTGTATCTCTCTCCGTCCTTCGATCACACAGGGCTAGGTACTGGGGGAAGGGGCTATGATTTGGGGGAACCGCGTCCGCCGCAAAGAATAAATAGTGGGGCTGGGGAGGGAGGGAGGGATGGACTCAAATCGCCAAATCCTAACTTCACTGCAAAAGCTCCCACGAGGGCAGCCACCTCCACACTGGGGGTCCCCCCAAAAGGGAGAGGGGAGAAGCCACCGCTCGCCCCGCGTCCTCGCGGGTGTGCCCTGAGCCCTCCGCCGCCCTCGGCGCCCGCCCCCACCCCGGTGCCCGCGGCGATCCACGCTCCGAAGCGGACCCCGAAAGGAAAAAGCGATACCTCTGTTTCGCACAGAGCCAAACACTGGAAGCACGAAATAGCCGACGTGGACCAGGACCATCCTGGCTCCTCGCGCGGCGGCGGCGGCGGCGGCGGCTGCGCGCGGGCCCTTTGTGGCGCGGCTCCGGGGCGCGGGCGCGGGCGGCGGCGGGGCTGCGGGAGCCGCCGGGGCGGGAGGCGGAGCGCGGGGCGCGGGCGGCGGTGGGGCGGCGGCTGGCGGGGAGACAGATGGCCCATGGAAAGGCTCCCTTCCCGGCCCCTCTCGACATTCAAAGGCGCTGGGGCCGCAGCTGCCGCCACACAAAGGCGCGCGCAGCCAATGGGAGCGGAGCGCAGCGCGGCGCGGCCTCGCCGGAACCGCGGGGGACAGCGGGGACCGCGGGAGCGCGGGTGGCGGGGGGTGGGGGGCGGGAGGGGTGACGGCTGAGAGGGAGCGGGCGGCCAATCGCGGTGGCCCGTGGCCGGGCGCGGGAAGGGGGTCAGCCCTGCGGGGCGCCTGGAGCCCCGCGCGGGTCCCTGGTCGTCCGCAGGCCGGAACGCGCGCGCGTGGAGCGCCCAGCACACAGACACGGGCGGCGTGCACACGGAACGTGCACACACCGAGAGCGACGTGCACCCAGACATGTGAAGGTGCCTTCGTGCGTCAGGAGAGACAGGCTCGAGCGCTCCAAGTGCACACGACCCGGAGGTCCTTGCACAGCGCTCCCGGGTCACTCGGGGACGTGCGCATGGAGGCTGGCCCACGTGCAGAGCCCGACTGCGGGCACAAGTGGAGCTGGAAAGAGAGCAGGCGCGGCACACGGGACCCAGGCACTGCCACACAGACCTGCACACACCGAAAGCCTTGTTAACCAAACACGTGCCAAGAACGCATTCCCAGAGACACACAGAGAGGACACACAATGCAGATATGTACACTCCCAGGCTCCTTGCCTTCGCACCGCTTTGTTGCTTCTGCAGAGCACAAAGCTCACAACATTTATTTGCCAAATTGAAAACCACTCGTACACTGAGGTGTGTGCACACGTTCTATAGAGGCACGCTCACCCAGAAAACCATTCGACCACCATTCTCCCCACTCGGACACAGGCACAACCAGCCATGTGCACAGACACGCCCACTTCCACAGCCCAGAGGCACATATATGACATCAGGGCTAGGAGGCTCCTCAGATTCACACGTGGAGGCACAGCCACAGTGTCTCGCGTGGCCTGTGACTGGCCTGCCAAGCACAAGCAAGACAGAAGCAAAGAGCCTTCACCCCGCAGCCCAGTTGTCAGGTGGACTGCTAAGACCCAGTTCCTACACACTCAGCCCACCTGCTGTGGAAATCCCAGCACAACCCTCAGACCAGGCTCACAGTCCTCAGCAAGACCAGAGTCTGCTTGGCATCCACATGCAGAAAGACAGAGGACATTTCCCACACTGAGACTTGTCTTCAGTGGCTCCTTTATTTAATGAGTCTGAGAAAACTAGATGGTAAAATTGCAGTATGTGGAGCTGGAAAAAAACCTAATCAACCAAACCTGCCTCCATTTTTGAGATAAGGAAAAGGAGGCCCATTCAGTGAATACACCTTGTGTTGTGTTTGAGGCCCCAACGCTTGCAGCCCAGAGGGGCCTCAGAAATGGAAGACATGGGTATCAGCATAGGGTGCTGGGAAAGGGGACAGCTAGGAGAAGCACCTAGCTGAGTAGGCGGGAGGTAGGGAGGGCAGTAGGAGTTGACTCCAGAAAAGTGACTTTTAAGTGCAACTTGAAGAATGGGAGAAGTGAGGTCAGGGGAAGAAGAAGACAGCAAAGGGAACACAGCAGATTGGCTTTGCCAAGACACCTACCACATTCCCAGTGAGCACAACAGGGCAGGATCCCAGTGCATGCATATCCCTCAGACCTCTTCTCCACCCTGAACACCTCTGCTGCCCTCAGAGAACTCAAGAATGAAGGCAACTGGAGGAACACACCAACAGTTCCAGGCCCCTATTTTGACAGTCCTGTCAACCCACTCCTGCCCAGCTCTTTCCTTTCTTCATTATCTGTCGAATAAACATAATGCCACCACTAATGAAAAAATTTTTAAATGAAAAGAACTTAAGAAACACCTAACTACTAGAGTTGTTTCCTGTTCTGTTTCAGGCTTTGCCAGTATGCTTATATATGGGTTTTGTCATCATAATCTGCATATTTTTTACCCTGCTTTTTAAACTTAACGTTTTATCAGAAACATTTTCCCATCCTTCTACATAATTATCTTCCTAATTTTCATTTTAAATGTTTTCATAGTATTTCAACAAGTGAATGTACTGTGAAATTACTTAATCATACTCTGTTCTTGGGCACTTAATTTGCTCCCAGTTTTCCATGACTGCAGATCATACAATGAACTTTCTCATGCCTCTAGCTTGTTGCTTTTGTTGAACTATAACTTCGAGTAAACCTCTAGGATTGGCTGGCATTCTTAAATAGACAAGTATGGAAAAACTTTATGTCGCCTGCCACACATTTTAAAAGCTTTATAAAACTCATTGCCACCAGCAATATATAGTGTGCCAATTCCTCTGCAACCTGGCTAGCTTTGGGTGGGCATTCTTTTTTTTATCAACATTTATTTAATTAATTATTTTTTAATTTTTATTTATTTTTGGCTGCATCGGGTCTTAGTTGTGACATGCGGGATCTTCACTGTAACACGCAGGATCTTTCCCTGCGGAGCGCAGGCTTCTCTGTCTCTCTAGTTGTGGAGTGCGGGTTTTCTCTCTCTAGTCGACGCGCGTGGGCTTAGTTGCCCCGCGGCATGTGGGATCTTACTTCCCTGACCAGGGATCGAACCTGTGTCCCCTGCATTGGAAGGCGGATTCTCTACCACTGGACCTCCAGGGAAGTCCCTGGGTAGACATTCTTTTTTTTTTTTAATTTTTGAATTTTATTTATTTTTTATACAGCAGGTCCTTATTAGTTATCTATTTTATACATATTAGTGTATTTCTGTTAGTCCCCATCACCCTGGGTGGGCATTCTTTAGCTTACTTTGTACCAGAGTAGCTCACAAAGGCCATGACTGCCCAATCTGACCTTGACAGCAGAGTAGTTTGGGTACACACTCCAAAATCAGATTGCCTGGCTTCACATTCTGGCTCTGCCACTTACTAGCTTGGATAAGTTATTTAACTTCTCCAGGCCTTAGTTTCAATAGCTGTAAAATGAGCATGATTATAGCAACCTTCCTCATAGGATTGATGTGAGGACCAAGTAACTTCATGCTTGTAGAGAACATAGAATGGTGCCTAGCTCTCCAGCCCTAGTTCTTTCCCCTTTACTTGTCCATCTCTCCTTGCCCACTACCTCTTGCCCTCCTGTTGTTATTTATGAGTGCCTAGTTAATGTGTTCAGTGGACATTGTACCACAACATGGAACATCCATCAGACGAAAGCAATCATCAAGGAACAGACCATCACTATAACTAGGGAAATCCACCTACTAACCATACCCTTCATACCTGCATATTCACACATCAGAGAAACATAACAGGCAGATGCCGACATTCACCAATGTACCAACATTCCCTCACAGGCCTACGCCTCCTGCTAGGAATCACTGTGCGTCAGGAAGACAAGCTTCATTTGCATGAAACCTACCATCTCTCAGCCTCAATGCACCCATCTGTCTAATATGGGTAATAATAACCTGCATTAAAGGTTTATTGTGAGGCTCAAATGAGAAGATAGGTATGGATTCTGTAAATAATACAGAGAATTCTAGAAGCATAGATAAAGTAGTGTCTCCAAGAATGCAACTTGATTATTGTCTTGCCCATCTCCTCGTTACACAGATGAGGAAACTGAGGCTCAGAAGTGGGCTTTGAACAAGGTCAGAACAATTCAAGGCTGAGTTACAACCAGAATCCATTTTTCCCAGCATACAGCCTAGTACTGTCCTACTTCCCATTTTCTTCCCATTATGCTGGGATGACTGTTTTCACTCCCCCCTCCATTACATAAAGTCCACAGAAGTACAATAAAGCAGGTTCCTAAGAATAGAAAGATTTATAGAAATATTTCATTCATCGTGGTTTTTTCTTTCTATGTTCTTCCCACCCACTGCCAAAATCAATACCTAGAGCATGTTTGCAGACTTAGCATGTAGGACTCAAGAAGAAATATTAAAAATGAAAGGTGAAGGTCAGTCTATAATTCCTGATCCAAAATGGAGACACTTGACTCTATAAAGTAGAAATAGCACTGTCATTTCGAACCTTGACCCACACTTTGATTCCTCACTCTCTTGTTTCCACTCTGGCCACCTGCAGAAAGGGTTCTATAGAGCATCATGTTTCTGGAGCCCAGAAGCATCTGTTTCAAGAACTGCTCCTTTGAAGTCCAATATCAGATCTGGGTTATGACCACCACTGCCGTTTAGTCAACAGATGAAAACAAATCCACCTCTTCAGTCACGTAGACATCAGAAATGTTCCAAGACTGATGACCAGATTCCTGCTCTTCTCCAGGTTGTGTTGGCAACAGGTAGACACAGCTTTCAAAATCTGTGCACAACAGCAGTGACTCAATCAATGCACCCCCATGATTGGTGTCACAACAGCTCCTGTGCTGAACAAGGCAGGAGGTCTAGCTAGATGTAGCCTGCTGGGGACAGAGGCATGGCCCCAGGCACTGACAATCACTTGCGGGGATCTGGGCATAAACACAAGAAAAGAAAGGGATCTAAGAGGGGCTTAACCAGGCATGACGGTGAGTCAGATGGAAGTCAGGGTGGGCTTGAGTACTCAAGGAATCCTTCAGGATAGAGCAGGGAAGGAGAGGACCCTAGAGGCTGGGTCCATTTCCAACAGGCTGAGAAAACTGGGGAGGCATTGAGTCAAGGAGGCAAAAAAGGAACAAAAGTCAGAAGTGAATGCAGAAGAAGGAGCTGGAGATGGGGGAAGGGGAGGGAAAGAGAAGGGGAGAAAAAGGAGGAGGAGGAGAGGGGGAGGGAAGGAAGAAGAAGAAGAGAGGGAGAGGAAGGAAAGGGAAAGGAACAGCAGCAGCAGAAGCTTGGGATGAGTGAGGCCATAGGAGACGGCTCAGAGCCTGGCTGAATGGAAATAGGGCGGTGGGACAGATAGGACTAGCGGGGACTGAACCTGTCACTCCTGTGCTCCTTGCGTACTCACTAAGTGCCAAGAGCATGTCTCAGCCCTCACACAGGTGGAGCCAACAGGAAACACAGTCAGGTACCCAGGGTCCACAACCCCCGCTCTCCGTTGTAACAGGGAAATTGTCTGAGCGCCTGGCTGTCCAAGTTAAATGCTGAAGATCCCAGACCACCTGGCAGGGAGGTGGGGTCCTGTGACTCTACCCTGGGGAAAGGGACGGAAGCAGGGATGGCTTTCTTAGAAAACAGAGCTGATTCTGAGGATGCTAGGAAACCATTAAAAAAATAATAATAAATAACTGATAAATAGACAGAATCAAGCATCTATCCTACCTTTTCTTCTATGAGCTCCATTTCAGGATAATGAAAAATTGGATGAGGCAAGCTTCTCTTTATAGAAGTATTGACTAATAAATGAAGAAGTGCTATAATGAAAGTACCATCTTAATGAAACAATAGTTCTAAACAATGACCATCAACAGCTGTTAAAATCACCAAAAGAGAGACATGGGACATGATTTGCCTCCTGATAAAAGAACAGACCACCACTCATAAAGTAGTCCTTCCAGAAAATGGAACCTGAGCCTAACCAAACCTCTAGGTCTAATTTCCAACTGATATGAAGCACCGGAAACAGAGAAACATGTTAAAAGATACTATAAGTGTGCACTTAGCAAAATCCAGATCATGGAAACTTTATGGGACAAACATTGTGTTCAAAAAAAATTATAAAGGGAAAAAAGGAGATGGAGGGGGTCCTATAGAGGCATAAGGGATATATCAACCAAAGGCAACATTTAGACTTTCATGAGATGTGATGAACAAATAAGCTATAAAAATAATTGGGGAAACGCAAACACTAGATACTAATGATATTAGGGAATTATTGGGTTTTTAGATGGAATAATGGTATTGTGGTTGTGTTTACACAACGAATCCTTATTTTCAGATGCTCTACAGATATATTAAATGATATATCCCAGGGAGAGGGGTATAGATGAAACTAGATTGGCATTGAGTTGATAATTGTTGGAATTAGAGGAAGGATACGTGAGGGTTCATTATATTATTCTCTCTACTTTTGTGTATGTGATGGTTAATTTTATGTGACAACTTGACTGGGCTAAGGGATGCCCAGATAGCTGGACATTATTTCTGGATGTATCTGTGAGGGTGTCTCTGGAAGAGATTAGCATTTGAATGGGTAGACTGAGTAAAGGAGATCACCCTCACCAATGTAGGTGGGCATCACCCAATCCCCAGAGGGCCTCCATAGAACAAGAAGACAGATGAAGGGCGAATTTGCTCTCTGCTTAGCTGGGACACTCATCTTCTCCTGTCCTGGGACATCAGACATCGTGCTCCTGTTTCTCTGGCCTGTGGACTCAGGCTGGGAGCCACACCACTGGCTCCCCTGGTCCTCAGGCCTTGGGGTTTGGACTGGAACTACATCCACTGGCTTTCCTGGGCCTCCAGCTCGCGGACAGCAGACTGTGGGACTTTTCAGTCTCCGTGATGTGTGAGCCAATCCCTTATTGAAAAATCTCCTTCTATATATCTACATCCTATTTGTTCCATTTCTCTGGAGAACCCTGACTAATACAGTTTATACTTGAATTTTTTTAAAGTAAGAAATACACAAAAAGACAGCAGGCACACATCCTTCACTCTGCAGGCACACAAACAGATGTTTCTTCGGGTTGGGCAAAGTAGAAAACGGTGCTTCTTCCTCATATGCTTCACAGCCCTAGGCCAGGAGCTCGGGCTGAATTGCAGTTCACACACCTATGGCAGCTGTGGACAGTTTACCTACTTCACAACCGTCATACGAGAGAGAAATAAACTCCTGTCTTGTTTAAACCACTGTTTCTCTGGGTTGTGTTCACATCCAAACCTAATTCTTGCTGAAGGTAGAAGTGATTCATACAAGAGGCACTGAAAATACTGCAGGGGTTCTGATGAGGAGAGAGGTATCTAGTCAGGTGGATGGGCTAGCTATTGCTACGATAATATTACATGATAAATACTTATAAAATTGCAGTGGCGGACAACAATAAGCATTTATTCTCACATACGTGCGGGCTGGCTGGGGATGGGCCTCGCTGGCCAGCTCTGCCTGTGCGACGAGGCAGCTGCGGCGATGCTGCTAGTCTGTGGGTTGCTGGGAGCTTCTGCTCCACGTGTGTCTCATCCTGCCTCAGCCAGCCAGGACCTGGTCTTCTGCTGCAGTGGCAGAGGCAAACACAAAGCCTCTTAAGGTATACCAGCTATGAGAGCAGCTTACATGGAGGCCAGAGAAGCCAAGACACTGGGTTAGTTAAGGAAACAGTCAGAGGGTTTATTTGATGGGAATAGAATCGCGGAGTGGGGTGGGGGGGGGTGTGAGCACACCTGGTGAAGAAATTAGGAGTTTATTTGGTAGGCAGTGGGGAACACTGGAGGTTTCTGAGCAGAGGTGTGAGCTAATCAGGAAGAGTAATCTGTGCACAAAATGAAGAGGTGTGGGTAGATTGGGACTGGGAAATCAGTTAGGGAGATAAGTCATGGGATGGGGTCAAAAGTCAGACTTCAGAATGGCACATTGATCCAGAAGTGTAAAGGAGGAACAGGGGACACGCCTGAAATTTTTAACCAGGAAAAAGAATGTTCTATAGGCACTCCCTCCTTTATGAGGATGTAAGATTCCAAAGGTGGTTCCCAAGCCCAATTGTTCCTAAATCCAAAGTGATGCCATTCAAGGAATCTCATATACTCATCTCTGAAAAGTTCCGCTTTACTCTCATTCCCTTTGTAATTATCTGATTCTAACTCTTACTAACTGTTCCACATTTTCTCCAGGTTTGCTCTTATTTGCATGAGGCAGTCCTATATATTCATAAATCAACTCAAATGTAAGGACGACCACAGCAAACATGCCTCAGATTGAGGACTACGATGGTGCTGCAGAGTGCTAGGTGCCCCCATTGCCTGTGTGACTATGTTCTGACCAGTGAGATATAAGCAGAAGTTCATGTACAATTTCCAGAAAGTGTTAAGGCGAGGAGGTGTGCCTTTCTCCTCTCCTTTATTATTTGCACTAACTGGAAGATGATGTAAGGGCAGGAGCTGGAGCAGCCATGTAAGACCATAAAGTGGAAAGTACATAGTGAATCTCATGCAGATGGTGTAGAAGTAAGTTTGAAAGAGCCTGGACACTAGATGCTTTCATAAAACCAGCCCCAGATGGCCTCTCTGTGACTTCTTTAAAATAGGAAAGAATTAAATTTCTATATCATTGAAGCCATTGTTATTTTGCAACTTTCCCTCACTTTCTCCCACATGCAGCCAGGTGTAAAAATCACCACGTGACCAGTGATTCCTGTCTACATGGGTACAGACAGAGGTGAGATGTTTCTCCTGGGGTGCAAGAATCTGTTCAGGCTTCTGGACACGTGTAAGCTCTAAGTTCCTAAGTAGAGGCACTACTTCCATGCATGTCAAGATGCAGAGAAGAAGGGAAGGAAATATCCAACGTAGTCAACGAACGTTAGGGCAGATGGAACAAATTGAGTGTGAGGGGATGAAAGAGTTAGCCTGCCCTTGAGGCAACGGGAGTGTTAGGACTTTTCTTAGTTCCTTGGTTTCCTCATTCGCCCTCCGCAGTGTCCACCTTGGTTGGTGGGGTGGGCGAAGGGTGGAAATCCATGTAGGGGGTGGAGGCCAGTCCCTAGAGTCGCCATCCGTAGGGGCTGCTTCTTACACTTCAGTGTGAGTAAGAATCATATGGAGATGTCTTAAAAGGTAGATACCCAGGTCCCAGTCCCTGAGAGTCTCAGGAGGCCCCAGGGCCAGGCCCAGGAAACTGCATTTTAGCCAGCCCTACCCGCCTTCCCTGGTGAATCTCCTGCAGATGGTGAGGGGGCATTTGGGAAAAATCCATATGTGAGACCTAGACCACCCGCCCCCGAGGGCTGGCCTGCGCTGTGTCTGCTTTGCTCTCCTCCGTGTGCCCAGCAACAAGCGCTCTGCCGGCACCAGGGGCTGCTCCATGCTGTTGACAATGGGGAACCACGAAGTGACCTTGGGCAAGAGAGTGACTTTAAAATCACTTCCACTTCTCCTGACTCTGCCTCTCTGAGCCTGCTTCGGGGGAACAAAAGAAATGTTTAATCCAACTGGAATTGAGGATTTTCTTTTTTAAAAGAATCAGAGACTCTCAGGCCAGCATTTTGATCTTCAACCTACTTTCTGACTTTGCAGCCGTTGTGTGATCGGCCCACGAGGAACTCCGGTTGGAATGAGGTGATCCAGCCTTTGAGAGACTGGAAGCAGGGCTGCGGAGGCGAGGCGGAGCTTGGGGCCTGAGGCCTCCCACTTGCACAGCCTGCCTTCTCTGTCCTCACAACTTCTCACACTCGCTCCTCTTTCCTCCCTGCAAAGGACGGGGTGGCTCAGCCTGTCCTCATTTCACGGCTGAGGACACAGGCTCCCAGAGGTCAGGTCGCTTTATCCAGGTCGAGGGTGCAGTATTCACACCCAGGTGTGCCGCCTACCCCTGGCGCTCCCCTCCATGGGATTCTGCTCTAGTTGTCATCATGTCACTCTTGGTCCCAACCTCAAGAAGCCAGGCTGGCCCTACACCTCATTAGAGGTATTGGCCTCACTTTTCAGAGGAACTTGAGAAGCCCAGAATTCCCACCCATCCCCTCAACACTTTTCCCCACATCTGGCACAGAGCCTTGAAATGCCACCATCCCTCATTGCTTTGGCTTAAAGCATCGTCCCTGCTGAAAACCTTTCCTGCCTTGGAAAAAAGCAGTAAATGTTCAAGTAAATATATGCACCAGCCCCCTCTGACCTTCAGCCTTCTAGAAGTTGAGTCTTCCCACAGCTCAGGAAGCACTGCTCAACCCTCCTCAGCATATCTACCACGGGAGCTGAATTTCTCTCCAGAGCCTTTGCCTCCCTGTCTCCTCTCCTAGGGCTCCTGTCCCCGCTTCTCTAGGTAGTCATACCCTCAGATTCCAGAGAAGGACTTTCCTTTTGGCCTGGCAGAGAGGTGGATTTCGAGGCCTTGGATGCTGATCCTGGGGATGTGGAAGGCGGAGGGAAAGGTTTAAGGCAGGGGCCCAGCCTCTACCCCCTAACTAGGCCTGGAGGGAGGTGGGAAGAGGTCAGAGGCCAGCCAGACCTCCCGGGGCTGTCCTCCTGCAAGGCAGTTGTGGTCCAGGCTTCGCCCCACATGTGTTCAGGTTGCATCATTAGGGCTAAATTGATGGTTGATTACCAATAATAACTGCTCCAAAGCAAAGCCAGATGGGGAGTGTTCAAATTGAATGAACAAGGAAATGAGCTGCCATCCGCAGGGAGAAGGGCTTCGTGGGGGGCCTGGGATCAGGAACTCTCAGAACCAGAAGGGATAGTTTACAAAGTCCAACCCATCCACCAACTCAGAAGGAGACTCCTCATTGTAGCATCACCCACGAGCAGTCACTCAGCCTTTGCAAGAATGCTTCTAGTGACGAGGGACTCCCACCTCACCTTTCTGTCCTTCTGGGTCCCATCTTCACATCTGTACATCGAGGGGTTCATTCAGATGCTCCGCAGAGTCCCTGCCTCCTCCAGCGCTCTCTGGCCCTCAGATTCTTAACCCCTTTTGGGTTTCTGACCCAAAGGACTTGCCCTTATGCCAGCTTATAGCAGTCGTGGCTGAAGGGAGAATCTGCAGTGTGGAGCCAGGGTCTGCAGCATATTCATCCTAGATGCTTCCGACTGACTATGAGACACCTGGACACTACCCGAGGTGACAGCACAAGGGACCCTCAGCCATTTCCTGGCAGGTCACAATCTGGCAGCCACACAATGTTCAGGGCAGCAGGTGTGGGGGCTTTGGTGGGTGATTGTTTAGCCAGCAGAGCCTTGGCTGTGTTTGGTTTTTATTGCAAACCTCCTCACTCCACCACATAACCTCACTCCCTATGGTCTTACTCCCTACCCAGCCTCACACGTCTCATTTCATTACCTGCCCCCACCGAAGGCGCTTGAATTTTCCATTCCTGGTCCATCTCTGCCAGGATAACCTCCTAGATAAACACCTCCCA
The DNA here is from genome assembly GCF_003676395.1 of Aethalodelphis obliquidens. Classification (NCBI taxonomy): domain Eukaryota; kingdom Metazoa; phylum Chordata; class Mammalia; order Artiodactyla; family Delphinidae; genus Aethalodelphis; species Aethalodelphis obliquidens. Next base: position 2,990,394 of record NW_020837963.1, on the reverse strand, counting down.
CAGCTGGCCCTCCCCTGCCGCCAGCATGAGGCTAAGCCCACGTTGGGTTATTATTTTGCATGTGTTCTTGAATCCCTTCCCTGCCCTGCTTCCTCCAGGCCTAGGCCTCTCTGTATCATTTTTATTTCTCTACCTAAATCAGTGCCTGGCACATAGTAGGCACTCAATAAATATTGAATGAATAAATTGCTAGTTTATCTTCAGTCACCATGAGGCATAGCTTTTGTTACAAACTCACAGTTTGTGTCCCCCTAAAATTCATATGTGGAAACCCAACTCCCCCGCTTAGTGTGATGGTACTAGGAAGTGGAGCCTTTAAAATGTAATTATGATTAGATGAGGTCATGAAGATGGGGCCCTTGTGAATGGGATTTGTGCCCTTTAGAAGAGTTGCTAGAGAGCTTGCTTTTGCTCTCTACCACCATGAGGATACAAGGAGAAGATGACAGTGTGCAACCTGGAAGAAGGCCTCACCAGAACTTGACTATGCCGGCATCCTGACCTCAGACTTCTAGCTTCCAGGACTCTGAGGAATAAATTTCTGTTGTTTACAAGCCGCCTGGTCTATGGTACTATGTTATAGCAGACCAAACTGACTAAGTCTTTTTCCAGGCACCAGAAGAATCTAAGACCAGAAACATGGTCTGTGAGTGTTAATAGTCAGGCTTCTTTTAACAGTAATGAGCAGAAAACCTTGTTTATGGAGGCTCAAACCACGAGTTCATTTATTGTTTTTGTTTGTTTTTTAAATAAACTTATGTATTTATTTGTGGCTGAGTTTGGTCTTCATTGCTGCCTGCAGGCTTTCTCTAGTTGCGGTGAACGGGGGCTACTCTTAATTGCAGTGCACGGGCTTCTCATTGCAGTGGCTTCTCTTGTTGCGGAGCACGGGCTCTAGGCTTGTGGGCTCAGTAGCTGTGGCTAGGAGGCTCTAGAGCGCAGGTTCAGTAGTTGTGGCGCACAGGCTTAGTTGCTCCGTGGCATGTGGGATCTTCCCGGACCAGGGCTCAAACCCATGTCCCCTGCATTGGCAGGCAGGTTCTTAACCACTGTACCACCAGGGAAGTCCCCATTTATTGTTGACTTGGCAAGTCCCCTGATGGGAGTAAATGTGGTATCAGGATGGGTTCAGAGGCTCAACAATGTAATCAAGTTCCCATACTCTTTCTACCTGTGAGTCCACTAACCACGGTGTACAAGATTTACTTTTCTGGGTTCATTGTCTCATGGTTGTAAAATGGCTGCCTAGCTCAGGCATCATATCCTCACATGATAGAGTTCAAAACAAGAAGGTAAGGAAGGGGAGAAAGGCTTCATCTCTGGGTAACTCTTTTTTATCAAAAAGGAAAAATTTTCTCAGAAATTACACCACACACTACACCATCCCCTAGCCTAGCCCAGACACATACCTCATTGGCCAGAACAGGGTGGCATACCCACCCCTGGAAGTCAAGACACAGGGGAATGGGATTGTTGTGACTGGCATTGACCCCTCATGATCCACCCTTGGCATGACCCCAGCCGTACCAATGAATATTCTCTTAGGCAGGAAGAGAGGCTGCAGCTGTTGGGTGGGCAACAACAGTGTCGCATGAATTACACTGCAGACTCCAGAGCAAGAGCTGCCAATATATGGGAGGCTATCATCATCAGGAAGGAGTTATCCTAACAAGCAAGAGTCAGCCCCAGTTCTGAACAGAAGGAGCCTGGACCCCCAAAATGATCAGGCTTCAGAAGGCAAGTGTTTGAATGAAGACCGGAAAGAGCAATGTCAGTGTCTTTCCAGTGTGCGGTCCATCCTGTCTGCCATCCACAGCATCCAGCCATGTGGACCTGAAGGCAACTGTGCTGCCCACCCAGGCTATTGGGTTGGGTTGTCTTTGGCCACGCCTGGCTGGACTCTACCCCACTCACAAAAGTAGTCACCAATGGCCAGGGCTTCCCTCCCTCCCAGCTCTCTGTGAAGGAGCTGCTGGTCTGTGGGGCTCTGAGAGGCCTGGACAGGTTGGGGCTCTGTCTCTAGGGAACTTGTCTCCGCCTCCCAGCTGCAGCAATTTGAGAAGCAGCCCATGGGGACCTGACCTAACTGCCAGGTGACAGACAGATGAAGTCAGCAGGACTGAGGCTTCTAAAAGGATCTGATCACTTGGTAGGATAATTAGAACATAGTGAGAGAGAAGGCAAAAAAAGCAGATTGAACACATACCCTGAAATTCACTCCCTTCCAAAATTCACTAAAACTAATAAAAAGATTTGTTTAAAGACATAAACCTACAAGGACAGGGAAGACAGAAAAAGAGATTTCAGCAAAAAATTTGAGAGGCTGGAAAGCAAATGGACAAATGGTAACAGGAATAGGCAGGCCTAAGGGAGCTGAATATGAAACAAATGGGGAAAAAATTGAGAAAGGATCCAATTCCACTGAAGAATTCTCAAAGGGCTCAAGAGCTGACCTCAGTGGTACCCTTGGAATTGGGAATAAGGGACTGACAAAAATTAGGAGATTTGAGAAGTGGCCAAATTCCCCAGGTCCCCTTCCCCACTCTACAGGGCTGGGGATCCACCCCCTTCTCCATCGTGACAGGGGGTCTGGATGTTTATTCTCTGAAGAAGATAAAGCAGAGTCTTTATCTCTGCTTTAGGGGAGTTAATTAATGTTCCCACACCTCCTCCCCCTCAAGTTCTCCTCCCCAAATCAGCATCCACAACACTGGCAGCAGACCATTATCCTCCAGACAGGAGATCAGAAGAGAAGTCTCCGGGCATCCAAGAGGAAAGATCTTCTCCCAACAAAGGGCTAACCAAGATCACCCTACAGTGAAGCTCAAAGTCAAAGAGCCCTATCCACCGCTCAGAGTTTCCAATCAGTATTTTGGTTCCTCCCTGCCCACCACTGCACTTAATCATAAGCAGACAACCAAAGGTTACTGAACTTCCCATTAAAACCTCCAGTAAGGAATATAGAGACCAAACAAACTGGAGGCAGCAGAAAGTATGCAGGAAGAAGAAAAAAAGATTTTTAAAGATCATTAATATCCCCAGAGAAATAAGAGAAGATGCTGCATACCAAGAACAGAACGCTATTTTTTAAAGAATATTTAGAGAACAAAAAATGAGTTCTTGGAAATCAAAAACATGAGAGCAGACACGTGAAACTCAATAGAAAGTTTGGAAGATCAATTTGAGGAAATCTCCCAGAAAGGAGAACAGAGACACAAAAATACCCTGGAACTCCAACGTCAGTACAATAGTGGAGGGAGAGAGAGAAAGAGATGGAGACAAAGAGACAGAGAACACAGAGAAAATAGAGATAATGAAATCATTCTCAAAATAATTCAAGAGTATTTTCCTGTCCAGAAGAACATGAGTTACAGAGCTATTGTAAAAATGGGTCCTTCAGGGTCTTCAACTCTGACCTGTGCCAGGCTTCAAGGAGAATTTCACAGCATTTCTCAGTAAGTGGTAAGGAATAGTCTTTACTGGGGAAAGAGAAAGCCACAAGCCCAGGGTCTGTAAGGAGAGACAGGAGAACAAGGGGTGGCAATCCCTGAATCTCCCATTATTTCACAGGGAGGTTTGTTGGGGCCATGGTGCTGCTTGGTTGCAGTGTGGGTCTGGTTCCAGTGGAGGGACCCACCATCCTCACTGTGGGTCTCCCTTGACAAGACTGCTTTCCTAAAGTTGCCTACAAAAGGGAGACCCAAAGTGAAAAAGCTTTTAGGGAAAGGTTTTTTAAAAAAGGGTGATGGGGGCGTCCCTGGTGGCGCAGTGGTTGAGAGTCCGCCTGCCGATGCAGGGGACACGGGTTCGTGCCCCGGTCCGGGAAGATCCCACATGCTGCGGAGCGGCTGGGCCCATGAGCCATGGCCGCTGAGCCTGCGCTTCCAGAGCCTGTGCTCTGCAACGGGAGAGGCCGCAACCGTGAGAGGCCCGCGTACCGCAAAAAAAAAAAAAAAAGGGTGATGGAAAGGGTAGTGAGGTGTGTGATCAGCTTGTGGATATTCTTCTGAGTGGTTGGTGGTGAGGTAACCAGGAGTCAACATCATCAACCTTCTGGTTCCATCTTGTCTGGGGTTTATGTGCTTGTGGTCAACACATAGTTAACTTCTTCTACCTGGTGGGGGTTTCAGTATCTACAAAACAGATCAAAGGACGTGGCTCAGCATATTATCTATAGCCTTTGAGGGGGAGCTAAAGGTCCTTGACTTTGTCTAATGGCTAAACTATTATTATTTTGTCTTGCCTGACTTTTCCTTTGTTTCTGCATTTTCTCACTTCTCTGATTAAATTTATTCTTTGGAACTTGGGGAAGGCTTAGGATGCTAAAGTTTTTCTACAGACAAGAAGCAGGTGGAAGGCATGGGAGTGGAGTGTGGGTTTCTGTCCCAGGAAGGTCCCTAGGGTCCTGTGTAGTTACAGCTATGCTTAGACATAGCTCCTCCTACGAGGAGATAGGGATCCTGGAGCCAAGGTGGCTTATGTCTAGGCAACCCAGAGTAGGTTCCAGGGTCTTTTAAATCATTCTGCACCACGAAGACTGAATAGCCCACTGAGCTGCCAGCATAAGCTGAAAACAGTCCCACTCTAATGCATGACAATAGGAATTTTCAGAACACTGAGGATAAGGAGAAAGTCCTGCAAACTTCCAAGAAGAAAAGCACTGGTCACATAGGAGGGGTCAGTGATCTCAAAGGATTTGAACCTCTCAGCATCCAAACTGGCAGAGAAGACAATGAAGCAAGCCCCTCAACATTCTAAAGGAACATGATTTCCACCCCAGAATTCTATAACTAGACAAATTATTAAGCAGGTGGGAGAGTGACATTTTTCAGCCATGCAGTCTCCAGAAAGCACCACTCCAAACTCTTTCTCAAGAAGCTACTAGAACTTGTTCACCACTAAAACCAAGAAAGAGGGACACAGGAAACAGAAAATCCAACCAAAAGCCAAAGGAATTTCCTGGAGGATAGTGGAGGGAGGCCCTGGAGAGCAGTCAGTCCAGATCGGAGCAGTAGTTATCAAGCCCTTTGCTGCTATACCACGTAGTTCCCCTGACGATGTGCTTTATGAAAGCAAAAGAGTAAACCAAAGAAGAGAAAGCCGTGAGATGCAGGACATATAAGCACACACACACCCCAACTCAAGAGGAAAGCAAAGGAAATTTTAAGGATGAAAGCAAAAGAGAGTCCCAGATGACAACTGGATGACAGGCCTAGAGGACAGCAAGTCTAGCCTGCAGAAAAATGAAAGTATCCAGGAGGGATAACTCCAGGAAAAAAAAAAAAAAGGAAATGATAGATTACCTCCTACGATTGACCTTATGGAAAAGTGTACATTGGAGGAATATGCAATGGGTATTAAAAAAGTTAAGCAAATAAAAGCAACAAAGCAATTATTAATTTTGGGGGAAAACAAAAAAATAAAGAAACAATAACATGCATTATAACGTTCAGCTGTGAATAATTTTTACATAGGCATAATAACAGAGTCTCTGAATGCTGTTTCAAGAAAAAATGTAAAATAACCATATTGGGAGGATGGAGAAGGGAAGGAGAGAGGATACTGGTGTAAGAGCACTAACCCTCATCTGTCATGATAAGAAATCAGTTGCATATAGTCAGAAGCAGCTGCATAGCACAGGGAGATCAGATCGGTGCTTTGTGACCACCTAGAGGAGTGGGATAGGGAGGGTGGGAGGGAGGGAGACGCAAGAGGGAGGAGATATGGGGATATATGTATATGTATAGCTGATTCACTTTGTTATAAAGCAGAAACTAACACACCATTGTAAAGCAATTATACTCCAATAAAGATGTTAAAAAAAAAACAGAAATCAGTTGCATAAATATTTACAAATGTTATATCTTTTTGTTGAATTGAACCTTGTATCATTATATAATGCCCTTCTTTGTCTCTTATTACAATCTTCGTTTTAAAGTTGATTTTGTCTGATATAAGTATAGCTACCTCAGCTTTCTTTCATTTTCCATTTGTATGGAATATTTTTTCCATCCTTTTATGTTCAGTCTGTGTGTGTCTTTATAGCTAAAGGGAGTCTCTTGAGGCATCATATAGGTAGGACTTGTTTTTCATCTACTCTATGTCTTTTGATCAGAGAATTTAATCCATTCACATTTAAAGTAGTTATTGAGGGACTTCCCTGGTGGCGCAGTGGTTAAGAATCCACCTGCCAAGGTAGGTGACACGGGTTCAAGCCCTGGTCCGGGAAGATCCCACATGCCGCGGAGCAATTAAGCCTGTGCGCCACAACTACTGAGCCTGTGCTCTAGAGCCCACGAGCCACAACTACTGAGCCCGCATGCCACAACTACTGAAGCCCATGCTCTGCAACAAGAGAGGCCACCACAATGAGAAGCCCGCACACCACAAAGAAGAGTTATCTCCCGCTTGCCGCAACTAGAGAAAGCCCACACACAGCAATGAAGATCCAATACAGCCAAATAAATAATTTTTAAAAAAAATAAAGTAGTTATTGATAGGTATGTGCTTATTGCCATTTTGTTCATTCTTTTCTGGTTGTTTTTACAAACAAATTGGACTTACAAACGCACTCTCAGAACAGAACTCATTCCTATGTAGGGGACTTACTGTACATGGGCAGAAGATATAAATAGACATTTTTACAAAGAAGACATACAGATGACCAACAGGTACACAAAAATATGCTCAACTTCACTAATCACTGGGAAATGCAAATCAAAACCACAACGAGATATCACCTCACACCTGTTCGAATGGCTATTCTCAAAAAAGACAAAAAAATAACACGCGTTGACGAAGTTGTAAAGAAAAGGGAATCCTCATGCACTGTTGATGGGAATGTAAACTGGTACAGCCACTATAGAAAACAGTATAGGGAATTCCCTGGGGGTCCAGTGGTTAGGATTCAGAGCTTTCACTGCGGTGGTCCAGGTTCAATCCCTGGTTGGGGAACTAAGATCCCGCAAGCTGTGCATCACAGCCAAAAAAATAAAAAAGAAAATGGTATAGAGGTTCCTCAAAAAATTAAAAATAGAACTATCGTATGATCCAGCAATTCCACTCCTGGGTACTCATCCAAAGAAAACAAGAACGCTAGCAAAAGATACATGCACCTCATGATCATTGAGCATTATCCACAATAGCCAAGATATGGAAATGACCTAAATGTTCATTGATAGATGAATGGATAAAGAAGATGTGGTGTGTGTATACACACACACACACACACACACACACACACACAATGGAATACTACTCAGCCTTTAAAAAGAATGAAATCTTGCCATTTGCAAGATTCCACATGGGTGGACCTTGAGGGCATTATGCTAAGTGAAATAAGCCAAGACAGAGAAAGACAAATACCATATGATCTCACTTATATGTAGAATCTAAAAACAAAACAAAACAAAAAGCCAAGCTCATAGATATAGAGAACAGATTGCTGGTTGCCAGAGGCGGGGAGTGGAGGGTGGGCAAAATGACTGAACGGGGTCAAAAGGTACCAACTTCCAATTATAAAATAAATAAGTCAAGGGGCTGTAATGTACAGAATGGTGACTATAGTTAATAACATTGCATTGTACGTTTGAAAGCTATTAAGACAGTAGATCTTAAAGGTACTCATCACAAGAAAAAAAAAAGGAATCAATTGATAATGTCTTAACATGACTTCACCACTCTTCCCATCCAGAGGTGGAGCAATCTGCCCCGTGGATCTGACCAGCCTTGGGAGTTGTTTTGACCAATAGAATATGGTAGAAGTGGCATTGAGTGAGTTCCACAGCCTAAGCCTAAAGTAGTCCTGCAGCTCTGCCTGTGCCCTCTGGGAACACTGACTGGACCGCCTCACAGGAGTCTGGTTTATCCTACAGGAGGATGAGAGATCACAGGGAGGGAACTGAGGCACCCAGCCAGCTACCGGGCATGTGAGTGAGGCTGTCTTAGACCTTCTATCCTGATGAGCGCCCAGCTGAATGCAGCTGCAGGAGGGAACCTAGATGAGACCAGCAGACCACCAGCCAACCCACAGAATCATGAGAAATAAAGAACCATTATTGTTTTACACCATGCAATTTTAGGATGGTCTATTTCACAGCAATAGATAACTCTTATATCAAGCCAGTTACCACTAAGGGCAACTGGAGCTCAACCCTGCTGGGGAGCCTGGGAGACAGTATGGAACATGCCTCAGAGTCATCTCAATTGAGGGAAGGGGTAGCTGGGATATTTATTTGCCAGCTTCCCATCTGTCATCGGTTGAAAGCTGCTTCCAAGGGCACGAACTCTCCAGCACTTTCCTTTGCCCTGCAAACAGGCCAAGCATGTTCCCTGTGGCCAGAGATCTGTCCGCTGTGGCACTAAGCAGTCTTCAGTGTGTGGGGGGGTCTGGGAAGGGCACTGACAGAGCTCGCTACAGCGTGTAAACCAGCGTGCTTTTCAGAAACTTCTTTTCTGTTTGATCGACTAGAGTCTATGCCTGTTGCCCACATCCTGGGCCCCTGACTGATGAGTGTGTGCCTCTAGTCCAGTCCTTCCCGCTGCCAGCTGACCTGCTCCCTCTCTATTCCACAGTCCAAATTCTGGAGGCAGCCAAGTGGATCAACTCTGCACACCTCCATCACCCCAAACGAGCAGAGCTCTTCCCTCCTCGTGGTCACCAAGTGGCCTGCACATGGGCTGCCTGCAATCAGGGGCCTACCTAGACCAGCCAGGTTTCAGTTACTTCTTTGAGCAGGGCCACTGAGTGTGTGCAGGCACCATGACTGATCTGCTGCAACAAGGTGGGAGAGGCATTTGTGTCTGAATTCCTGTCCCTGCCTAATCTCATCGTGGGAACTTGGCCCATTGTTTCCTGATTCAGAACCTCTGGGGCATGGAGCCCTCTGTCCACTATAGGACAGAAGTAAGGAGTTTCTGGTACCCAAAATACTCACCCCATCCCCCGGTCTCCCTAAGGAGCCCCCAGCCCCCTGATGCCACCTAGAAGTGAGATGCATGCCTGCACTCCAAGTTGGAAACTAAAATGCATTTTCTCACATAAACCACACTATAAATGGTGACCAAGTTCAGTTAACGCTGCACTGTTAATAATAAACTTTAGGAACATTATGAATTAAATAGAAATTTGTGGACTGGCCTGAAAAACCAACCACCATTTATAACTTGGTTTCTATGGGAAAATGCATTCTGAGTTCCAAACAACTGGCTCACACAGAGATTTCTGGAACACAGCCTCGTCACAACGTTGGGGACTGTAGGTGGCTTCTCAGTATACCCAGTTAACATGGTCACTGTGGGTAGTTAATAGTGGGCTCTTGCTCCAGGCTCAGAGAGCCCTGAAGAAAGGTGTGGGATACTCTGGGCAACCTTGTGGGGCAGCTCATCCCTTCCTTCTGGAAGCTGATGGGGACCACAGAGCTGATGGGGAGAGCACAGGACACCTAGTCCGGCACGCTCCCCAGGGTAACACTCCTGACAGCCTTTGCTTATATGCTCGCAAGAGCAAGGAGCTCATTGCTTCACAGAGATTTTATAGGGCCAACTGTCACCGCTCAACAATTCTTTCCTATATTGAGCTGAAATCTGCCCTCCACTTCCTCCCACCCTGATTCCACCCCTGCAATTTCTACTCATCCTTCAAACCTTGCTTGAGTTTTAACTTCTCTATGAAACCTTCCCTAACCCCACCCACCTCCATGTTAGAGTAATACTAGCTGCTGTAACAAATAAACCTCAAACGTTTCAGAATATGTCTCTACTTATCAAAAAGTGGGTGTCTTAGCTCAGGCTGCTATAACAAAATACCATAGATTGACAGCTTAAACAACAAGCATTTCTCTCTCACAGTTCTGGAGGTTAGTTCGTGGAAGTCCAATGATCTAGTGCTGGCAGATTTGGTGGCTGCTGAGAACCTGCTTCCTGGTTCATACACAGCTGTCTTCTCACTGTCTGCTCATTTGGTAGAGAGAGATTGCCTCTCTGATGCCTCTTCTAGTAAGGGCACTAATCCCACTTGTGAGGGTTCCACCCTCACAACCTAATTAATTTCCAAAGGCCCCATCTTCACATACTATCACACTGGAGATTAGGGCTTCAACATATGAACTTGGGGGGGGCGGGTGGAGGCACAGACATTCAATCCATAGCAGAATTTCCCATTTGGTGATTGAGGGTCCCAGGCTCCTACCAACCTGCCAACTTCCCCTCAGTAGGTGGGAAGGAAAGCAGGGAGAAGGCACACCTGCTTTTTAACTTCACTTCTTGCCTTGGAAGTGAGCCATCATTTCTACTCAGTGCCATTGGCAAGAGTTCATCACATGGCTCCACCCAGATGAAGGCAGTGTCCTCCATAGCTAGACAGGCATTTCTAGTGACAAATGCAGACCAAGGAAGCAGACCTGCAAAGTTTTGATGGACATTAGCTTGTCTTTTACCTAGTACACACACACACACACACACACACACACACACACACACACACACACACACACTCACACACAATGCAAGTCAGCTCCTGGCAGGTAGATTCCCAGCCAATCTGCAGGTATTAAGCTGTACGCTGAGCTTGGTCTTACTGAGGCAAAAGTCCAGGCCAATCCCCCTGCTCTAAACTGATCCATGTGTCCCAAGGGTCACAGGATAACAGGAGGGGAAAAAACTTAATGCTCCAGGAAACACTTGCTCTAGTTGGAGGCACAATGGGAACAAAAGACTAGAGCTGGATCTACTTGCAAATGCACAAGCTTGAGAGAGGCCCTGAGAACTCCTCGTCCCTAAAATATTCCCTATTGGCAGAACATCAGCAATTCCACCATTAGAGCAGCGAGGCTGAGGCTTAAGGCACTGCACATGGATAATGGGCAAACTGTAATAATCTCTCCCATTTACTGAGCACTTACTATGTGGCAGCATTGTGCTGAGAACTTGATGCTGTTAACTCAGTTAACCTTCTTCCACCTTATGACTGAGTTCTATTATGCTGTACTTTACAGAGAGGGATGCTGAGGCACTGAGGTTAAGTCACTTGCCCAAGGTCACAGAACCAGGTCGTGGTAGAGCCAGGCTACATCCCAAACCCTGGTGTAGAGCCAGGAGCTAATCACTGGGCCATACTGCCCAGCTGGACAACAGGAGGCCCTCAGTCCTTGGCACTTCTTTCTTTGTAGAGCCATCCCAGCTCCTTATATTCGGGGGGAAGGCGGAGAGGGGAGGGAGCATGAAGACTCGAGCTCCTGACTCCACCAGGGTGCCCCCCTTCAGGGCGGGGAGAGAGCAGCATTCATGTGGATCAGGGGCTCTGAGTCCTCCTCACCCCAGTCCCCTGCCCAGGCTCCCCAGTCAGCCACCTGTCGCCTAAGCATCTCTGAGCAGCTGTGCCTGAAGGCCCCTCTGGCCCCTCGCAGTGAAGAGGCCCTGAGGCAGGGGAGGGGAGGCCAACCAGCCCTAATGGGCTTTTCTGTTGGCCTTGCAGCAAATCCTCCAGCCCAAGTTCACCAGGAGGTCGAGAGGTACTCCTTCCACCCCCATTGCCCCACCCCTAATGCCCGCAGCCTGGATGAGACCCACAGCTCCCATGGCGGAGAGACCAGAGAGTGTGGGTCCCACTGTCCCAGGATGGAAGGTACCCTAAGCCACAGCCTGAGGATCAGAGATGGAGACCCCCAGGGGAGCTGCCTCCCAGAAAGGACTCCTCACACAGGTGGTAGTGGAGAAGCTCAGAACACTTGGATTCCAAACTCCTCTGTCAATGACTGAAAAACAGCTTAGAAGGCACACTAGCATTTGGGGGTCTCGTTTTTCTCATCTACTAAATGGCTTTCCTTCCCTCAGTCTAAGTCTCCTGGGGTTTCACACGATGTCAGATTCTTACTGACCTGGCGGCCCCACAACACCCACCCTTAAACCCTTTGTCACTGTAGCAAAAGAGCAGAGATTTTTTTTTTTTTTTTCAGTTGGGTGAACTTTATTTTGTTTATAAAAACATATATACATAAGAATACGTACATTTAAATGCACACACTATATACACACATGCAGACCATTTACACATTTATTTTTCACCATCATTTAAAATATTTTGGACTTCCATATAATGTATTTTTAAAAACACTGTAAGTCATATTTAAGTCACATTACTTTGTATTACATTATGAGAAGTAATAAGAAATCATTGATCAGCTTTGTATTTACCACTAAGGTAAATTTAAAATGCATTGTAATAAAGATATTATAAATACATATTATAGATAGATGCTTGTTTCTTGAAATTTAACATACTAAGCAACACTTAAAATAGAAATTCTAATCTGTAATGTTTGAATACCCACTCTACAAGTTGTCACTATTCATGGAAATAGTAAGCAATTTCAGGTAATATGTGCGTGGTGTTAGTATTTGTATATGTGAGTTCGAAAAGAAAATTTAGTAAATAAGATTGCAATAAAATATGAAAATATAAGCATTAGGAACTAACAAAACATGAAAGATCAAATTCATGAAGATGATTAACTATTTTAATTTATAAATCTCACTTTGACCAACGTAGAGGAAATTTGACTAGTATGATAAATTTTGTCCTTCAAAAATATTAGCCATGTATACACAAAGTCATGTGCGTTGATTTTTGGTGTGATACAGTTGATGCAATAATTTAGAGAATTTTTTTTTTTTCAGTAGTTGTGGCGCAAGGGCTCAGCTGCTCTGCGGCATGTGGGATCTTCCCAGACCAGGGCTCGAACCCATGTCCCCCGCATTGGCAGGCAGACTCTTTTTTTTTTTTTTTTTAACATCTTTATTGGAGTATAATTGCTTTACAATGGTATGTTAGTTTCAGCTTCACAACAAAATGAATCAGTTATATATATACATATGTTCCCATATCTCTTCCCGCTTGCGTCTCCCTCCCTCCCACCCTCCCTATCCCACCCCTCCAGGCGGTCACAAAGCACCGAGCTGATCTCCCTGTGCTATGCGGCTGCTTCCCACTAGCTATCTACCTTACGTTTGGTAGTGTATATATGTCCATGCCTCTTTATCGCTTTGTCACCGTTTACACTTCCCCCTCCCCATAGCCTCAAGTCCATTCTCTAGTAAGTCTGTGTCTTTATTCCTGTTTCACCCCTAGGTTTTTCATGACATTTTTTTTTTTAAATTCCATATATATGTGTTAGCATACGGTATTTGTCTCTCTCTTTCTGACTTACTTCACTCTGTATGACAGACTCTAGGTCTATCCACCTCATTACAAATAGCTCAATTTCGTCTCTTTTTATGGCTGAGTAATATTCCATTGTATATATGTGCCACATCTTCTTTATCCATTCATCCGATGATGGACACTTAGGTTGTTTCCATCTCTGGGCTATTGTAAATAGAGCTGCAATGAACATTTTGGTACATGACTCTTTTTGAATTATGGTTATCTCAGGGTATATGCCCAGTAGTGGGATTGCTGGGTCATATGGTAGTTCTATTTGTAGCTTTTTAAGGAACCTCCATACTGTTCTCCACAGTGGCTGTATCAATTTACATTCCCACCAACAGTGTAAGAGGGTTCCCTTTTCTCCACACCCTCTCCAGCATTTATTGTTTCTAGATTTTTTGATGATAGCCATTCTGACTGGTGTGAGATGATATCTCATTGTAGTTTTGATTTGCATTTCTCTCATGATTAGTGATGTTGAGCATTCTCTCATGTGTTTGTTGGCACTCTGTATATCTTCTTTGGAGAAATGTCTATTTAGGTCTTCTGCCCATTTTTGGATTGGGTTGTTTGTTTTTTTGTTATTAAGCTGCATGAGCTGCTTATAAATTTTGGAGATCAATCCTTTGTCAGTTGCTTCATTTGCAAATATTTTCTCCCATTCTGAGGGTTGTCTTTTGGTCTTCTTTATGGTTTCCTTTGCTGCGCAAAAGCTTTTAAGTTTCATTAGGTCCCATTTGTTTACTCTTGTTTTTATTTCCATTACTCTAGGAGGTGGGTCAGAAAGAATCTTGCTGTGATTTATGTCATAGAGTGTTCTGCCTATGTTTTCCTCTAAGAGTTTGATAGTTTCTGGCCTTACATTTAGGTCTTTAATCCATTTTGAGCTTATTTTTGTGTATGGTGTTAGGGAGTGATCTAACTTCATACTTTTACATGTAGCTGTCCAGTTTTCCCAGCACCACTTATTGAATAGGCTGTCCTTTCTCCACGGTACATTTCTGCCTCCTTTGTCAAAGATAAGGTGACCATATGTGCGTGGGTTTATCTCTGGGCTTTCTATCCTGTTCCATTGATCTATCTTTCTGTTTTTGTGCCAGTACCATACCGTTTTGAAAACTGTAGCTTTGTAGTATAGTCTGAAGTCTGGGAGCCTGATTCCTCCAGTTCCTTCTTTCGTTCTCAAGATTGCTTTGGCTATTCGGGGTCTTTTGTGTTTCCATACAAATTGCAAAATTTTTTGTTCTAGTTCTGTGAAAAATGCCAGTGGTAGTTTGATAGGGATTGCATTGAATCTATAGATTGCTTTCGGTAGTAGAGTCATTTTCACAATGTTGATTCTTCCAATCCAAGAGCATGGTATATCTCTCCATCTATTTGTATCATCTTTAATTTCTTTCATCAGTGTCTTATAATTTTCTGCATACAGATCTTTTGTCTCCTTAGGTAGGTTTATTCCTAGATATTTTATTCTTTTTGTTGCAATGGTAAATGGGAGTGTTTTCTTGATTTCACTTTCAGATTTTTCATCATTAGTATATAGGAATGCCAGAGATTTCTGTGCATTAATTTTGTATCCTGCCACTTTACCAAATTCATTGATTAGCTCTAGTAGTTTTCTGGTAGCATCTTTAGGGTTCTCTATGTATAGGATCATGTCATCTGCAAACAGTGACAGCTTTACTTCTTCTTTTCTGATTTGGATTCCTTTTATTTCCTTTTCTTCTCTGATTGCTGTGGCTAAAACTTCCAAAACTATGTTGAATAAGAGTGGTGAGAGTGGGCAACCTTGTCTTGTTCCTGATCTTAGTGGAAATGCTTTCAGTTTTTCGCCATTGAAGATGATGTTTGCTGTGGGCTTGTCATATATGGCCTTTATTATGTTGAGGAAAGTTCCCTCTATGCCTACTTTCTGGAGGGTTTGTATCATAAATGCGTGTTGAATTTTGTCAAAAGCTTTTTCTGCATGTATTGAGATGATCGTATTTTTTTTTATTCTTCAATTTGTTAATATGGTGTATCACATTGATTGATTTGCGTATATTGAAGAATCCTTGCATTCCTGGGATAAACCCCACTTGATCATGGTGTATGATCCTTTTAATGTGCTGTTGGATTCTGTTTGCTAGTATTTTGTTGAGGATTTTTGCATCTATGTTCATCAGTGATATTGGCCTGTAGTTTTCTTTCTTTGTAACATCTTTGTCTGATTTTGGTATCACGGTGATGGTGGCCTTGTAGAATGAGTTTGGGAGTGTTCCTCTCTCTGCTATATTTTGAAAGAGTTTGAGAAGGATAGGTGTTAGCTCTTCTCTAAATGTTTGATAGAATTCCCCTGTGAAGCCAACGAGTCCTGGGCTTTTGTTTGTTGGAAGATTTTTAATCACAGTCTCACTTTTAGTGCTTGTGACTGGTCTATTTATATTTTCTATTTCTTCCTGGTTCAGTCTAAGAATTTGTCCATTTCTTCCAGGTTGTCCATTTTATTGGCCTGTAGTTGCTTGTAGTAGTCTCTCATGATCCTTTGTATTTCTGCAGTGTCAGTTGTTACTTCTCCTTTTTCATTTCTAATTCTATTGATTTGAGTCTTCTCTCTTTTTTTCTTGATGAGTCTGGCTCATCAAGAAAATTGATAAAATGGTTTATCAATTTTGTTTATCTTCTCAAAGAACCAACTTTCAGTTTCATTGATCTTTGCTATTATTTCCTTCATTTCTTTTTCACTTATTTCTGATCTGATCTGTATGATTTCTTTCCTTCTGCTAACTTCTTTTGTTCTTCTTTTTCTAATTGCCTTAGGTGTAAGGTTAGGTTGTTTATTTGAGATGTTTCTTGGTTCTTGAGGTAGGATTGTATTGCTATAAACTTCCCTCTTTGAACTGCTTTTGCTGCTTCCCATAGGTTTTGGGTAATCGTGTTTTCATTGTCTTTTGTTTCTAGGTATTTTTTGATTTCCTCTTTGATTTCTTCAGTGATCTCTTGGTTATTTAGTAGTGTATTGGTTAGCCTCCATGTGTTTGTATTTTTTACAGATTTTTTTCCTGTAATTGATATCTAGTCTAATAGCGTTGTGGTTGGAAGAGATACTTGATATGATTTCAATTTTCTTAAATTTACCAAGGCTTGAGTTGTGACTCAAGATATGGTCTATCCTGGAGAATGTTCCATGAGCCCTTGAGAAGAAAGTGCCTTCTGTTGTTTTTGGATGCAATGTCCTATAAATATCCATTAAGTCCATCTTGTTTAATGTATCATTTAAGGCTTGTGTTTCCTTATTTATTTTCATTTTGGATGATCTGTCCATTGGTGAAAGGGGGGTGTTAAAGTCCCCTACTATGAGTATGTTACTGTCAATTTCCCCTTTTATGGCTGTTAGCATTTGCCTTATGTATTGAGGTGCTCCTATGTTGGGTGCATAAATATTTACAATTGTTATGTCTTCTTCTTGGATCGATCCCTTGATCATTATGTAGTATCCTTCTTTGTCTCTTGTAATGGACTTTATTTTAAAATCTATTTTCTCTGATATGAGAATTGCTACTCCAGCTTTCTTTTGATTTCCATTTGCATGAAATATCTTTTTCCATCCCCTCACTTTCAGTCTGTATGTGTCCTAGATCTGAAGTGGGTCTCTTGTAGACAGCATATATACAGGTCTTGTTTTTGTATCCATTCAGCCAGTCTATGTCTTTTGGTTGGAGCATTTAATCCATTTACATTTAAGGTAGCTATCGATATGTATGTTCATATTACCATTTTCTTAATTGATTTGGGTTTGTTATTGTAGGTCTTTTCGTTCTCTTGTGTTTCCTGCCTAGAGAAGTTCCTTTAGCATTTGTTGTAAAGCTGGTTTGGTGGTGCTGAATTCTCTTAGCTTTTGCTTGTCTATTAAGGTTTTAATTTCTCCATCAAATCAGAATGAGATCCTTGCTGGGTAGAGTAATCTTGGTTGTAGGTTTTTCCCTTTCATCACTTTAAATATGTCCTGCCACTCCCTTCTGGCTTGCAGAGTTTCTGCTGAAACATCAGCTGGTAACCTTATGGGGATTCCCTTGTATGTTATTGTTGTTTTTCCCTTGCTGCTTTTAATATTTTTTCTTTGTATTTAATTTTTGATAGTTTGATTAATATGTGTTTTGGTGTGTTTCTCCTTGGATTTATCTTGTATGGGATTCCCTGTGCTTCCTGGACTCAATTGACGGTTTCCTTTCCCATATTAGGGAACTTTTCAACTATAATCTCTTCAAACATTTTTTCAGTCCCTTTCTTTTTCTCTTCTTCTTCTGGGACCTCTATAATTCGAATGTTGGTGCATTGAATGTTGTCCAAGAGGTCTCTGAGACTGTCCTCAAGTCTTTTCATTCTTTTTTCTTTATTCTGCTCTGCGATAGTTATTTCCACTATTTTATCTTCCAGGTCACTTATCCATTCTTCTCCCTCAGTTATTCTGCTGTTGATTCTTTCTAGAGAATTTTTAATTTTATTTATTGTGTTGTTCATCAAAATAAAAGATGCTCTTTAGTTGCTCTTTTGTTCTTCTAGGTCCTTGCTAAACGTTTCTTGTATTTTCTCCATTCTATTTCCAAGACTTTGGATCATCTTTACTATCATTATTCTGAATCCTTTTTCAGGTAGACTGCCTAGTTCCTCTTCATTTGTTTGGTCTGGTGGGCTTTTACCTTGCTCCTTCATCTACTGTGTTTCTCTGTCTTCTCATTTTGCTTAACTTACTGTGTTTGCGGTCTCCTTTTCACAGGCTGCAGGTTCGTAGTTCCCATTGTTTTTGGTGTCTGCCCCCAGTTGCTAAGATTGGTTCAGTGGGTTGTGTAGGCTTCCTGGTGGAGGGGACAGGTGCCTGTGTTCTGGAGGATGAGGCTGGATCTTGTCTTTCTGGTGGGCAGAACTGCGTCCGGTGTGTTTTGGGGTGTCTGTGACCTTATTATGATTTTACGCAGCCTCTCTGCTAATGAGTGGGGTTGTGTTCCTATCTTGCTAGTTGTTTGGCATAGGGTGTCTAGAACTGTAGCTTGCTGGTTGTTGAGTGGAGCTGCGTCCTAGCGTTGAGATGGGGATCTCTGGGAGAGCTTTCGCCTTTTGATATTATGTGGACCCAGGAGGTCTCTGGTGGACCAATGTCTTGAACTCGACTCTCCCACCTCAGAGGCACAGGTCAACACCAGCCAAAGTACCAAGACCCTGCCAGCCACACGGCTCAGAAGATAAGGGAGAAAAAAAAGAAAGAAAGAAAAAAAATAATAAAATAAAGTTATTAAAATAAAAAATATATTATTAAAAATTTAAAAATTAAAAATTCATAAACAAAGAAAGAAGAGAGCAACCAAACCAATAAACAAATCCACCAATGATAACAAGTGTTAAAAACTATACTAAAGGGCTTCCCTGGTGGCACAGCGGTTGAGAGTCCACCTGCCGATGCAGGGGACACAGGTTTGTGCCCCGGTCTGGGAGGATCCCATGTGCTGCGGAGCGGCTGGGCCCGTGAGCCATGGCCACTGAACCTGTGCGTCCGGAGCCTGTGCTCCACAACGGGAGAGGCCACAACAGTGAGAGGCCCGCGTACCGCAAAAAATAAAACAAAAAAAAAACTATACTAAAAAAAAAAAGGACAGAGACCTAGGACAAATGGTAAAAGCAAAGCTATAGAGACAAAATCACACAAAGAAGCATACACATACACACTCACAAAAAGAGAAAAAAGAGGACTTCCCTGGTGGCGCAGTGGTTGAGAATCTGCCTGCTAATGCAGGGGACACGGGTTTGAGCCCTGGTCTGGGAGGACCCCACATGCCGCGGAGCAACTAGGCCCTTGAGCCACAACTACTGAGCCTGCACGTCTGGAGCCTGTGCTCTGCACAAAGAGAGGCCGCGATAGTGAGAGGCCCGCACACCGCGATGAAGAGTGGCCCCCGCTTGCCACAACTAGAGAAAGCCCTTGCACAGAAACGAAGACCCAACACAGCAAAAATAAATTAATTAATTAATAAACTCCTACCCCCAACATCTTCTTTAAAAAAAAAAAAAGAGAAAAAGGAAAAATATTTATATATCTGAGACAGTCATAGCTGTTTTTAGGATTCGAGACAGAGATTCAGGGAACAGTGCAAAGATGGTGTGCTCCATCCAAGACAATCTCCCCTTTGTCCTGAAGCCATCTGTAGAGAATTGCTACACCCTGGTAACTGATAGCCCTCTGGTGGTCGCCTTGGCATCGGTGTCGTCGCTCTTCCTCTTCTTGGTGCTGGTGTTCTTTGCGGTGCAGCTGGGCAGGCCCCAGTGTTCTTTACACCACTACATAAAGTAAGTTTAGCAAGAGATTAAGACATTTATGGTTCTTTCTGTCTGTAGATTGAGGGACAAACCACTGCGTTCAAAAGTTACATGGATTACTTTTCTTCTTTCAGTGTGTTTATTTATTTGAAATACAGTTGGATTCATTTACTTCCATTTGAACTCAGTTTTACAGCTCCCTCCATCCTGGTTGATTTAATACTAGATTTTTTTTAATATATAGAATATTAACATAATTCCCAAAGTCAAACTACATAAAAGGTACACTCAGCGAGGCATCACTCTCCTAAACTTCCCTCTGGCCTCCCTCCCCCCCCACCCCTTTGTAGATAACCAATTTCAGTAGTTTCTAGTTTATCTTTCCTTTGTGTCTTTTGAAAAAAAATAAGCAGATATCGTTGTTTTCTTTTCCCTCCTTTCTTACATAGAAGGTAGTATGCTGTATGCTCTTCTTTGCATTTTGCTTTTGTCACTTAGTGCATCCTGAAAATCACTTCATATCAGTTCAAAGAGATCTTCTCACTCATTTCACAGTTGCGTGGATGTGGATCCCCTGGATGGATGTTTCCCAGTTTATTCAACCAATCTCTCGTGCTTTCACAGCTAGGTACTTTCCTATATTTTGCATCACAAGTCATGCTGCTGTGAACCACGTGTACTTATGTATTTCCATGTGGTTGAGGTGTATGTTCAGGGTAAGCTCCCGCAGTTTGGTTCCTGGGTAGAGGGTAAAAGTGTACGTAGTTTTCTTCAGTGTGACAAATTCTCCTTCGTGGGGTCTTGCATCCTGCAATCCCACCAGCAATGTCTAAGACCACCTATTTCCCCACAGCTTCGCCAACAGAACAGATTATCAAAAGACTGGATTTTTGCCTATCTGATGAATGAGAAATGATATCCATATCTCAGTGTAGTTTTAATTCGCATTTCTCTTCATACTTTCACTTGTTTAAGGGCTATTGTTATATCATTTTGTGTGTGTGAATTGTCTGTTATATCTTTGGCACATTTTTCTACAAAGAAAAATCTTCAAGAATTCTTTTAAGATTAAAACAAAATTTTAATATTTTTTTTCTTTCTGATTTTATTCTTTATATATTAGGGATATCTCATTTTATTATTGCTGTGTAGCATCTACCTCCTCTGTGCCAGGCACCATACTAGGGACTAGGAATCCTACACCTGGATGGTCATAGTTTAAAATAAGAGAAGAATTTGACACAATGTCCTAAAAGTTATAATAGAGACATGAAAAGGGTTAGAGGAACTTCTGTGCCTGATGGAATCCAGGAAGGCTTCACAGAGGAGGTGAACTTTAGAAAACTATCAAAATTCCAAAACGTAGAAGGGCAAACAGACACAAGTGGGGAAAGACTGGGGGAGAGGAAGGCATGGCCCAGGCTCCAGGGCCCTTTCCAGCACCTTCCTCCCCCCTAGGCTTGGAGGGTGAGCTCAGACCCCTCCCACCTAGCCCTCTTCCTGGGCCATCCCAGTGTCCTTCCATGAGTCACAGTTCTGCCAGCTGCCACAGCTACTCTCGTGTACCCAAGATGGTTACACTAGTAGTGAGGGGGAGGGTGGAATTTTGTTCTTTACCTCTTTAGACACAACTGCTCAGCTGTTTCAGGCACAATTGGGCTTGCTGCCTTGTTTGTGGGCCTGAAGACATCTGTGTGTGTGTGTGTGTGTGTGTGTGTGTGTGTGTGTGTGTGTGTGAGGAGGGGGGGCATGTGCCCAAGAACATCCACGAGGAGTGTAATCTATTACCGAGAGGTCATGTTTCCTCCACATGCCTACAACCTGTGGGTTTGTAGCTAAAATTAGGACTTGCCTTCCCTCTGCCACCTGAGACTCCCGCCATCCCAAGCTGGGGAGGTTCACATTCCTGTCTCCCCCGCCTCTCCACCCAGGAAAGGGAGGGGACTCATGGATTCGCTGGGCAGGGAGGGACAGTCTATCAGAGGCTTGACCTGAAATGGTCAGGGATGGCTTGCAGGCAGACATGGGGTCTGAACTAGACTGTGAAAGTCAAGTGGGATTTAGAGAAGCTGGAGAGGCAGTGGGGAGTGTGAACAACCCGAGGAAAAGACATGGATCCAGCGCCCAGCACAGAGTGCACAGTAAGGTAGGTCTGTGGGAGCTATGGAGATGGAAGGTGAGATAGACACCAGCAGGTGCAAGCTGCTTATGCTGGGAGGGCAGGTGGACTGCGGTTATAAACTGACCTGAGATGTGGAGGGGCTTGAACACAATAGAAATCCATTTCTCCCTCTGTCTCTCATCTCCTCTTGGTCCCACTGCCTTTTCCCCCTGTCTCCTCTGCATAGGGCACCTTTTTAGCAGATTTCGTATTTTTTACACATGTACCTTCTTGTTTGGGCCCCATATAGTTTTAATGAATGCAAATGGGTTGTGTTACGGATCTCCCTCTCTGACTTTTTTCTCTCGGCTCTGTTTTAAGCTCCTCCATTTGGCTGTCTGTACATCAAATCTGTTACTTGTGACTGCCGCATGCAGGGAGGCGTCACACACATCTGAGGATAGAACAGGGAGCCTGGTGGCCAGCACACAGGACCTGTGAGCGCCCAGCGGTAGGGTGGGCACGGTAAGTTATCTGAAAGGGCGCAGCCCGGAGGCCCTTGGACATTAGATTTGTCTCATCTCCAGGAGGGTGCCGTTCCGTAGCCGCATTACCAAATGGCTGCTGTGGCTGCCACGTGTCCCGGTCCATCTAATTAAGCCTGGATTAATTTCAGAGGTGTTGGCCTTCTGACCCGAGTGTGGGGCAGAGAAGGCCTGGCGCTGGGTCCACGTCCAAGCATCCAGGAGGGCCTCACAGGCCAGGAGCTGCCTGGCAGGGTGGGTATCGAAGAAGGCCATGCCTCAGTCCCTACTGCCCACCTGCCAAGGGCCCAACAGGAGTAGAAAACAGAGTACTGATCGAGTGCTGACTCTGCCCTGACTGGCTTCAGGAGGGGAGGGCGCCGAGTGGGCCTCATGGCTGAGGAGACCTTCCCTTGTAGAGCTCGCTTCCTCAGCCCTAGGGGCCCCCAGAGGCACCACGGGGAGGGTGCCAATCCCCCAGTCCCTCCCCAGTCTGAGCACTTGAGTGAGAGCATTTGAAGAAAGGGTTCTGCTGCCATTTGAAAATCACTCCAAGGCATCGCCTGGTCTTAGATGAACTGCACCTGGTCCTTGACACCTTCATGAAATGAGTTTAAGCCCCTTTCCTCCTGAGCGGGCACTTTGGTAGTGTGCAGACCTGAGTACCTGGGGGGTCAGGGCTGCCAGACAAGAGGGAAAAGGGGAGAAGGGGACGCCTGTGAAGAACTGCCTCCTTCACCGTTCCCACCGCCCCTCACCCCCCAGCCCAGGTCCCTCCTCTGGTTCCAGTCTTCCCACCTGTTCCAGCTGACAAGGGAAGACTGTCTGTGGGCTCTCCCCACTCCTGGGACAGCCCCCAGCTGCCCACAGAAGGGATGGGAATGGATGACACAGAGACTCATCCCCCAAACCCGTCTCCCCAGCTTCAGACAAAAGAGGGTGGTCCCAGCAGAGCTGGAAAGAGATTCAGGCTGGACTGGATTTCAGGATGAGCCTCTGGCTTCTGGCCTTCATCTTGCCTCCTGCCTCCTCAATATGAAGGAGCGAGGAAAGCCCGCCACTTACACCTTTCTCTTCACCTGTGGCTGATGTCAACGAAGGA
This sequence comes from Aethalodelphis obliquidens, assembly GCF_003676395.1. Lineage (NCBI taxonomy): Eukaryota > Metazoa > Chordata > Mammalia > Artiodactyla > Delphinidae > Aethalodelphis > Aethalodelphis obliquidens. The sequence continues at coordinate 2,967,175 of NW_020837963.1, read as the reverse complement.
AATTTACGTTAGCGTGGCTAACGTTTTTGAGCGGTACGTGTCTAATTCTAATTCTAGGTGCTAAGTGCATTATCACATTTAAGGTAAGGTGCTTCAATTACTTCCATTGTTTAGATAAGTAGGCAGATTCCAAGGTCAAGCGACTTGCCAGGGTCAAAGGGCTTGCGAGGAGGTGGGTCAGCCGTTCACCCCAGGTGGCCTGGCTTTCAGCTCTACTCCATGCTCCTCTAGGGGCAGGTGCTCCATTCAGTGGTGAGCAGGTCTGGCCCCCCCACCCCCACAGGCTCCCATTCACTCCCATGAGCTGCTCAGGCCATGGTTCTCATGCGGAAAGTGGGTGGGTATCAGATTTGCCTGCGAAATTTTCCAGAATGTCCCTGTCCTCTCCCTTCTCCGGTATCAGGGTAGGCTTGCGTGAGGTGCACAGCACATAAGTGGCAAAAGCTCCCCCAGTGATTCCAGTGCTGTCCCTGCCGGTCCCCAGGCCTGCCACCCGGGGACCTGTGCCCATCAGGCCCCTGGGAGGAGCAGCCTCTATCCCATCTCATGTTTTGAAGGAGCCCCAAGGCTGCTGCGGCTTCTTGCACCTTTCCCATAGACCAGAGGTTCTGCCCATTTCCAAGCCGGGCAGAAGTGTGCAGATGTGACCACATAATCACACACGCCCAGCACCAAGAAGCATGGGGCAGGGGGTGCAGAGAAAGAGGATTCAGCCCGCAGAGATTTAACTTCTGGCCCCCATGCCTAGCCCAGCACTCCCCTCACCTCACCAAGCCCAGCCCATAGCATGGACTGGAGTTATTCCACCTACTTGTGCGTAAATGTGAACGTTTCCGTAATTAAAAATTGGGTTTTATTCCGAATGGTTTGCAGTAGGGATCGGATGAAATACTGGATGTCTTGTGCTTTGCCTGTGCAGGTGTGAGGCCTGACAGCCGGATTATCTGGCTCATCTCTTAATTCTCCCTGGAAGAGCGTCTGGTGGAAGCTCAGGGCAACAGCCCTCACTGGGAGGAAAGACACGGAGGCCCAACGAGAGTCACAAAGTCATGCATCTGTGGGGCAGGGACAGAGGGGCCTGAAGCTTACACAGGGTGGTTATTTTGTTTGTTTGTACATTTGTTTTGGTTGAAGGGGGGGCTCTGAAAGAAAAAGAATACAAAATAACAAAAACAATTAAAATGAGTACAAACCTGAAAATTTATCTAGAATGAGGAAAAAAGCATACTAAATTACAAATATTAAAAAGCCGGGGCTTCTCTGGTGGCACAGTGGTTGAGGGTCCGTCTGCCGATGCAGGGGACGCGGGTTCGTGCCCCGGTCCGGGAAGATCCCACATGCCGCGGAGCGGCTGGGCCCGTGAGCCATGGCCGCTGGGCCTGTGCGTCCGGAGCCTGTGCTCCTCAACGGGAGAGGCCACAGCAGTGAGAGGCCCGCGTACCGGAAAAAAAAAAAAAAGCCAAGAGGAGACTTCCCTGGCGGTCCAGTGGTTAAGACTCTGTGCTTCCACTGCAGGGGACATGGGTTCGATCCCTGGTTGGGGAACTAAGATCCTGCATGCCACACGGTGCAGCCAAAAAAGAAAAAGGAAAAAAAAGCCGAGAAGTACCACAAACATCACAAAATCCAGAAAAATAACATAACATTTTAATTAATTTCCAGCCCAATCTACCTCAATTGTACTTCTTTTTTTTTTTTTTTTTAATTTATTTGGCTGCGCCGGGTCTTAGTTGCGGCACACGGGATCTTTAGTTGCAGCATGTATGCAGGATCTAGTTCCCTGACCAGGGATCGAACCCGGGCCCCCCTGCATTGGGAGCGAAGAGTCTTAACCACTGCACCACCAGGGAAGTCCCTCTACTGTATTTCTATCTTTTTTTGTCTGTATACTCTTTGAATACCTCTTCCTGAGACAATTCTGTAACTGTTTTGTTCTCCACAGAGAAAATGGAAAGATAGCCTAGTCTTTCCTCTAACGTGGCTGATCCAAACTTGTGTTTTGATTATGGATAGTTTAGAAAATGTTCACATTCACAAATTATTATGTTCACATTCACAAATTATGGTATTGGCATGTAAATGTTTGGGATTGTTGTTAAATTTGGGGAAAACCTCTATCAGTTTCTTTTGTATGTAAACTATAGGAATTCAGGGCATTTCAAGTTTTCTTGTTCAAATCAGCCAAAAAATTAAACACCAAAAATCTGATAAATTCTATTTCATGTGATTCCCATTTTGAAAAAGAGTGTGTATTATGTTAAAAAAAAAAATCATTATTCCTGAAACTTGTTAAAGATGGTCAGGAAGACTTTATTCAAGGGGGGCTGGCTACTACAATGGGGTTTGTAGAAGGGAGAGAGATCAGGCTCAACTCTGAATACAGCAAGGAAAGTGGGATTTATAGCCAAGGAACAGGGTGTTGGTCAGTGGGTGGAAAATTACTAAGAGGAAGCATCAGGGGGAGGGGTTTCTTGCAGAAGGCAGGACAGGGTGATCAGACATCAGTGGGGGATGCTGGAGGACGAGGGTGATCAGATAAGGAGGGGCGGATTCTGGCTAAACTGACTGACGTAGTAGGATTCCTGTTAAAACTGGGCAATGCAGAGACAAACACAGAAGCCCAATAGTGAGGGCCCAGTTGATAAGGGAATTCAGAGGAGCCTGACTAGGGTTTGATCAAGGAGAGAATCTTTATCAATTCTAGGATTGCACTTCCATTTTGAATAGGAATTGATAAGAACAAAAGTTTTTGATTTTATGCATTTGAAGATCAGAAGAATGTTCCCCAGACTAGCTTCCGGCTTCATCATTTCAAAGTTTATTCTCCTACAGTGCCCACGTGTTCACAGCCCAGCCTCGGGGGACACACTTAGTGTGATACAATCTCTGGCCCTGCACCTTTCACAGTGAGCCACAGGAATGTTCGCAGTAGCCATTTCTACACCAGCATGACCAGCAATGAGCTAACGACAGTCAGTCCTCCATATTCTCAGGCTCCACATCCTCAAATTCAACCAACTGCTGATCAAAATATTTGAAAAAATATTTCCAGAAAGTTCCAAAAGGCAAAACTTGAATTTGCCACACACCCAGGAACTATTTAAATATATTTTATTTACAACTATTTACATAGCATTTAAATTGTATTAGGTATTATAAGTGATCTGGAGATGATTTAAAATATATGGGAGGATGTTTGTAGGTTATATGCAATTACTACACCATTTTATGTAAGAGATTTGAGCATCCCCATGGATACAGAGGGATGACTGTATACATGAAGTGACTGCAAGCCCTTCTTCCACCACATTCTGATTTACTTGCCACATGTTTGTTGAGTGCCTGCTGTGAACTCCGCCCTGGTCAAAGTGCTGAAAAAGACCCTTAGTGCAACTGCAAGGCAAGCAAAGACTACCTCTAAGTATCACTAGAATTTCGATTCTCACCACCCCAACTCCTGAGACTCAGAACATCTCACCTAGGTTTGCAGGGACCATCTAATAGGACATTTTATCCCCACGTTATCTTCTAGTGTGTCCTGCACTCAGCTCTCAAAGGACCTAATTGCATCAGGCACATAGCACAGTGTCTGGCATACAGATAGGGCTTAATAAATGATACTCGACTGAATGAATGAATCAGCAAATGAGTATCACTCCCTTAAGGACTCCATAAGGCTTCCTACTGTGATAATGCTTTTCTGTGAGTTTTGCAGTTTCAGATACTGTATTCTGTCCTCTCATCCCCACAAATAGGCTGTTATCTGTCCAATTATCAGTCCTAGTTTGGCCCAGCAAAGAGTCATTTGCTGACCTTGTCATTGCCATTGTAGTGACCATCAAACCTAAACAGTCTACCTGACTTTCAAGGCCTTCTACAATCAACCCCACCCTAAGTATTTATCTAGACTCTTCCCTCTTACCCCCTCCCTAGTTTACTGTTTCAGCAAAGAAAGTAGCCTCGGACTTCCCTGGCAGTCCAACGGTTACGACTCCGTGCTACCAAAGTGAGGGGCACAGGTTTGATCACTGGTTGGGGAACTAAGATCTCACATGCTGCACGGTGCGGCCAAAAAATTAAGAAAAAGTAGCCTCACACATGTAAGAGACACATTTACTTTACTTTAACATGACGTTGACTGTATTTTAAACAGGTCGATTGTAGAAAAGTTGGGAAAACCAAAATGAACCAAAGCACAGTACAAACATTAATGTTCATTTTCTTGCCATCTCTTTTCAACGAACACATGCTTAACTTTCTGCTTTCAGCGAAGTTGAGAGCACAGCATTTTGCAACATGCTCTCTTCTCTCAGTGATAACACATTTCCTTCTGCCTCCATGTCTTCACCTATAGATACACAAATCTAAGAGGTGAAAGGGACCAGAGCAGGGGAAGGGGTCTTCGTTAACATTCAGAGAAGAGAGTGCCTAAGAACCAGCTTCTGCATTTAAATACCCCTGATGAGTGGGAACCTCTCCCTCCCAAGGCAGCCCGTCCACTGGGGGGGCGCTTCTTCGACAGTGCTTTCATTCTTGGTGAGCAGGGACGGGCCTCTGGGAGGCTCTGTGTTCTAGTTCTGCTCTCTGGAACACTACAGGAGAGCCTACACGTTCCTCCTGTTAGCCTGTCCACTCTTCAAAGACTGATACAGCATGAACCCTTTTCTAGGTTCAACAATCCTGAACTCTCCTCATCTTAGGTATCCCCTGAATTCCCATTCTCACCATCATTCTTCTTAGTCATACTATTAAACTATGCCATTCAGGGAAAATTACAGGTATCTTTTAGGTACATCTTCCTGATCTTCTATAATTTCCAGATTCTCTACCATGAGCTTATATTATCCCACTGGAAAAAAACATTTAACATAAAATGTGATTTCTCTGCTGTTCTGCTATTATTTTTTGCTCCTAATTAGCTGAATCCTGAAGTGTCACAATGACTCTACTGTGTCCTCCCTCCCACCACGTGTTCCGCTGGCTGTTCAGTGGCTGGACCAGAGTCCCGTGGCTGCCGCCAGGGACAGAGCTCCAGGTTGACAGCCATCCACTGGTCCAGCTCTTGGGGCAAAACTGTTCATACTGTTACAGACCTCACCTCACTCTGCCTCACCTTGCTCACATGTCTCTCTCATGTCCACACGGACAGCAAGGGAAGCTTCGCTCAGTGCTTGCCAAGATAACCTTTGCTTTTCCTAACATGCTAACAATAAATATGTTGAATGATTGAAAAAAAATCCTTTGGTAATGGGGATTTGGGTTTGACATGATTTAATGAATTAATTCTGGAATGAGTATGGTTCTCTGTAAAGTGCTCCCAGACCATCTGTTTAATAATTCTAGAATGCTGTTGAGTGACATTAAGCTTATGTCCCAGGAACCATATTATTCTCCTTTTGAAAATCAGGACATTTTGCTCCCTCTGGCTGGTTAGTCCTTCTTCTCTTCTCTAACCCATCCTACAAGTCCTGTCTCTTCAGGCCAATCAGGATCAGTGGATTCACCCTTTCCTGAACTCCTGTAATGACTCATAACCAGAAGGAAGCAGCAGCAATAGCAATAGCTACCACTTATTAGAGCTTCTTCTGTGCCATACACTTGGCTAAAAGACTTTACATTCTTTATCATGTGTATCAATTAATCACTGTATCATACTTCTGAATATATATAAACTTTTAATCACCTGAATAACAGGTGCTATTATCACCCCCATTTAGCAGATGAGGAAACTGAGATTTAGAGAAGTTTAGGTTCCTGTGTTGCTCAGTGTCCCTTAGCTGGTGAACAAGCTCAGGTTTGTCTGGGTCCAAAGTCTGAGCTCTCACTTCCTATCCCCCAGGTATTAGCACCTGTGTTACACAATTTAGCCCTTCACATTGTACCATTCTCTTATTGTTTCTGGAACTTTGGTCTTAATATTTCTGGCACCTCCTGGGCAGCACCTAACATGGCCTTAGGCACAGTCAGTGGGCCCTTAGCAGCTAACTGGTCTTTCTTGAACACTGCCCCTGGTTCTGTCCCTTGCTGGGAGCTGGCAGCATCCGTCACCTCCATGGCCAGCCCCTGGGAGAAGCTGCCTTGGAGGGGGCTGGGCAGGGAGGCACCAAGGGCCCAGCTGTCTCCACCTCTCACTTCAGGATGAAGAAGGGACCACATCACAGAAACCAGAGGGATGTGCCCAGCCCCCTAAGACCCTAGGAGGATGACACTCTCAAGTTTCCACCTTCTTTTCTCTCCCACTGAGCCTCTAAGGGCCCGAGGCCTCAGCTGACAATTCTGATAATCTAATTCTCAACAAGGCCTTCCTGACCAGTAATTGAATCCTGTGTTTTCCTCCCAACCCAATCAGGGGGCCTTACCCGCACATCTGCTCAGCAAAACACTGGGCCAGTCTTGGTGGGACAGGCAGAGGTGTGCAGACCCTCCTCAGACTCCAGGTGCTTCTGTTCCAGGTGCCACAGGTGCAGGCCTGACAACAGGACTGAGTGGCACATCTGGGACGCTGTCCTTTGCAGGACAGTCACTGTGCTTAGGAGGGCTTCAAGGATACAAGCCCTGGAGTGTGTCTGTGGAGGAGGATGGACTGAAGGTAGGATTCTGATAGGGAGGAGAGGGAGGCATGGGCCAAGGCCTGGGGGTGGGAACATGCATGACACATTCAGAGACAAGAAGTCAACCCGCCTGGACGGGCCTTCACGGCCTTCAGCCAAGGAATGACTCTAAGATGCCCAAACTGTTATCAGGAAGTATGTGTGCGGTGGGGTGCAGAGGCGGGGCGCCACGGTGTCAAAAGGCCCGCTCTGACCATGCCTATCTCCAGCCCTCCGTCTACAGAACAAAGAGGAAACCTACTGGTAGGGCTAGGTGTAGGGGGTTCCCCAACTCTGGACACAGACCACCCAGTTCATCGAGCCCAGAAATGGGCCATTTCCTCACCTCCAAGTCCTGCCTATTTCACCATCTTGACAGGTCTTCTATCATCCCTCTGGCAGGCGGGCCACCGTCACATATGACCTGTGTGGTGGTGACGGGCCCCCTCCTTGACTACTCTCCTCCAGGCATGTTGTTCTCTAGCACATTCTCCACACACATCTCCACACGCCTCCCCTGCACTGACACTCTCCAGTGGCTTCCCAGGGCCTTCAGGTCAAGAGCACGGTGATAACACCTTCTGCGGCTTTGTTCCCCCATCTCTCCAGTGTCACGTCTTGTCACACTAAGCTCCCAAGATATGGGGTCGCTGTGAGGATTAAGCACATACAAGAAACCTCACTTCTTACTGTTGGGATGACTTGCCTGAGGTCACACTAGCCAGTAAGTGTGCAGTGTGATTCACACCCAGATGGCTTGTCTCCAGAGCCCAGCTTCTTCAAACTAGATTACGGTCCCTTTGGAAACTTCTATGGGCACCAGGAACCCCCATCAGCCCTCCATCCCAAGTTTACACACAAGCCCCCACTGCATTTAAGGCTTCTACCTACATGGCACCTCCTCCAGGAAGCTTTCTCAGATGCCCCACCCCATAGGTTTGGCTGGGAGCAGTGGTTGCCCTACTTTGCTACACATTGGAATCACCTGGGAATCTTTTTTCAAACTACTGATGCCTGACTCCCACTCCCAGATGTGATCAGGTTGGTTCTGGGTGCCCCCAAGATGACTCTAAGGTGCGGCAAAGTCAGGTAACTGCCGGCAGTCGCTCTCCAATTGGAATATGCATCAGCATTGGCAGGAGGGCTTATTAAACAGATAGCCAGGCCCACCCCCAGTTTCTGATTCCATATACCTGGGTTAAGACCTGAGAACGTGCATTTCTAACAAGTTCCTGAGCTCTGCTGCTGCCCTGGGATCATGCTTGGAGAGGCCCTAAGCTAAGGAGTCCTCCAGATACCCACGTGTTCCCAGAGTGCTCAGTGATCATCACCACCTCTGCACCCATCGCATCTGTTGTCATCGTCTGTGTGCTTCTTGGCCACCTTGGCCAGGCCGGGAGCTTTCTACTCCATTATCTTCAGTGACAGGTGTCAACACATGTTAAATCAATGAACCCACGACACACCGGGCAAGCTTTGACTGGCACTCTGCAGCCATCCTTGCTTCTGAGTGGGAAAGGAGCTGTTATTATAACCAGTGCTGTCTTTTACTGAGCACAGAGGGGTGGAGTAAGTCATTCAGGCCACAGACGGAGAAAAGGGCAGAGCTGGGATCACACATGGCAGCCCCAGGCCCACACTTTCAACGGCTGTACCGAGGGGTCCTTTCCTAGGTGACACCTAATCTCCCCATCCCCTGCTGTCCCCACTCCCCCATCTTAGATTCCCAGTGAGTTTCGGAGTATAGGTCTCCATCTATTGGTAGGTGTGAGCGGTATTTTTCAAATGATCTAATCCAGGACAGAACTGAACAAACTAGATCAGAATGCACCCAGGTAGTAAGAGTAAGTATTGTTTAGCAAAATACACGTGCGCGCAGACCTATACTGGGTCGTGAGGTAAAATGCATGTCTTACTGTGGATCATGGTCCAAAAAGTCTGCAAATCCCTTTCTTAGAGGCAGAGTCTCCATCAAATCTCCATCTGCGGCTCTCAGCCCGAGAAGAGCTAGGCCGGCCCCTGCTGGGCACTGCCAGTATTGCACCAGGAGCCTCCACCGCCGTGAGCTTGGGGGTGGCCTGGCCCTGACTTGGTGAGTAGGTGTGGAAAGCAGCGCCAATTGCCTCATGGGAGTTCAAAATACAAAAAAAAAATTTTCAATAAAAATTGTAATGAAATGTTATCAGTTCCACAGTGTCTTCCCTGTGCTCTGACCGCTCTCATCTCCCCAGGGAGAGCGGAAGCTCTTGGGGGCACGCTGGGATCTTGCGTCCCACCCGAGACACTGGTGAGGTGCGGTGCTCCACTCCCACGTGCTGACTGATCGGCCAGTACTGAAGAAGGAAGTTGTCTAGGGTCACCAAACACTTAGCTAATCATTCTGAGCACCCAGGCAAGAAATGGGTTGCAAAAGCAGAGGGAGACGTGCATCTAGAACATATTAAGTAGCTACTATGAGGCAGATATTCATAGATCCTATTTCATCAAGTCTTTGTTCCTCCCTTATTATCCTCACTTTACAGACGAGAACACCGGGGCTTAAGATCACGAGGCTGATGAGGAACAAGTTCCAGAAGCTGGGCCTGCTGAATTCTAGGCCAGCCCACCTGGAGACAGAGGAGGAAGTCGAGGTAATTGGACCCTTTTCCCAGCCGGGCCTCTTTTTCGCCTCTAGCTTTGCTCCCAGCTTCTCCCTGCACTGTCACTGGAGGAGCTGATACCTTACAAGGTGACACAATAGTCTTGAAGCATGGGGCTATCCTGGTTTAGAGTGAGTCACTGTCGTGGGTTTGGGCATAAATCTTAGAGGTCCCCAAACCCTCTAAGACTGAATTTGCAGTCGTACAGAAAGCACATTTTCACAATTTTAAGCCATAACCATTTTCTGCTGGAGGATGAATCTAAGAGAAGCATTCTTGTCTACTGTGCACCAGGATGATTTGGGCTACGCCTGTTTGGGAGCTCAGGAGGGCTGAGTATACGGGCGGAGAAGGATTTGGAGATGAGGGCAATTTGCAGGAGACAGATGAGGAGCAGGGAAGGCAAGAGGAGGAGTAAGGCGCTTACCAAACGGCGCAGGTGGGGGCACCGCAAGAACCCAGACGCAGCCACATGCCCAAATGCTTGGTGTGGGGTGATTTCTGCAGAATGAGAGAAGGAGTTCATGTTCAAGCTTAAATCCACGGCAGAACAGGGCGTGCACATACAGACACAGGAACCAAGAGACAGAGGTGACCCCCAAAACCTAAAACACAAGTCCGCAAACATCTTGAAGGGAACTTGGGATTTCCACAGGCATTCCACAGAGGACCGGCTCAGCTGACATCCTGGAGGGGACCTGAGTATCCTCAATAGCCTTGTGCTCACCTCTGAAAACTACCAGGCAAGAAAACAGACAAACTCCCCAAGGAGACTTTTTTTTTTTTGGCTGCACCATGCAGCGTACGTGATCTTAGTTCCCTAGCAGGGATCAAACCTGTGCCCCCTGCAGTGGAAGCGCGGAGTCCTAACCACTGGACTGCCAGGGAATTCCCCAAGGAGACTCCTTCGGGAGAGCAGAGCAATACAAATCTCAATGCACTAAACGACCGTATATCATCAATCAACAAGTAGTTATTCATAGCCTGTTACCCCACTACCTCTCCCCTGCAGATGGCCCTTTCCAAATCCCTACTTGTTCTTTATCATCAGCATCTACAGGGTGTTTGTCTTTCCAATATCTTCTTAAGCTCTTCCTCCACTCTATAGCTCCTTGTAGCTCATCCCAACACCCCTTCCTTTTGTTCATCTCAAATCTCCTGGAAAGAGTCTGTCCTTGTCTTCACTAACTGCCTTCCTGTCCTCCTTTCCTGACTCCAAACTGACCTCTGCCTCCATATTGCTGATGAAACTACATTAGTAAATGTCCTTGTTGCTAAACTAAATGGACGATTATCAGTTCCTATCTCTCCTGCCCCTCTGTAGCACTGACCTGCTGGCCCTTCTGGCTCTAGGAAACTCTGGCTTTCACAGCACTGCTCTCCCCTGGTTTTCTTCCTACCACAGCTCCTTTGCAATCTTCTCAGAACAGTTTCTTAACCTCAGCACTATTGACATTTGGGGTTGGACAATTCTTTGTTATGGAGATCTGACCTATGCATTGCAGGATGTTTAGCAGCATCCCTGATCTCTACTCACTAGATGCCAGTAGTAGCATCGATCTCCCATCCCACACTCCGACGTTGCGGACAACTAAAAATGACCTCAGGCATTGTCAAATGGCCCCTGGATGAGAACCACTGCCCTAGAAGGGTGCCTTTCTTCCACTGGCCTCTTTTTTTTTTTTTTTTTTTGGAGGAGGGGAGGGGTGGCTGTGGTTTTTATCTGCCACCTTATGCTAATATGTAAGTCTACACCTCCAAAAGTCATACGGCCGCTGCCTGATGCCTATTTCCACTGGATGTCTCTACAGCATGTCAAGTTCAGAGTGAACTCAGCCTCTTCCTCCCTGTCTTAGTTTAGATTCTCCCAGAAGCAGAGCCTGAGACAAGCACTCAGGTGCAGGCAGTTTAATTAGGAGGTGGTCTCATGAAACAGGAGGGAGGAATGAAGGAGGGAGAGCAAAGGAGGAAAAGCCAATACAAGGTCCAACATCAAAGTCACTGCTGTGAGCAGTGGGGGCTCAGTTCCACCGGGCTCTCCTAAGAAGCATGCGGAATGCCTCCCAGAATTGTCTAACCACCACCGCAAAAAAATGTGAGGCTGGGCATTTATCCCCCAGCTAGGGCAGGTGAGGCAGGAGCATCCACCCACTGGCTCCCATCCTCCATGGCAGAGGGTTGTTCCAGAGCCATTAGCTCCCCCAATTTCTGGGCTGTGTTTGTGCTACGCAAGCCAAACAGACCCCCGTGGCTTTGAAGAAGGCTCTAGAATAGATATCAGAATGGTGCACACATGTGCTTAAATTCGGGGTGCTGTCAGCATGAGTCTAAGCTCACAAAGAACTATCACGGCTGCAGCTAAAATCAGAGACTGATGAAGGGGATGCGAGGCAGGGCATCCCAGATAGTCTATTCAATCTGCCCTCTGCACCACTCGGATCCACTTATGCCCCCACATTAAGTCTATTCAGTCACTGAGGCCTCAAGGTAGTGGCCAGCCGTAATTGTTCCAATGAAAATGCTTTGTACAGGAGAGTTAGTGGGACAAGTTACAACCCAACTCACAGCTGCAGCAGGTCTAGAAGCTGACACTGCTGATCATGGTCTTCCTTCTCCACTACCTCTTCCAGATTTTCCTCATTGTCAGCTGGTCTAGGTTGCTCGCCTGATGGGGTGACTCAGATCTACATCCCTGAGAGGGCTGAGACCTCAATGGACTTGGCCTTGTCAGGCCATAGTTGTTGCAAGGGCCTGTTCTTCTGATGTCACCAGGCATGGAAGCCCTGAGTTCTAGACATATTCCTGAGTGAATCTCCTGAGTTCCAGACATCCACTCACCTGGTACAAGTGGACCACTGAGAGTGATGGGGAGAGGGACCAATTCTACATCCACCTTTGATTCCTGGACCCGTGTATTCTAGCAACTGGGGACACAGTGCCATAGATCAGCTCTATTCTGGATGACAGCACCTAACCCTAGTGTCATCCTTGAGCTGGGACAATAGCTGAAGTTTTTTGTTGTTGTTGTTGTTTTTATGGAAAACATTTAAAAATTTATTGAAAATTAGCAATAAAGATTTCTTAATGTTAAAAAACACAATTTTCCCCAATAAACTGCTACTTTAATGTGAAACTTTATACCAAAATTAAAATTTTATGCATAAACTAAATGAGGTTTTTAATTGATGTGAATGTGTTTCAGTGCAGGGTCAATAGATGTCTTCATCTTAGAGATGGTTCCTTTCTCCACTTTTGTAATTAGTGAGGGTTGGCCACCTTCCAAGCTGAATCTTATCTGACATGAAATCTGTACAAACTACTTTCCAAGTTTAACCACAAGGTAGCAAGTTAGCTCTTTCCAGATGTATTTATCTTACTGCACGATGACCTGCATTTTATGGCTTCTAAATGAGGCATTTGTGACCAGGAAATCCAGCTCAGCGACAAGGGAGACAAACTCTTATACCTATCCCTGCTGGTGTTAGGGAGAGTCAAGGTTTATTACACGGGGCTGACATGTGAGAGACTCAGGGCAAACGCAGAGAATCTTCTCAAGCCCTAAGTCTGGATCCACTAAAGAATGGGCTGCAGCCTGGTGGGTTGTCGTAACTCCTCACATCTCTTCTTCATGACCTTGTTGCCATCTGTAAAATACAGCCTTTCCCACTGATAGAGAAGTTCCAAAGACACCATAAGATCCTTGGCATCTGGGTGCTCAGGATGTACACAGCATCATGATTTCCTTCCTCAACTGGTTATGAAAAAAGACAGCCTCCAAAACATTAGCTGAGTTTTTTACAAACCATTCCATCATCCTATTAGGTCCACGGCTTCCAGCGATTTGGTATATACCAGACCTGTGGATTCTGTGATCACATACCTGTTGTCACACTTCCTTTGCTGTCAGATGGGCCTCTCAGTCAGATGTGATGTTATGAGGCATCATATGTAAATAAATCAGGTACTTTGTGAACCCTCAGATGAACGCTAGAATAGGTATCAATCCCAGGAAGGTGGATTCGCTGCTCTTTCCAAGGTGGAAGGGGCCAAATGTAATGAACTGTCAGCAGGTAGCTGGCTGGTCAAGGACTCAGGGCCTGTCTCTATGCTGACAGACCAGTCAGCAATGGCAGTGACCAGAGCCACCTTGAGAGGGAGCTCACACTGTTGGGCCCATGCCTAGCCTCCATGCCTCACCATGGCTACCCTATTCGTGGGCTCATCGTGCAAGCCCCGGGTGGCTGAGGTCAAGGCTGACCTCCACAGGGCACCATGCTGTTCAGCACCTCCTCTGTGCTGGGTGCTCTCTGACAAACATAAGCAGAAACATAATAAAGACCCACACGCTTTGTGCCCACTCCCACAGGATCACTCACATGCCGCTTCCCCAGACCTCCTTGTCTCTCTTCTCTTTTTCCTTTCAGGTCTGACCGACCAGCCAAGCCCTTTGTCACTGCTCAAAATACATATCCTTATGGAATACAGACTTCTCCCTCTAGACCACACTGAGGGACAGGTATACTTCCAGAAGTTTTGCCCACTGGGAGAGGTTCCATTAACCACTGTCCTTCAGGGCTACCCTGACTGGGGCTTTCGTGAAACCAGCAGCCTGTTTTTGGCTAACACCAACACATTGAACCAGGCCTGGGATCTTTCTTCCTCCAGCAGCTGGTCACAAGAAAATGCTTGGTGTGAACTGTGGGAGAGTCATCTATACAACAGGGGGGTTGCCTTGGAGGTCTGAGGAAGAAGCCTGTGCAGCTAGCCTATTTGTGCAGCTTACTTGTGCCCCTTGGCCTTTTGCCCAGTCCTAGATGTACTACTTTCATCTTAGACTGGACTGTCATTGGGCCTGCCTGGATTCATAATGTGAATGGTACAAAACCCAGCTCATGATGAGCAGTTGATGTTTTGGTCACTTGGTGTTGCATGGTCAGGGCCCAAGAGCAAGCTGGGAGCTGCTTTACAAATGGTGAATAGCTCGCTGCTGCAGAAGGCATAGCCTTGCTCCAAAGCCTGTAGGATCCATAATACATCCCTCCTATTGGGGCTTGCCAGAGACTCCACACTGTACTTTAATCCACCAGGAATGCTTCTAGCACCACTGGATTTGCTGTATCATAATGGTCCAAGCAGCAACGCAGCTTGCATTGTAGCCTGGGTTTGCTGCAGAGCCCTTCCTTGCTCTAAGTCGCTCAATGAATGGGCGGGAACGGTACTTCCAAATATGGTATGTATTGTGTCCCAAAGCCAAAGAGGTCCACCAAGTGCTACGTCTCCTTCTTAAGGCAGAGAGTACAAAGTGCAATAACCTGTCCTTGTCTTAGAGGTCTATGACATGGGACACTCAAAAACCTCTGCTACATTCTCCACACCTGATCCCTTTTCTGCATTTCCTACTCAGTGGATGTAATAACCTGGGAGCCTCTCTTCCTGACTCCTCCTTCCTCATTCACATGCTGAGTACCCCCAACACTCCGTAACCAAGTCCTCCAGAGTCAACCTCTTAAATTGATTTTTTCATTCTGACCTCTCCTCCCTTTTCTCCTTCCCACCACCTGATACAGCCTTGTTCTCTTATCTGTTCAATTCCTGCAGAAGCTTCCTAATCATATTCCCCACTTCCAATTCCATTCTCCTCTAATTCACTCCCCATTTTACTGCCAGGAGGAGCTGCTCTTATTCCTCCCCTCCATACAATACTTTAGTGTTCCCGTCATTTCAGAGGTACACCTCCACTGCATGTATGTGTTTAGACATTCATTTTCTGCCTCAAAGTGCAGGCTTTTAGAGAGTAATACACATGTTCTATTAGTGGAGACCAACAGCTAGAGCATCTGTGAGATGTTAGTGAGGCATTCAAGGTCCTTTGCCTCATGGCTCCCAACTATATCTCCAGCTTACTCCCCACCATTCACCCCCTTTCCCCCCAAAATGCAGTTCCTCTATGAGCTGTGCTTTCTTTCTCACTTCCATGCTTTGCCTGAGCTTCGGAACAGCACCCACCCACACCCTCCACCTTCTACCTCCTCTGACCTCATAGTTCCTACCCATCCTGCAAACTTAGCTCACCATCACCTTCTGCAGGAGCTCTTCCTCCATTTGTTCACTCCACCCCAAAGGTGGCTCAGGGAGCCTTCTTTTTGTTCCCACTGCATTGAGCTCTGTCTCAGCACTTGTCAGGCTTTGTGACAATGGTTTGTTACACCAAAGTTACTTGAGGGGGAATACTGACTCCCAGTCACCTTTATGTCCCTGGAGTCTGGCCCACTGCCTAGCACATAGCAAGTATTTAGTATTTGCTGAACCAGTGAAATCTGCATCGTACACAGGCAGCAAACTGGCAGCCTGCAGGCTAAATCAGGCCTGCAGACAAGTTTTATTTGGCCCACACAGTCCCTGGCTGAGCTAGATCAAATAGGATTGATTTAGGTTATAGGGCTGGTGAGACTGATGACACGAAATTGGCCTCTATTCTCTTCAGTTGACTGTCTAGCCAACCAGAGAGATGTACTCAGGCAATCCACGAGACCAAGGATGGGAACTGATCACAGCTCCGTGAGGCATCCTCTGTCCCTTACAACAGAGATGCACCTGGAGCTTGGTAGTCTCAGCAGCCTCTACAAAATAAGGGTCAGTTCACTGGGCCACCCCGGGCTCGTCGCTTTTTATCCCATTCCTGAAGGACTGAAGGGAGTACTCCTGTACCAACAGTTCTATTCAAGCTGTATACTCAGGAGGTCCGACCATGGCCACACAAGAGTGTCTACAAATCAGAAATTTCACATATACATTTTTAAAATCCAGATGTCTTTTCTTGAAAAATCCACAGATCTGGCAACATCAAGCCTGTATTCTCTCATGACAAGTCACAGCTCTCCCCTTTGGACAAAGCATGTGCTCTCTCCAGTGTGCCACAGTCCCCCACTTGTCTGGCCCAATGTGTTAACTTCCATTACAGCCTTGCTTCCACAGTCATTTGGGTCTCAAACTTCTAAAGTGCTTTGAATCATCCTATTCTATTACCTTATTTGATTGCCCCACGCCACCACAGTGGTAGGCCTGCAAGTGGCAGGCCCTTCAGAAATGAAGAAGTTGAGATCCAGAGAGAAGGATGACCTTGGTAGGTCACACAGCTTGTTAGCAGTTAAGGCAGACCTTGGGACATTTTATTTTTCACCACCCCATGCCAGTTATCACATAAACAAACTGTTGATTGCTTTCTCTGAAGTATTTCACTTCTGAAAAAAATGCTGTGAGGGTTTAACTTTGCTGCTCTAAGATTGTTAGTAGCCTACAGACAAGTTTAATTTGGTCTACACGCTTCCCGGCTGAGCTAGCCAAACAATGTTGACTGGTGCAAAGCTGGCGAGACTGATGGCATCGACTGATGGCCCCCATTCATTTACTCCTTATGACAATCCCATAAAGCGGGTACTCTCATCCCCATTTTATGAGTTAGGAACTAGAGGCACAGACAGGTTAGGTGAATGCAAGACTGACTCTCTGACAGTATACACTACTTTGGTTCTATCAGTTGTTAAAATAATGCCACATTTCAATCGCAGTTGGCAAAGAGCCCCTTCCTGGAGCTGCCTGGAGTGCCCTTCCCACCGCCCTGGTCGCTCCCCAGGATCTGCAGTCTAGCGATGAGAGGGTAAATCCCATACCTGCCACAGGAGGTTGTGCCAGCCCTACTTCCAGTGCTAATTCTGATTGGTTGGTGCCTGTGCTGAAGATTTTGCATATTTCATCGCTGAGTGAAAGGTTCACATTTTTAATGGTATACAGTTTTAATGTCACAACAAACGAATGTACTCTGCCAAGAGCCCAAAGAGCTAAGCAGTAGAATTCAGCCGTCTACTTTGGGAAGTGGAAAATTACCAACTGGATCAAAGAGGAGATGTACTACCCAGCACTGCATAAAACTAAGGTCCTAACGTGTTTTCTGCCTCAGCACCCCTGAAGGACACCACAAACTCTCAGCAGTGACACCGACTCTCAGGGGATGGCAACCGAGAGAGCGTGTGAGTAGTTAAAGCAGAATCTCCCAGGCGGCAGGGGCGTAGCTAGCGAGACGCTGACCCCACTCTAACCCCATGTGACTCACTGCCCAAACGGTGCAGTTAGGGCCACTCTAGCAGGATGTCAGCTATCAGGAATGGTCTCTCAGGGTGGCTGTAAACTTTCTGGGCAAAAACCAGGGGCAGGTCCCAGGAGCTCACAGGAAATGGTCCTGACCTTGCCTTGAGGGCAATCACTTATATTTCAGTGGGGAAGGGTTGGTTTCTTTCTGAAAAATCTTCACCCTCAGCAAGCCACACCTCTCTCCACAGAGGGTAGATCCCCTCCTAAAATTGCATCTCAGGGTCAGGGCAGGCCACACCCAGTGAGAAAGTTGGTCATGCCTGGCTTCAATTACTGTCATGTTGGTCTCCTGAGTCCCTTTTCAAAGCTGGGTTGAAACTTCCTCATTATGCCCCAACTATCTAAATCCATTTTCTGCAGTGTGCCTGCACCCATTCATGCCAAGGTCTTAGCAGCTTAAAGCATGGTACCCTCAGGTAATTGGGAATTTTTTTTAGTAACAGCTTTAGTTAGATGTAATTCACATACCATAAAATTCACCCTTTTAAAATGTGTAATTCAGAGTGCTGCGCCATCACCACTATGGAATTTCAGAATATTTTCTTCACCCCCCAAGAAGAAACCTCTCACCCATTAGCAATCACTCCCTCCTTTCATCTCCCCCCAGCCCCTGGCAATCATTATTCTTTGTTCCTATAGATTTGTTTATTCTGGACATTTTCTATAAACGAAAGAATATGTGGTGGGGTCTTTTGTAACTGGCTTTTTTCATATGTTTTCAAGGTTCATCCATGCTGTAGCATAAAGCATCATCAGCTGATAGACATCTGGGCTGTTGCCTCCTTTTGGTATTATGAATGCTGCTGCTATAAACATTTGTGTACAAGTTTTTGTGTGGACATATGTTTTCATTTCTTTTGGGTGTATACCTAGGGATAGAATGGCTGAGTCACATGGAAACTCTACGTTTAACCATTTGAGAAACAAATTGTTTTCTGAAGCGGCTGGACCATTCCCATCAGCAATGTATGAAGCTTCTGATTTCTCTACTTCCTTACTAACAGTTGCTGTTATTTGACTTTTTGATTCTAGTTATCCCGGTAGGTGTGAAGTGATATCTCATTGTGGTTTGGATTTGCATTTCCCTGATGACTAATGATGTTGAGCATCTTCTCATGTGTTATTGACCAGCTGTATATCTTCCTTGGAGACATGTCTATTCAGATTTTTTTAATTGGGCTTTTTGTCTTTTATTATTGAATTGAAAGAGCTTTTATATATTCTAGATGCAAGTCTCTTATCAGATATAGGATTTACAAATATTTTGTCCCAATTCCACAGGCTGTCATTTTACTTTCTTGATGGTATCCTTTGAAGCACAAAATTAATTTTGTTAAAGCCCAATTTATCAAATTTATTTTTTGTTGTTGCTTATGGTGACATATCCAAAAAGTACTGAGGGCATCTAAAAGGAATCAGCTTTAGATCTTACTCATTTCCACTAATATCATCTGGAACGTCATAAAGAGCTTTTATTCCTTCTGCTTGAGACAGAGAACAATTTTTATTATGAAATATTTAAGATATACATAAAGGTACAAATAATAACATACATCTGTGTCCCCACTACCCAGCTTAAGAAATTTTGCCAGTGAAGTTGAAGTCCCTGTGACCCCTCCTTACCTCCCTCTCCAGAGGCAACCATTAGTCTGAATTTGGTGTTTATTGTTCTCATGCATTTCTTTATACTCTTATTATGTGTGTATCAATTTTTTACCAATATGTAGTATTGTTTTGTCTTTTTGAACTTCATGTAAATGGCATCATGTAGTACAGATTCTGCAACTTGCTTTTTTTCCACTCCAGTGTTGAGGTTTATCCATGTTGATATAACTAATATAAGTGTATAAATATTGCTCTAGTTCATTAATTTTCACAGTGGCTACACCTTCTATAAACACAATGTTTATCCATCCTATAGATGAACATCCATGTTGAAATAGCCAAAAACTGGGGAAAAATGACACTAAACATTTCTGAGCATGTAAATCAGTTTCTCTAGAACCAGGGCTTTCCATATCTTTTTACTGCAACCCACAGTAAAAATAAATAAAATACATTTTATATCTTGACCCTACGTACACATACATGTTTGTGTGTAAATGTTTATCAGTATATAACAAAAGTATCATGTAACAATATTGTCTCCTGTTATTTCTATGTTGTTAATATTTCCTTACATAAACAAAAGATGGTTGACAGACACTGAACTGATTTCATGACTTCCCTACCTAGGCTACCACAACAGTTTAAAAGTTGCTCACGGGTATCATCCCAGATAGTGTAACTACTGGGTCATGGGTCTCTTAGTCAGCTCCGGCTGCCACAACAAAATACTACAGAGTAGGTGGCTTAAACAACAGGTTTTTTGTTTTTTTTTTTCCCTCACAGTTCTGGAGGCTGCAAGTCCAAGATCAGGGCGCCAGCATGGTCTGATTTGGATGAGAGCCCTCTTTCTGGCTAGCAGACAGCTGCCTTCTTACTGTGTCTTACATGTCTCCTCTTCTTCTAATAAGAGTGCTAATCCCATCATGGGGGCTCTGCCCTTAGGATCTCATATAAACTTAATTTCCTCCCAAGGGCCTTACCTCCAAATAACATCACACTGGGCAGTAGAGTTTCAACATATGAATGGGAGGGAGGGGAAACCCAAACCTTCAGTCCATAGCTTGAGATATGCACATATTCAGTTTTTTACTAGACAATTCCACTGTTTTCCAAAATAATTGTAGCAAATTATGCTCATACAAGAAGACAAGTGAATTGCCAATGTCCTGCCTCCTTACTGGATTTAAATGTATTCTTATCTGATTCTGCCTATGTGAAATGGTGTCCTGTAATGTAAGTTTGTATTTCCATAATTAGTAGTGAGCCTGAGCATCTTTTTTATGTTTACTGACCATCCACATTTTCCTGTTCCATAAAGTATGAGACAGGGAATCTATCTATGGGAAAAGTTTCCAAGGCCATTCCTGAGCTTGAGTTGAGAGGCATATGCAGGTGTGCGGTTCTGATGTTTAAATCTGTGACCACTTGCCCAAGAAAAAAGGGAACCAATCAAACATTACCTTCTCAGGAAGACTTCTTCCAATTCTTCTCAGGCCAGAACAAAGTAGAATCAGCAGCAATAACAATGAAGGAAAAACCAGGTGGAAAAAAGAGGCTTTGTTTTTCTTAAAGCTAAAAAGTCCTAATTTGGACCACAGAAAAAATCTACTCTTGCTAAGTCGAGCTATGTAAATCTGGATATGTTATTCTTCTGTTCTCAGTCTTCCAATCTGCAAAATCAGGATAACAATCTGTACCACTTCTTACCCCCATGTGAAAATTTTGAAATACATATTCTTTTAAAACTTTGAAAATAAAGAATTTGTAGAAATTCAAGGTTTTGTGGGCGTTAGTCATCCAACGCCTTCCAAAACTTAAGTGAGATGATAGAACTGTAGTCCTTTAAACAGCTTTCTGGAGTAAGCCACTCTCCTCAATTCCTGCCTGAAAAGCGACGGCTCTGCAGAACAATGAATTATTCCCTAAAATAACACAGTCCTGTCTTTCAGTCTCAGAAAATAAATCTTAGAAATTCTCCATTTTAAGGCGTAGAAATCAAATCCCTTAGCGGTCAGTCTTTCTCTGGAGTCTCCTGCTCTCTGGTTCAGGCTTTTTAAACATCAGTCCCTCTACCCTCTGGTCTGATTTCCCTCCTGTTGCAGGTGCCAAGATCCATCCTAAAGTCACACTTGCTTGCTTTAGACTCAAGCACAAGAGTGAGGGCTCAATGGTGCACAACACTTCACCCTCCCACTCTTAGGACAGAGCAGCCACGGGAAGGAAACAGAAATGACTCCTTCGAGGTGTCGATTATCAAAGCACAAAGGAAAAAACTGGTACCAAATAGTTTCCTTTACCAAAGAATAAGAAGTTAGATCAACAGAATTTACAACCAAGAGGTGTTCCCACCCTGAAGGCCAGGATCTATGAGCAGATCACACAAGCTGCTGCCACCACCTTCTTTCTGAGGGTTGACTTCACTGCCAGCACTCGCTCTCATCTTTTACTAACATCCACCTACCAAATGGGATCTCAAGGCTTGGCAGAAAGGAAAGAAAGAAATGGTGAATCCTCATCACACAAAGGGATCCTTGCCTAAAGCCATCTCCATCTAGAAGGCATGCTACCCGCAAAGTAGCGCAATGGCAGTTGAATTGAGCCAGCAGTGTTACAACCTCTGTTGGGCTAATGGATGCTCTTTCCACATCACTATCATGTTCATGACCATCACCTGCATCTTTTTCTGAGCGCATTGCTCCTTCCAATATTTGACACTGCCTTCTTTTGCTCCAGGCATATTCTCCCAGCCAAAGCTCCACTGTATAGCCCAGGAACTTCTCTAATTCTGTAAATCACTGCTCTCAAACACAGAGTCAAGAAAGTAAAGAAAATCATACCTACCAGTGACCTAGCAGGATCACTCCATAGATCAGCAAAATGGTTAAAACAAAACCTAAACCTAGAAGAAATTCACCTTACTTCAATTGCAAAATTGGAGCTGAAGAGATGTTTATGTATTTTGTAAAGATTTATGTAATTTTTCTGTTTGGACTAAAGTTATAAATAGCTGTCATCTACTGTGAAAAACATACAAACAAGGGAAGGCAAGGCCAAAAGCCAGCAAAGAATAGAAAGAGGAAGCCAGAATGAGATTAAGTACTAGCCACAGATTATTTTACTTACTCATGCTTTGTCTATTCTTCAAAAGCAGCGTCCAAGGGCAAAAGCGTTCAAAAACAAGACCCTAAGCAAAAAATTTTCTTCTAGAGCCCAAGAAAAGAAGTTTCTCATAGGCACTAACATGTCTAGGTCTCAGATACAAACTAGTATAAAAGAACCATTTCCCAAAACTAAAAACACTTCCTAACTGTTAACAGTGTACTTCCTAATTGTTAACAGATCTCTTTCCAGTGCAGGTAGGACTAAAAATTTGATGAACATAAAGAGATCCAGGAGTGAATATTTTAATAAACACAGGCTTTACTCTGTCTGGTTCCTCATTCTCCTTTACATGAAGTAAGTTACAAAAGTCATGAGATGTTAACGCAGTAAGTAGTTCCTGTCATTTTGATAACCAAATAAAAACCCTGAAAATAGAACCAAATTAGGAGGAAAGTTCTTTGGGCTATTTTTGAAACACCCTGTATTTGCTTCAACCACGAGCAAAGTGCACACAGTCACAGCATCTTACCCTGGCACGTTGGTCTCTGGGAAGTAACTATCAGCTGAGTTTTGTTCCCAGGAGCAAAGGGGCCTAGCACTAGGGAGCCTTTCGCCAGCTTTGAAATCTCACTGGTTCTAACTGGAAAGGGAAGTGGGGGCTACAGGAAAGCTAATGCAAAACTATTTTTATCTAAATCTAACACACCAAAGGCCACCTGCAAAACATTCTAGGAGTAGGATACAGCTGTTGCTTGGAAAAAATCAGGGAACTTTAACAATAAGATCTAATAACAAAATATAATTCACTTTCACATCCAAAAGCTAACTTGGGAGCTGCTCCAGGCACCATCTAATTAACTGAAGCAGATGGAAAAAAAAAATCCTCAGAAATTATCTTTGTTTAAATACACTCTATTTTATTTTGTCTTAAAATAGTTTAACCTTTATGCTACAGACTTATTTCAAAAAACAGAAAATCTTATCTTGCACCAAAAAATATATATATAACACTCTGTTTTATTATTTTTTTTTCTCCAAAGACCATTAAATACTAAATG
Organism: Aethalodelphis obliquidens; assembly: GCF_003676395.1. Lineage (NCBI taxonomy): Eukaryota > Metazoa > Chordata > Mammalia > Artiodactyla > Delphinidae > Aethalodelphis > Aethalodelphis obliquidens. Next base: position 2,944,030 of record NW_020837963.1, on the reverse strand, counting down.
GAAACAAAAACTAAATAATGAAAAGAAGAACCAAATTTTGTTTTAAAAACTAGAGTCACACATTTTAAAACATTAATTCTAAGCAATGATTTGTCGTCACTGCATCAAGTCCACGCTCACACTCCAGCAACAGCAGATCTGTTAACCACCAAGTGCATTGGTTCCTAGCCATACAATGGCTAACATTTCATTTTCATGGTAAGAGGAGCAAAAGGCTTCAATGACCTTTGTACTCTTTAAACAACAAAAATATTTCCTAGTTATCCAGTGATTTTTTTTTAAGATCACTACCCTTTAAAACTTGTTAAAAGAATAAGAAGTACGTAGTGTTTTAAATAAAATGAAAAAATACAACAGCATTGGACTAAAATACGTGATTATTTTAAACAAACAGTGCACAATCTGAGGAAGTTTGGTTAGGGCGCAATCATTTTTATATATACATGGAAGTCGCATCATACACATACTGAAAAACAGGGATGGAGGGGAGCTCTTTGCCTTTAAAAAAAAAAACCTTTAAACTGAAAGACAATACTGTGTCCCCAGCTTTTTCAAAAACCTTGTGACACAGTATAAAAAGCAGGCAACAAATTCATTTTTAAATTGCCTATGGTGCTAATCTGCTAAAAGTAACAATGAACAATTGACTAAATTAGCAAATCAGATGGTTCATATTCACAATTGATAATAATAAAAGCAGAATTTATGGGATGCTCAATTGTTACGAATAATGGAGTCCATTCAGTCCGGCCCCTTCCATCAAAATGAAGAGACAACTACTGGCGAGCAATAGCTACGTATCAATATTGCTGTACTGATGCAATAGCTAAGTTACCGCTCTGTGGTTTCCAATTGGGGGAAGGGGGGCACTTAACCAAGTTAGTGCCAAAAACCAATCTGCGACCCAAGTGTACCATTTTAGTGGAGATATTACTTTGAAGAGACGGTGAAGCATAAAGTGTCTATGCTACCAAATGCAAAACTTTGGTTAAAAAAGACCCCCTTAAAAGAAATTTTAAATGTCAGAATTTTAAATTTACCACAGAATTTTTTTTTTTTTTTTTTTTTGTGGTACGTGGGCCTCTCACTGTTACCACAAAATTTTATCATTAATACCTTGCCAGAAACCACATCCCTACTCTCCTGGATCTGGCAGTGAAAGAAGAGTTGAAACATAGTCTCTCTATAGTTAGTTAGTAGATGGAAAAGTCCCAACCTAGTAGGGAGAAAAGCTATCTCTACCATCCCTTCCCCTCCCCGCTTTTTGCATATTAATTTTTGTTCTGGTGCATCAAGCCAGATAGAGTGCTGGAAAAGGGACAGGTGAGGGCAAAGTGTAACCCAATATAAAAGCAGAAGGCCAGAAAAGGGCTTGGTTACAACTCCGCTCTCCACTCCCAACCCACAGTGCACACAGCACACCCAAAGAATTCTCGTTAGAGGATGACTGTTAGGGACTAAAGAAAATATGCCCTGGGAAATCCCCTGCTATACGGAATTGGCCAAAACATACTGCTAACGTAAGAACAGGTAATGCAAAAATGTTCTTTAAAATGGGGCTCTGCCCTGATAGTGGGGGGAAAATAAGCTGCAAAAACTTCAAGTCATAGAATCCACTCTATTCTTTCCCCAATGATTTTCCTGGAAAATATAGACCAGAAATTGTACATTTCTGCTCTGTCTAGCATTTTAATTCAAGTCAAAAACAACGTGTAACAGTAAAATTCAATAAATTAATCCTAAAGTAAAATGTGAAGGTCCAAGGATACACCAGTAGTGAATGTGCAGAAGGTCCTATTTCGCTCTGGCCTCTGGGTCTTTGGTTTTTGTCTAGAATTGTGGCCACGTGAGAGACTTGAGACATGAGGTGCTAAAACTGGAGATTCAAGATCTCTTTAAAAGCCTGATCTATTAAAAGTAGAATGATAGGAAAATAAAAAGTTGATGAAGAACAGAGGCCAGATCAAGTGCGATGTTATCAGAGAAGGTGAAAGAATACATGCTTAAATACATTCCCATGGAGAGGTGTATGGACGAACTAAAGCAGCACGAAGAAGGGTAAAGAAATAAGCGAGTCTTTACACACACAGGAGACAAGGCCAGGCAGCTGGAGCCAGGCAGCCGGACGCACGCACATGCGGTGGGTGTCCTGTTCTCCGCAGCAGCCCCACAGCACCACCACAGCGCCTTAGGCAGAACAGGCACTTGGTATAAATGTGTGTCCGCTGAGTGGAAACTGAAAATGGTCGTTCTCATGCTCGTATGATAAGGAAGAGCCGCCAAGGCATTTGGGAAGGGAGGCAAAGGGCTAGAGCCCCATTATATGGTAAAAATGGAAACAAAAGCAGACAAAAACTGTGGAAAAACAAAAAGTGAGGTCTTCTAAGCCAGCATTACTTCACTCCTCCCTGTGCACAGTACATAGTGTTCTAATTCTAGGTATTGCTTGTAAAATAATTCACTAGTAACTACAATGTTATAGTAAAAAAGGTAGTAACTAATGCCACAAAACTCCAACACCGGCATTTCCTGAATTCCCTGATGCTCCTACTACCCTTTGTTATTCCTGTTAGATACTATAAAACCTACAGGGCCATTAATGTGTTTTGCATCTGGTTTCTTATGATGTATTTTGAATTTTCCACTTTTAGAAGGTAGAGGAGAAAAATACCCAAATATAGCAACAGGTCAACTTCAGCTCAAGTATCAAACAGTTGTCATTACATCCTTTACAGAGAGACCAGCTACAGAAGGCGGCACTGCCCTCTCAGATTTTTCAAGTGCCCAAAGCCTTAGAAGCTACACAACTTTTCATATTCTACCTAAGTAACAGGTTCTATGTTTCTCCCATTATTTGAACAAACCAGGGGGAGAAAAGGGATCTCTCAATACTCTCCTCAGATGCCCAAACCTCATGGTGGGGTATCTATCTGAAATGCCTCTGCCTCACAAGGAGATATTTTCCAGAGTTATGAATTATTGCAACAAGGAGATCAACTAAGTCACCTTAGCAGTATTTATAAACACAAAGGGTCATGTCAATTATTTGTGTTGTGGGAATTCAGCCAGGAGCAAAGTCAGGAAAAAAGGCAGAAGACTTAAGCTAAAAGAAAAGTAACACTTCTGTCTTCTATTTTTAAGGACAGGTTTTCAATGCACATGCCCTACTAGGTGCCAAAAAGGAACTGACTAATATGTGTGCAAATGCCCTAAGGTAGGAGTGCCAATGGGTGGGCTGACAGTGGTCAAGTCTACATATTAATTTTATTACACAGAAAAATAAATACAAGATTCAAAAACTGAAATCCATTTCACCTGGTAATTAAAATATCATTCTAAAAGGAAGGCAGTTTCCTAAGATTGAAAGTCACCAAGTAAAATGAAGTTGTCTAATAAAATTCATCATTCTCAGATTCCTACTGAGGGAAAGAAGAAATTCTTTTCTCTGTGATAAGTTACTTTCCTAAGTGACTTCTTTTAATTTAAAAAAAAAAAAAGGGAAGGGGGCAATTTTCCATGAGTTTCAATTATACAAATGCCACAAACAGCTTCTGAAGCTGAAGCTATGACAATGAACTTCCATGTCACAAAGAGGAGGAGGAGTAAGTGGAAGGGAACAGTGCAGAGGAAACACAGTGACATTGCATTACAGTAGGTATTTACGTCTGCTATCCTCATCCAATGTAAGGTCAACAACTTCTGCAGGTGACGCCCAAGTCTGCTGGGGAGTCACAGCAGTCCATGACTGTGTTTGCCGGGTGCTAACATACTGCGTGCCAGAGCCGTGCTTCCATGAAGAAACACTCTGAATCACACCTCCTCGAGGATGAACACACCTGAAATTGAAATGAAGAGCAAAAGCATGGTTAATCCTACAGAAGGCAAAATGGCTTCAGTTGTACTGAGATAAACCTACTATGCAAGTTCATCAAACCCATAACCAATATCCCTCCCCCTCTTCCTCCTTCCGTCCATGTCTGGTCTGTCTCCCCACCTCTCTCAGTTTAGCCTTAAAAATGCCAGGATTTTTGTCTCAGCTACAAAGTCCTGAGTTACATCTAGATCTGTACTGAAAATGGATAAGATGATGCTTCTCTGAATTCATTTAAGCCCCTGGGGTCTTCAGGATAGGGCAACATATAAATCCTGAGCAAAATTAAGATGCCCAGACAATCTTAGTCTGAGCTAATGAAACAGTAAGAAATACAAGTGAAACTTGTTCTTAAAATAAGTTCTGTGCCATATTTGTTAATAGTACTTACAAAAACAGAAGTAGTAATACCCCTTTTACAGATTAGATGTCTAAACATCTTTAAGTACTAGGTCATGAGTTAAAGATCAATTTCCCTCAACCTGAAGGTGACAAGAGAAACACCTGGCTAGTTCATCACAACCACTTATGCTTCAGTGAAAATAACAAGGCTGAAGTACTCAGTTTAGATTCTCTAAAAGTATCCTATAAGAGGGACAGAACTGCCTTGCTGACAAATCTCATGAGTTCACTGATCGGGAGAGAACTGTTTCAGAAATACCTACATATTGAATTCCACATTGCAGTCAAATGATAGAACTGTGAACCTCCAGGATGAACCACTGAGTAAGTTTTGATTCATATGAGAGGAAGGCAGGCAGCTCAAGTTATCACTGCTCCTGAGGTCCACACATGTAAATTATAGACCTGTCTCCCTGCAGCATATGTGAGAAGTGACAAGTGGCATGATTATAATCACACAAACTACTACAATGGATCGTGAGCAGCTGTTCTGACAACATGTATACGATGAGTGATGCTGAATCACTTAAGAACTCCAGCTTCGACCCCACGCTACCTGAACCTATAGGTTCAAAGGAAAACATTAGAGTAACAACAGACAAGGTTTAGCTGCAGAACTGCCCTTAAGGACCCTTAGGCTTATGGAAAGAGGCCCTGCTCCTACAAAGGCTAGCCTGAAAATGACTCCCTTACCAAGAGAGGTGCCGAAAAACAGATCCCTTGAGGCCAGAGTAGGGGTAGACTGCAGATTTGTTACAGTACCAGAGAGCCATCATCTTTTCAGAAATGGGCTAAGAGTAGCTACTAACCCAGAGGCGACCATATTTTCAAAGATTAGCTAGTAAAAAGCATTAAAATAAGACACACAGGGACTTCCCTGGTGGTGCAGTGGATAAGAATCCACCTGCCAATGCAAGGGACACGGGTTCGATCCCTGGTCCAGGAAGATCCCACATGCCACGGAGCAACTAAGCCAGTGCGCCACAACTACTAAGCCTGCACTCTAGAGCCTGTGTGCCACAATTACTGAGCCCGTGTGCTGCAACTACTGAAGCCCATGCGCCTAGAGCCCGTGCTCCGCAACAAGAAAAGCCACTGCAATGAGAAGCCTGTGCACCACAACGAAGAGTAGCCCCCGCTCGCCTCAACTAGAGAAAGCCCGAGCGCAGCAACGAAGACCCAACACAGCCAAAAATAAATAAAATTAAACCTTTAAAAAAAAAAAGAAAAACAAGTCCAAAGTCTAATCCAAATCTGTCCACCCCTTAAATACACTCAGATTAAATGACCGAGTAGTCACGGAAAAACCTCAGCCAAAGGAGTCCATCCAACATTTTATTTTTTTTATTTTTATTTTTTTTGTGGTACGCGGGCCTCTCATTGCTGTGGCCTCTCCCGTTGCGGAGCACAGGCTCCGGACGCGCAGGCTCAGTGGCCATGGCTCACGGGCCTAGCCGCTCTGCGGCAAGTGGGATCTTCCCAGACCGGAGCACGAACCCGTGTCCCCTGCATCGGCAGGCGGACTCTCAACCACTGCGTCACCAGGGAAGCCCCATCCAACATTTTAAAGGAACGGTTTTGATGACTGATGACAACAGAATACTAAGATTATTAAGCAGTTTCTCCTCATCTGACACGCCCGACAGACCTATGAGGTAGATGTGGAAGTTCTTATCCATACTCTGACAGGGAAACTGAGGGTTAGAGAGGTTACATGACTTGCCCAGGGTCATACTGTTTGAAAGTATAGGCAAAGGAACTTCAGGCCAAGTCTGATTTCTGGTCCAATGCTTTCCACATCATGTTGTTGCTTTACAAATGTGTGTATTAAATTCAGTAAGGCAAAACACGGCAAGAGTCAGCAGAGTGCAAAGACAGGCCCAGACCACCAATTTAAAAATATAAAGCTCTTCAACAGTTCAAAAGCTCATCTGTCAAGTAGTAATTGAAGTAAAGTTGGTTAGAAACTTAGAAAAATCAGGGAATGAATGACTACCAAAAAAAGTCAATGTAATCATTGACAGAATTCCCAGAAATAACTCTGAAATAAAAGCAGTATTTAGTCCCAATTGTTACTCTGCCCTGCTCCTTAAGTAATCATACAATGTAACATCAGGACATCAGGTAGTGGCTTTAAAAGGGATCTAATCCAATCTTCCCATTTTACAGAAGAGAAAACCAAAACCAAAAGACAACTGCCCAGGGTCTTAAGAAAGTAAAACATGGAACCAGAACAAAATCAGGTCTCCACTGGGGAGTTTATTTCCAACTATGTCTTTCTCAGACTGCTCCCGAAGTACTTACTATACACTATGTTTGATTGTAAGGGGAACTGCCTAGCCCCTGCGGGTAATACAATAAAGAGCAAAGCAGATTCTAGAAAGTGTCCAGAGTAGGAGAGTAAGAGGTTTAGAGATGGTATTTACTAATGAGGAATGGTTGAAAGAGGTTATAAACAGTTCCAGTTACTGGAAACCAAATTGGGCTACTTTAAGCAAAAAAGAAAATTTACTGGAAAAGCACCTTTGAGTACCTCAAAGAACCTAATGATGCTGGAACAACTTGGCCTCACTCATTTGACTCAAGCCCCAATCCTTAGTCTGTTTCTCTTCAAAATTTTAGATTCTCTGGAGAATGTGATGATCCTATCTTTGGTCAAAAGTTTTCCTGTCTCCTATTAACTGCAACTGGAAGGGCAATTGCCAAAGAAGTGAGAATCATCATGGAAGGCAGCTCCTTCACCAGTACAGAGATCTTGAGAGCAGAATAACAACCATGAATCAGTTTCTAGAAGGCAACTTTTGGATGATCATTACTACACAACAATTACAGCTACTACAAAATAGAAAATCTGCCTTTTAAACATTCAAGCAGTTGCTGGGGCATCTGTCAGGAATGTTAGTAAGATTCTGAATACAGGCAAAGCTATCCTGTTAGAAGTCAGGATAGTGGTTACAGAGGGCAAGGTGGAGCCAAGAGGGACTTCTGTTTCTTAATCTGAGAGCTGGTTACTTGGGTATGGGTACAAAAGCTAAAGCGTACACTTATTACTTTTCTGTGTGTGTTATAAGCCAATAAAACATTCAAATTTTTTTTTATGATTTAATGACTTCAGCCACCTTGAATAAAATGGTAGCTAGGAGATGGATGAGGACAGAACAAGGCTTTTAACACATTTTTTTTTAAGTACGGGGAAAAAAGGTTGAGCCCTATTTTATAAGATGGTACATTACAGAATAACTTATACCAGATGCAGAGGGGTAAAAAATTTCAGGAGGAAATGCGACTACAACAATTGTTATAAGCCCTACAGAGATGCCCTCTAAAGAAGGATGTGAGAGGCTCAAAATTTTGTTAAGGCAACTAACAAAGCACAGTTTCATGTATTATCACATATCCTTTTTCTATTATGAAAGATATGGGGTGGGAACATACTCAGCTGTTTTATAATTGGTCCAATCAGATTCTAGTGCAGACACAAGCTTTTTTCTCACAAAGCATTTAATCTGCATATGACTGGCAATAGGTTTGCACAACTAGAGTCACATTTTGAGTATTGTAACCAAGAAAAACTGCTTAGGCCTCACTTCCATAGACCGCCCCCCCCATCCACTATTTATAAACAGTAAGTTTTGATAGAATAATTTCCTGCTCTTCATATATTAAAACCAAAAAAAGGAGACTTCAGAGTAGAAAGGAAGAAAAACACAAAAAGAGGGCAGGCTCTGATGATCAGCTGTTGATACAGTTAACCTACTATTCTAAGAAAACAACATTAAAAATTAATCATTTTTGCTCTCATTTACAGATTCTGAAGGTGACCTCTTAGATAACATTCCTACTTATTTTTCCTAACTGAAGGTAGAGTGAATCCTTGTAGCTTCAGGGAAATGCTAATCTGCCTCCCTTGCTTTTTTTAGGGTTAATGTTAGCAATTGGTTCTAAGCAGCAATCAGCCTTAAATGCTAAAGACTCCCCACAGCAATTCTTCTGAAGAGGGGTGAACCAACATTAACCAATGGACCATAGGACCATGTTAAAGGAGGTAAGGGTCTGATTATTCATAAAAGCTTCAGAGAACAGGTACTGAAAGAACTGTTTCAGCACAGTTCCATAACATAAAGATACATGCATTCATCTTCCTAGGGCAATTACCAATGAAGCTTGCAGAAGAAAAGAAGGAAAATGGAACAAGGATAAAGAAAAATATTAGCAACAGGGTCATAAGTTAAAACTTATGGCAAAATTAAGCGGGCACAGAAGAACTAGAGATGATGGAAAAGTCTCCACCTCACTGGCAAAGAGCATCTTGTGAAACTGGACTGTCCAAAAATTAACACCTAGAAATGACATCTAGGTAATGACAGGAGTTCATCACAGCAATCCAAGGCAGCCATAAAAGATGCATTCAACCATTAGTTAGGCAGGCATGCCTTCTAGTCTATGACTAGAAGAAACACAGAAGCTAAGTGAACATACCAAAATCTAAAAGAAAAGAGCAGGGGAAGATGTTAGCATGCAAGAAAAGAAAAACAACTGTTTAACAAAAAAAAAAAGAAAAGAAAAAAGAGGCACATCACAACTAGAATTACTGATATAAAGGTCAACAAACCGGAATGCTTCCAATATGGAAAAATGGCACCCAAACCCAAGTCAGAGCAACCACAGTCCCAAAGAGAACAACTCAAGAACCAAGTCTGAGTTTTTTAAAGCTCTCAGAAAGCCCACAAGGTAGAATACCAAAAGGAAAAATAAGAACAGGACAACTAAATCCAAACAAAACATCTATGCATGCAAATCGAATTAGAACAAAAAGATGTGGATCAAAACCTAAAACCTTCTTCCAAGCGATAACCCTGCCAGAAGCCCATCAATACTTCATAACTGCAACCCTAGACCTGTAAAAGAAATAAATTCCAGATGAGATACAGGCAGCTAAAGGGGCAATTCTGAAGCAACCAACAAGAAAGGCTCTCCCCCCACCTGCTTCTCAGCTTTTTTTTTTTTTTTTTTTGATTTATTTATTTATTCTTTGGGTCTTTGTTGCTGCGCGCGGGCCCTCTAGCTGCAGTGAGCAGGGGCTACTCTTTGTTGCGGTGCACTTCTCATTGCAGTGGCCTCTCTTGTTGTGGAGCACGGGCTCTAGGCATGCAGGCCTCAGTAGCTGTGGCACACAGGCTCAGTAGTTGTGGCACACGGGCTTAGTTGCTCCGCAGCACGCGGGATCTTCCCAGACCAGGGCTCGAACCCGTGTCCCCTGCATTGGCAGGTGGATTCCCAACCACTGCGCCACCAGGCAAGTCCCACTTCTCAGCTTTTTAATCTCAATGTTTGAAAGATTATCATGCTTCTTCTAAAGAAACTGCTGAAAAATTTTTCAGAAAGACACAGCAGAGTCAGTGAGATCCTGCTCAGTCCTAGACCCAAGGGTCAAAATAAAAGATCCCCTCAAAATGATACAAGAGTCCATTCAAAGTACTCCAACAGAATTTGTCAACTCTACATTGCATTTTATGGACCGTTATTAACCACCACTGAGATTTCAAGATAGATCTGTCACCTCCAAGATATGATTTCTCCAGGATTCAAATTAAAGGATCAGAATTTAAAAAACCAAAAAAACACATCTTTAGGCTTCAGAACCTGTATGAAAAAGTCCTTGAAAGTAATGTTATAGCATGTTATTTAAAATGTACCCAAAGTCACTTGACTTAGTTAAGAGTGAAACAAAGATGTTTATAGGGTAAAATGACAATCTGGATAAAAGACTTTAACAAGTTCAGAGAAGGGTGTACTAGAGATAATCGGTGTGCATGTGTGCGTGCTGGAGGTGAGAGAAACTTGGAATTTAAATTTCCAAGTTTTAATAGAAATATAGTAATTTCAACTCCAGATAACAAAAATATTTGTAGAAAAAGAAGCTCAAGATATCATTATGGAAGGAAAGTTTAACAAAGAATCTGAAAAGAAGGGTAGCTCACTCTGTAACATTTCTAGGCACAAGGAGACAATAAAGAAGGGAGAGTCGGTAGGAGTTAATAGAGAACTGGACCATATCACTGATATGTCTCAGAACAGAGTAAGAGATTAGACAAGACAGCACAGGTTATAACCTATTCTTTCCTACTTGAGTAGGAACACATGAGTAACACTGAGTTAAAATTTGAAAAGTAAGTCAAGAGGAAGTTGGTAACTGGATAATGTGCTCCTGGCACAACTGACGATAATTTACCTACATCAATCTATCAGTCAATATGCAGAATAAGTTTTATAGTACACAGTCTGAAATGAAAAATACTGTAATATTCTACAAAGATCTTGGCATGGGGCTTAAAAATATAATAATGTCTTCTATACTTATATAATGCTGAAATAAAATAATGACAAACATATACTGAAGTAAAGGAAGAAAACAAGAGTTCTATCTTCTTCATCTCATGGATAAGTCAGCTTGAAGGAAATAGATGGGGAAATGAAAGAGAACTTCATAGGAAAAAGTTTTTGACTAAGGCAGAAAAAAGGAGAAAAAAGAATGAGGTAAAGGAAAGATTAAAGAATGAAAATTCTTTCCCACCAGAATAGGGGAAATAACCATTTAGAAAGAAAAAAGGAAGCAGCTATACAGGCATACTTACAGCATAAATATAGGATAGAGGATGAAGTGCTGGGACAATACTAGTTCTGACAGAGAATTAGCCACTTCTGGGGAGATGGCATGTTAAATTATGACTTAAATCTACATACTTAAAGTTCCAATTGTTTAACTAAAAAATGCTTTCAGAAAGTATAATCAGTTCTCATTAGAAGAAGGATCCTCAATTTATGTGCATGTCTATTTTGCCCCCACTCTCCACTCCTAAATTCACCTTTTAAGTAAGTAACAGAAGAATGCTGGTGAATGTTTTATTACCTTCCTAACCAAAGATTAAAATCAGATCTAAAAATAAGGTAAGATACTATGTTATATACCTACTTGAGGAAATCACAACTTAACTCTTGTGGCATAGGAGAAAAATTCTACATAGAATACAGATTTTTCCAAAGACTAGATTTTGTTGTGTATGTATGTGTGTGTGTTAAATGTTCCTCAGGTATACCTCTGAGAGGGCTGCAACTAATTCTTAGGACTGTATCTTAAAGCAAGAGTCAGTAAAGTTTTTCTGCAAAGAGCTAGACAGTAAATATCTTTGGCTCGGCAGGCCCTAGGGTGTCTGATGAAACGTCTCAATTCTGCCACTGGAGTGCAAAACAGCCATAGACAATATGTAAGTGAACAAACATGGCTCTATTCCAACAAAACTTTATTTATGGATAAATAAATTCTATTTGAATTTCATATAATTTTCATGTCACAAAACATGTCTTCTTTCGATTTTTTTTCCCCCAACCATTTAAAAATGTAAAAACCATTCTTAGCTTGAGGTCCATATAAAAACAGGCAGCAGGCCAGATCTGGCCCATGGGCTGTAATCTGCTCACCACTACCTTAAAGAATGACAAACCTTATAAAATTATTTCCATAATACTGTACACTAATTTGATGTCTTGTGGCTTTTTTTTTTTAATTCCTAAGAAACAAGATTCCCTAAATCACACAAACATCACTAGAAATACACTATCAGGAACTGACCAAAGTAACTTGCAACCTTTCATGAAAGGTAAGGAGAGGTGCTCTACCAGGACATGGAAGCAACCTAAGTGTCCATCGACAGATGAATGGATAAAGAGGATGTGACACATATATACAATGGAATATTACTCAGCCATAAAAAGAAACGAAATTGAGTTATTTGTAGTGAGGTGGATGGACCCAGAGTCTGTCACACAGAGTGAAGTAAGTCAGAAAGAGAAAAACAAATACCGCATGCTAACACATATATATGGAATCTAAAACAGAAAATAGTTCTGTAGAACCTAGGGGCAGAACAGGAATAAAGACGCAGACGTAGAGAATGGACCTGAGGACACAGGGAGGGGGAAGGGTAAGCTGGGAAGAAGTGAGAGTGGCATGGACATATATACACTACCAAATGTAAAATAGATAGCTAGTGGGAAGCAGCCGCATAGCACAGGGAGATCAGCTTGTGCTTTGTGACCACCTAGATGGGTGGGATAGGGAGGGTGGGAGGGAGACGCAAGAGGGAGGGGATATGGGGATATATGTATACATATAGCTGATTCACTTTGTTATACAGCAGAAACTAACACAATAACGTAAAGCAATTATACTCCAATAAAGATGTTAAAAAAAAAAAAGAGGTGCTCTAGGAAGAGGTATGATGTCAAATGCAGATTTCTCAATTATTTGCTTCCAAAATATTTCAAGATAAAGTGAAAGGCAAGAAAATATGTATTGGGGGTGGGGGGGAGTACGGTGATACTTATGCCATACCAGAAAACTCAGTCAAGCCACCTAGACATTTGTTAAAAATAAGAGACAAACATTAGTTCTGTTTCACATACATGTGTGACCGAGATGTTCTTGATATAAGACAATATGCAACACATTCTGAAGCTCATACGTGTCTATAATCAAAATGTATTTCTTAAACCACAGGAATTTGAGAAATAGCCCCACCATTCATGCCAGCCATGCCATGGCATGCCATACCATTTTCTTCTCTCCAATTAATATCCTACCTTGCATGTTCCTGAACTCCCACAATCTCCACTTCACTATCTGAAGAAGCAATATTAATTTCTTCGTTGAGTGGTGCATTGCCAGCAGATGTTTTGTCACTTGCTAGGAATCCTGGATCCAAATGACCTGAGACAGAAGGGGAAAAAAATAAGCACTACATTTTGACTCCTTATAAGCAGCAGAAACAACTCACTGACAGATTTCTCCTCCCAGTTTAATCACTGAAACAGAATCCCCTCATGAAAGCTTGCCTCAGCGAAATTGTTACCCATGTGAAGGAAACTGGGCAGTGTTCTGTTAAAAAAAAAAAATTATTAAACAGAATACATGCACATTGTTAAATGAATGCTGAAACAACATGGACGTATATAAAAGTAAGAACTTCAAGTCTCTCACTTTCTACTCACATCCCTTAGGAGAAAAAACTTTGGAGTACTCTGACAAATATATATATCTAACTATAGCTATATATAAACTGTAATTATACTCTACTTCATTCTATAATGCTTTATGCATTCAAATCTAGTCTGCTTTTAAATGACCTGCATATGACAGGTTTGTCACCACTTAGAGGTCAATGGGGTTCTCTACTGCTTATCATTTTAATAGAACAAAATTCTAAACCAGAAAAGCTCAAAAGGGGACTTCCCTGGTGGCGCAGTGGTTAGGAATCCGCCTGCCAATGCAGGGGATATGGGTTCGAGCCCTGGTCCAGAAGATCCCACATGCTGCGGAGCAACTAAGCCCATGCGCCACAACTGCTGAGCCTGCACTCTGGAGCCCGCAAGCCACAACTACTGAGCCCGTGTGCCACAACTACTGAAGCCCGCGTACCTAGAGCCCGTGCTCCGCAACAAGAGAAGCTACTGCAATGAGAAGCCCATGCACTGCAACGAAGAGTAGCCCCCACTCGCCACAACTAGAGAAAAGCCCATGCGCAGCAATGAAGACCCAACGCAGCAAGCAAGCAAGCAAGTTCAACGGCACAAATGGAGTAAATAATAGGATCACTAATATCATATTTATACTGGGATGCCTTATGAAAGATTTAACAATCTTATCTCAATTTTAAACAATTTTAACAATTTTCTCCTAAGGAATGTAGATTTGACAAAATCGGACCCAAGGGAGTTCCCTGGCAGTCCAATGGTTAGGACTCCAAGCTTTCACTGCTGAGGGTGTGGGTTCAATCCCCGGTTGGGGCCAAAAAAAAAAAGGGTTAAAATTCAACCTATGTACTCAGCTCTTGAATGTTCTGACTTAAAAGGATGAATTTTAGAATATCTAGGAGTTAACATGGAATAAATAGAGTCGTAACAGGTACAAATTTTCATTTACTCTTTAAAGGGTATTTTTAATTGAATATATTGTCATCTGATACAAAATTATTTCTCCCTACTTAAAAAAAAATCCTTTGTGACACATCATAAAAGTTAAACCAATATAAATAAGATTTTATGTACACAGCTTTCTCTTCCCCTCTCACCTCACTCACTTCAATGCTTCAAGGTCATTAAGACACCTTGTACTTTCATACTCCTGCCAACTTCTAGTATAACCCTTTTGGAAAATCATGGACAATTCCAAAGCAAAAGCCTTACAATTTTTACACTCTCTGACCCTATAATCCCATCTCTGAGAATTTAGCCTAACAGCAAGAACTTTAAATAAGCAAAGTGTCATGATGTCAAACGATAGTCACTGGAGTGCTATGTAGAAATTTGGGAAAAGTGTAAGTATAGCATACAAAGAGTTACATATAACAAGATAAAAATATATATGGGCTAGTTAAAAGCTATGAAAAGTAATCAAATTTGAATATGATTGTGGGTCTCTTTTTACAATTCTCTAATATTATTTCTACTCTTTTTCTTCCATTGAAAATCATGCACATATGAGAAAACAGAAGATTAAAAAGGCTTCTAGATACAACTGGTGATTGAGATTGTATTACAGTCTGCATAGGCTTGTTAACCTTCTGTATTAAAAAATAATCTAGATAGGATTCTACGTGGTGTGGGCAGTGGTACTGAACCCTACAAGCATACAAAAGGTGGCATCCACCAGACAAAACCCAGTTTTGTTAAAGCTAGGGTGGTTACTTAAGTGCAATTGGTTAAGTTTGGATTTGGTATACCTAGATTCTTGCTCTGACCCCAATACTTTGCTTGCAGCCAAGTCTTTTATCCAATTTCTACTTAAATGTTGTAGTTAAGACTGTCGTCATGAACACGGTTCCTACGGCACTGCTACGGAGGAATACAAATTGAGTCTCCCTTTTTCCCAAACCTTCAACTTGCCCATATTCAGTATTTTGAGCAGCCTTGCTTTGCGCAGCTATAACAGTCTACTTTATCTATTTGTTTCTAAAATAAATATTTGTTTATGATATGCTGTGCACTGTGCTCAGTGCCAGGAATACTACAGGGAATAAACAAGGGAGGCAGTTTCCACCCTCAACGAGCTTACAATATAGTCAGGGATAAAAAAAGCAGTCCACTGCATTATGGCTTGAAAACTAGTCTGACAGGGAGGTAAATAATAATGCCCTGGATGCACAGAGAAAAGGAATGTTTCCTGGACTTGAGGATAATCAAGGACACTGAGCTCTCGGGGAAGACCAGGCACAGGTGAAGGGAAGTACCATAAGGAACACTGTGTGCCCTTGAGGGTATAAAAGTTTGGTGAGATTTGGGATAATGGTAGTAAAAAAAAAAAAAAGTAATGAGAAATGAGCTGGCAAAGTCAGCAGAGGTCAGATCATGCGTAAGGAGTCTGGACTTGACCTTAAGAAGTAGGAAGCCAATGAAGGATTTCAGTAGAGGAATGACATGATCTGATTTTGCATTTTGAAATTTTTCCTTTTGGAGTATGGAAATGGAACGAGTAGCAGGGCAAGAAATACTAGAGGCAAGGAAACCAGTTAGACTGCTATAGTTTCCTGGGTAAGAAACGACTATGGCTGAACTAGGAATGAAACAAAAGGAGAAATATTGTGTTTCTCTAAGTACAAAGGGTGAGTAATGTTGGGAATCAGGCAAAGTAAAAACGATGCCTAGGTTTCTGATTTAGGTAACTGGATACAGTGCCATTCAGTGCACCAATGAACATGTGAGGGTGGTTGCTTAGGATGATAATGTGCTGTTGAGATGTCCAATAGGCAGTTGAAGGTACTACTGTTCTAAAGCTCAGGTCAGAGGTCTAGAGAGGAAATAACAGATTTGATAAGTCCTCCCAACAGGTGGGGAGATAAAGGTCATCCAGAGGAGTGAAGGGGGCTTAGAAGAGAACCTTGATAAACACCAATAATTAAGGGACGGGCACAGGAAGAGGAGCTCACCAAGGTTCAGCAAGAGACAGAGAAAGAAAACCTGAAGATATGAAGCAGGGCACCATAAAAAGAGCATTTCTAGGAAGAAGTGCTTAACAATGCCCAGTACAGAGGCCCAGTAAGAGGAGGAACTAAGTAGAGGCCACTAGAATTGGTGATAAGGATGACCATACATGACCTTGGCCAGGGGAACCTCAGAGGAATGATGGGGCTGAAGCTAATGTAGCAAAGCAAGCCGAAGAAGAATGGAAGGGAAGGAAGAGCAGACACATTTTAAGAAGTCTGGCTATGGAGGAAAAGGCAATAGACGGTACTGAGAGGAATATGGGTTTGAGGGAGGGGGATGCGTATGTGCATGTAGTATTTTTACTGGCCATATTTAGAAAAAAAGGCAGAGAATAGCTTTGATGGCAGAAAGCTGAGGTAATCTTGATCTGTAAAGAATGCAGAAAGAGGCTTCCCTAGTGGTGCAGTGGTTGGGAGTCCGCCTGTCGATGCAGGGGACACGGGTTCGTGCCCCGGTCTGGGAAGATCCCACATGCCACAGAGCGGCTGGGCCCGTGAGCCATGGCCGCTGAGCCTGTGCGTCCGGAGACTGTGCTCCGCAACGGAAGAGGCCACAACAGTGAGAGGCCCACATACCGCAAAAAAAAAAAGAAAAAAGAAGAATGCAGAAAGACCATCTGCAGAGCACAGGTGTGGGTAGGGCAGCAGAGTCGGCTTAGAAAAGTGAAGTAGCCACTGTGAAGAAAGAATGCTGCCTAAGGAAAGGGGGAAGGTGCTGGGCAGCACTGAGAGCCAGGATGAGATTGCAGATAAGGAAGTTAATATGACCCACAACTTTCCAACTACATGAAAAATCATCTCCAGTGTGGATAAAGGCTGTGAGTGTGCATCCAGAGATCAGACTTGGCCAGCTGGGTACAACAGGAAAGCCAACTATACGAGGAGCTGAGGATATCGGTAAAGGAGAGTTGGGCTTAACATATGCTAGATAGGGAAAGAAATGCAGCTAGGGGGAGGTGAAAAAGGACTGGGTGATAGGTTCAATGAGGTAGAGGAATAGTGCAGTGGAAGTAACAGTATGAGTCCAAAAACGCCGCCAGTTCGAAATGAGAAAGCATCAGGAAGAGGTAGGAGGAAAACCAATGGTTATGAGAAGTAAAACGTACTTCCACCCTACTCGCCACTCACAAAATATACAACCCTCTGGGACCATCCATTTGTCTGTCTTGTCCCCTACTCAGTTGTTATTCTCCTTTGCCCCAGCCACCTATTACTCCCCTTCCTACAACTCTTCCACTCCACTGCCCTCTGGAGTGCTAGCTCTATGGAAAACGGCACTGAACCTTCTCTTCACCTCCTTGTGGAAACCTGACTTTCCTGAAAATGCTGCCTCCCCTGCAGGCCTCTGACTCCTACACCTCAGGTTGGGGATCAGCATCACTTACAAACTACTGTCCTCCATCCTCAAGTACCAACACCAGCAGTCCTTATCTTCCAAGTTTTCCTTCCACTCTAGAAGTTTCACTCAATGTGAAACATTATTGGCACTTAGTTTCTTTCTTTCTTCCCCCTCTCTCCTTCCCCTCCACTTTAAGTCCTGCTATCACTATTACTCATTATTATATGAATGCTCATTATTTGTATGGACAGCCACCCCCAAGCTCTCCATGCCTACTCACTAAGAAGCAAAGAGTAGAGAGCCCCAAGAGATACTTAAAACCCCCTGTGGCAGACTCACAGCAATGGGCTCAGCCCTAACCATACTAAAAATAAAGACGCTAATTGAATTAAACCAAACTGAAAAGGCAAATTATAAGAAGTCATAGTTGCTATAACCTAACTCTTCTTCCTTGATTACTCAATGCTTTTAAACAACAGAAATTAAGAAAACACAACAAGAACATGACAGAATTAGTTAATTCTCAGAATTAGTTAATTCTCTGTGTCCAGCTCTATTTCCACAGTTCTAATTTATAATTCCAATTTGTGGAATGTTCTGTGAAATGTCACAGTCATCAATATTTCCAAATAACGAGTCTTCATTGATTAGGCCCCTCATCCTGACCCTATCACCTACATAGCCTCAATTCAGATCAGGAAATATCATCACTCTGCCTTTTTCTTTTTTAAAGAGGAACGAAATGAAAAATTACTATGCTAACTTTTGCTCATAATTTTATATCTTAAGAAAAGCAGGGGCTTCCACGGTGGTGCACTGGTTAAGAATTTGCCTGCCAATGCAGGGGACACGGGTTCGAGCCCTGGTCCAGGAAGATCCCACATGCCTCGGAGCAACTAAGCCTATGCACCACAACTACTGAGCCTGTGCTCTAGAGCCCGCGAGCCACAACTACTGAGCCCGCGTGCCACAACTAGTGAAGCCCACGTGCCTAGAGCCTGTGGTTTGCAATAAGAGAAACCACTGCAATGAGAAGCCTGTGCACCACAATGAAGAGTAGCCCCTGCCCGCGCGCAGCAACGAAGACCCAACACAGCCAAAAAATAAATAATAATAAATAAATATATTTTTTTAAATCTTTAAAAAAAAGCAAGTATCACCCAAATTTAAGATTCTTCTAACTTTATTCATCCATTATGTATTCAGAAACTAATAATTTACATATTGCTTTTACATTATCAGATCAATCCAAACCATTTTGGCGGTGCACTTTTGGCCATAAAATTTATAATCCAAATTTGCTGGCATTTAGTATTGTTAAAGAACCTGTATGATGCTCTAAAACTGATCACTTAAAATCAGGGTCTGCTCTTGTAGCCATTATCTTTATTGCTTGGTCTAAAAGTCAGTACAAGATAAAACAGGGGAGGCGGGCAGGGCGGCGGATGAGGTGGAGTGGGAAGGTACAAACAAATTTCCTGGTGAGTGTTAACAACTCTAGACTAATGGTGTGAGTGTTCTACCACATTTCCTCTCAGAGCCATTAAATAAAATGTGCCACTCAGGTAACAAGTCAGCTGGGATCTACACCAAAATCTGTGGGATCCCATGCTCTGTAAGAGACACCATGGCATTCTCCAACAGCCAGGAATGCATCCCCTCCTCTATTTCAGAGCCAGGACAATTAGTCCTTTTCTCTCAATGTAACCCTCTTCAGCAAGTCACACATTCTTTTGGAAGCTCTAGTGCAGAGCCCAACACTCTTCTGGCCTTTGGGCCACATGCACACTGCACCAGCCCCCCTTGACCTCAAAGGAATCCAATGGCAAAGCAGTGCCTAAAGCATACACAAAAGTGAGTCAAAGATGTTATAAGGTTCTTCAAATACTGTCAGTGGTAGTAATCTACTCCTATTCTAGAACAAGAATAAGCTCTGTAGAAAAAGTGTAAATACCACAATTACCATATATTAAACTGAAAATAAAGCAGAGGATTTATATTTAGTTATTGTGGCATCTGGCCGTCTCTGTGTAGGTCTTTCCCTGTGTAGCTCTTTGGAAAGACAACTGCTTTCACTCTATAAGAAAATTTTAAATTTTTGTCCTCCCACTACAGATCTTTTCAACACATAAATAAATCAGAAAGTAGAAAAGGTAGTAATTAAATTATCATGGCAAACATTTTCTTTTTAAATCATATATCTACTAAGAACTAGTCCTAAGACTATTTGAAGTATATAAAATTATTACATACTGGATGACAGTGGCATGCTAGGTATAAAAAAGATTACTATCTTAAATCACTACTCATTTAGCTTTAAAGCAAACAAATTATTACCGTGTGTTAAATTTTTTCAACAAAAATATTAAAAACTTTAAAAAGTGGGAGAAAAGGAGATCAGAAATCTAAAATCTTACAGTCCACATGTACCAGCTGAACAAGAGGAAACTTGATCTCCTTCACAAGACTTGATACAATGATTTTAAAGTGCTAACAACAGAGGGCTTCCCTGGTGGCACAGTGGTTAAGAATCCGCCTGCCAATGCAGGGGACACAGGTTCGAGCCCTGATCCAGGAAGATCTCACATGCCGCAGAGCAACTAAGCCCAGGCACCACAACTACGAAGCCTGCGCTCTAGAGCCTCCAAGCCACCACTACTGAGCCCCCACGCCACAACTACTGAAACCTGCACACCTAGAGCCCGTGCTCCGCAGCAAGAGAAGCCACCACAATGGGAAGCCCACGCACAGCAACGAAGAGTAGCCCCCACTCACTGCAACTAGAGAAAGCCCGCGCGCAGCAATGCAGACCTAACACAGCCATGAATAAACAAACAAACATATTAAAAAATAATAGTGCTAACAATAGAAACATGGTCATTTTGGTCTGATCATAAAAAGCCCTACTCTAAGAACAGGAAACCCAAGATTTTTTTCTCTTCACTACAACTAAGCTTGTATTATGGACAAATCAAGATTACCAGACCTATTTTAAGGATGGGGAAAATGCTCATAGCCTACCTTCTTAATAAGAAGGCTGATGGAAAAAATGAGATCATTTGTTTAGAATTTTTAATTTCCGGGGGCATAAATACATAAATAAATTTAGTGTAATAATTATAAGCCTTCCACACCAAGAGTACTTCAGACTTCTGCTTCTTTTAGCCTCATCTACATTTATGTTTACAGTGAGCTGTTATTAGCAATAAGCAAAAATCAAGCTATTTTCAGATATACTGGTACAGTTTCCTAAATATGTCCGATGCAAAAGTTATTAAAAACAGATTCCCAGACACCATTTCAGATCTATTTACAAGATTTTCAGGGAGAAATCTAGGAGTCTGAATATTTATAAGCACTCCAGGTAATTTCTATGCTCAGGTAAAGTTTAGGAAATACTGCAGCAAGAGCAACTCATTCCAGGGCAGGAGAATAAATTAGAAATCCACTGACTGGGTCCATAAATCACTTCCTTAGTCTACTTCAGCATAAATGTATTAACATAATGCCAGTTAGCATTCCTGAGGGCCTGCTGTGTACTTCATCCTATATGAATCACATTATATGTTATTCCACATAACAGTATAATAACCTCTTGGGGTGGATACTAGTTTTATCCAAGTTTTGTAGATAGGGAAAACTGAGGCTTTACATAATTTACCTGAAGTCACACAGTATGCAAGTGGCTCTGCTGGTTCAAAATCAGGCTGTTTGCTGGCAGCAGGCTGCCACCCACTATACTGTCCACTTCTAGCATCAAGTGAGAAGGAGTAAACATATGGCAAGAGCTGAAATGGAAAGTTCAGAAAGTTTTCTGGGTCAGAAAGTTTTCTTGACCAATGGCTTTCCTAATTTCAACTCTTTTTCCTTGGTTGAAACTAAAACTAAACAGTAAAAACTATTTTGCATACAAGAACATCATCTAATTGCTTAGAAAAAGAGATAAGCTACTCTATCCCTAATGATTGCTTATGTGATTCTAAATGGAGTGGGACTGTAGACCTGGTCTGAGATGCTGCTATCAGTTAGCCACTGCTGCTATTAATTAATTAGTTCAGTGACTGGGTTTTTATTTTATTGGGAGGGAGAGAAGGAAAACTCAGATTAACCATTACAACATTTATCTTAAACTCCAAACTCAAGAATGACCATCTAATTGATACTAATACTCCCAAGTATCAAAACTATAAACTGGCAATTGAGAATAAATTCTATGAACATTTTGTTATGATATAGTAAGTATATTCAAATTCACAAGATGGGTTCCCACTATGATAATTACATCAAGACTACAGTGTATTATTAAGTTTTATTTATTACTCACAGACCTGCATGTTAGATATTAAAAAAAACCCAAAACTTTGAATGAGACAATAAATGGCTTCATAAGAAAATATCATGGGGATCTCTTGAACAGTGATGTCCATGTCCTACAATATACAAAGATCTACACATGATTTGTAATATATAGAGAAAGCACACACATGTGCTTTCTCTACACATGTACCAAGAGACATGTACAGGAAATGTCAATGGCAGCATCATTTGGAATAGTACCCTAACTGTCCAAGAAGACAATGGGTAAGTCTATTATGATATAGTCATACACTGGAATACTAAATAGCAGTGAAAAGTAAATGAACTATAGCAACACATCAACAAGAACAAACTTTACAACATGTTGAACTAAAAAAGCAAGTTGCAAATGACTGCCTTCTATGTAATACTAATTAGTATTAAAACATGCTTGTTTACAGATACAAAACAAATGCAGCAGAAGTATGGAGGAATACACAGGAATACCAGACATTAAATACCAAATTCAGGGGAGCTTTGGAGTAGAGAGGGGCTGTTTCCCTCCTCAAATATTTTTGCCATGTTTTATTTCTTAGAGCTAAGCACCAAAGGCTAGTGGTATTTTTAAATAATCAAGCTAACAATTACCTGAACCTGAAAATGTGATGCTCCCCCCCTCCACCCAATGCTAGTGACTTTAATGATACTGTAAGACCCCAAGCCTTGCACTTTTAGGTTAACTCATATTAAACTGCTAAATTTGTTGTAGATGAGAAAGTCAAATATTAACAATTCCATATAGTTCAAACTAATATTAAAATTCTCTGTATTAAAAGCAAAATAACAAAAAGTAATTGTTCATATTTTTCCTAAGAATTTACTATAAAGTGGTCTACATTTCATGGCAAGACTAAGGAAACAGGGTAGTAAAATTGAAGTAGAATGGATCACTTAACTGTCAATGGATGAAAATTAAGATAAACTACTCCCCTTTGATATAAAGTATTACTACTTAATTCTTTTCAAAGTACTTATACACATTAATAAATACTTAAAAGATCCTTGTTGGGCAAATCAAGCATTTATACATATAAAAACTGAAGTCCAGAGGAGAATCACCTTGTCCAAGGTTAAATAGGCAGTTAGCAGTCACAACACAGTTAAAACTAAATCCAGGTCCTGTTCCAAAATTAGTCACAATAAATTAATTAGAAGCTCAACAAATAAGAGAAACTTTTTTATTCAGTTTCAATCAAAGATTATGAAATGAACAATTAATGACAATGATCTGTGGAGTTCTGTCTCCCCTTTTAAACAATTTAAATATAAAAAGTTCTAAATTATAACCCACTGTTACTTTTGTAATAAAAACTCATTTCCCATAAAAATAATGTTTTAGGTAGTTATTAAGCCAATGCAATTTATAATTTAACTAGAAAACTATAATCCTTCTATGGCACTAAAGAAAATACACACTACATAAGCAGTCTGTCTCTCAATCCCTTCTACCTCTTTTCTTAAACTTTTCTAAAAGCACTAGTACTTTTAGAAAAAGGTTTAAATTAGAAAGAATGTTGGAAGAAAGAGTTTTGAGGAACATAATGAAGGAGACTTGGAGGCACTGTGCAAGGTTTTCAAAGGTAACAGCAATAGGTTTCTCAGAGAATAAAATATCACTCTTAAGAATCATCCCAGAACCAAGATAAACAATGTAAGACAGGTAGAGAGATTTTCCTGAGATAACAGAGACAGCAACCGAAAGGAGTTGGAAAAGACAAAATGAGAACAACCGTAAAGGAATTAACAGGGACACTGCACACTGAGGCAGAAGAAACAGTGCAGCACTGCACTGCAACAGCCCCACAGGGCAAATTGTAACAGCTCCCTCCCCAAACTATAAGGTCCATAAGTGAGTGAAACCACTAAGAAGCGGGGATGGGATTGCGGGTGGGGGTGGGAGGTAGTATCAGGTCATCTGGGTAATTTTTACATGTTAGGCATTTTTAACTCAAGAAGTACATATACTGAAATCTACCGATGCCTACAATTACTGTCTTAGATATTCTCATTTTTGCTTTCTTGTGATTAGGAAAGACGAATGACATGCTACCCAAATCTTTTCTGTTATAAAGGGCACCCTGGAAGCCACAATCATCTAATGCCAGATGTCTCTTAGTTGGCCTGCTCTCCTCAGCAAGGAAAATAGCTGCCAGGACACATGCATACTATACCATCAGAGAAAGGGGGGAGCGGGGGAGGGAGACCAACCTGCCTCTGCATTCAGCTCCTCTAGAAGCCCGCTGGTCCTCCAGGTAGCTCCTGTGTCCTGGCCTCCTACAGAATTACTGTGCTCTTGAACTACTGCAGCCGCCAATAAATTGTCCACATTTACCACTTCTGGCTCAGAGCTGGTGTCAGACATATCATAATGAGCTACAACTGGAGGTCCATCTAGGGAGGAAAGAAAATGTATACTTGTATCTAACTTGTGGGGTGAAAAATACTTCTGCAACTAAGAGCCCCCTAAATGCCAGTTGTCTTTATCTTATGATTCTACATGGTCAGAAAAGCTGCACTTTATACAATCTAATATTTTGTACATGATATGAAAGTGAAAGAGATAACCCGAGCTTACAAAGATGAGGGACACATTTGGCAAGGAGGAAAAAGGGTGTTATTATGAAGAACAAAGACAAGAATATACTGAACAAAAGTTACACTGAATTCCTGTCATTCTCCTAAAGAGCAAAAGATTAAGAAAAAGGGGAAGACTCTACAGTGAAAGTGAAACTGATTTTTTAAAGAAAAACACTGAGGCAAACTATTAAGCTCAATTTATATTTTAAGAGAATGAATCTAGTTTCTTCCTCTTAGTAGCTAATACTAGAAGTCCCTAATAGATTCAGAGAAGAAAATCAAATATATATTTTTCTACTTTAAGAGCTCTACTTGACTGACATCTATTTCCAGTAAAGCTCTTTTATAATAGTAGGGATGTTATGCATCTTACAATATTCTACAAAAAGACAATGCTCATGAAATCCATCTTCAGGATTTTGCTTTGGATGTCTTATGAGGGATATTTCTATTTTATTTTCCCTGAGAAAAACAACCAGCTCATACTCCAAGGAAATGATACACAACCTTATGGGTTATTTGAGAGGAAGATGTTAAAATTCTTAGAAAAAAGAGATCCCTTCTACCTCCAAATCATCCTAACTAGCTGAAAATGGCAGCTGAGCTCTGAAGTAATTATACTGCAGTGATTCATGCTAAAATAATTCAATATTCATGCTTGTAAAATAGATACATGCTTTAAAATGCTACCCTTTTCTAATATAAAAGCAGAAAGCAAAAATAAAGTTTTCAGTCAACTATGAAACATATCCCTTACTACTACTGCCATTTTAAAATAAAATGCTTTTCCTCCCCCAAGAGCTATTTATGAAGTGCAAGCAAATCACTTATTTCGATAAAGATTTCTTAATATAATCCAACAAATTAACATTAAACAGACCTATTTTATGAAACTCTTGACTATGAAGGAATACATATGCCAACGAATCATTAAAATAGAACACAATGAAGGATTACTGTTTTAATACAAACATCCATTGTGTAAACTGTCACTAAACAAAACATGGAACACACTTGGGGTACTTATCCCTTAAGACTAAGTTCCCAAGCCATAGGTTTATGTAGCAACATTTTTAAAATAAAAAATGACCAAACATAAAAGCAAATGAGTTGTTAAGTGCCACCGTATAAGGAACAGACATGTCACAATATGAAATTCTGACGATCATGACAATTTCAGTTGACTACTTAAGAATAACTTCCAATTCCCAAAAGGGTAAATCATGTTCATAAAATTCAAGAGTGTGGCCTCAGTATCAGTTAGTAATGGATTTTAGATCAAATAGCAAAAAACTGGTTCATGTCTGAGGTTTTTCTTTTCTAAAAAAGAAAAGAAAGCTGTAACATTTATGGAGTTCTCGTCAGAGTTCAAAATGATTATTATGGAATAATAAGATACTGTGTGATGTCCAAATAGTTGGTTGCAGAAAATATGAGGGTCAAGTACAATATTGACTATTTGACCAAATGTTCTATTTTTAAAAGGGCTTTATTAAGTGTTTTGTGTTTGAAAAAAAAAATAGTGATTTATTTTAAAATTTGTATCACAAATACCATTCACAACCTCTTGCCCTCACGTTCCCCCCACCACAACCAAATTGAGGCAACAGGTCAACAGTCAAGTCAAAATTGTACCACTCCTACATGTGAAATCATGCAAAAAGTATAAGTGTATATGTACATGCAGAGTAACATCACCTACCCATGGAAATAACTTGTCTGAAAGTCTTCATCAGTAGGATATACAAGCATAAACTTGTTATCTGGCTTCATTCTTGTATCTTCCATATTTCCAAACAGCACACCTTATAGCTTAGCTTAAATTTAGTATTCATCATAAACAAAGACAGTAATATTTTCACATTTTAATTATACTTAAAAATTAAAAATAAATTATCACTGTCAATTTTTATATCTAGTATATTCAAACAATGACAAGTCAGTACTATATCAACTTTAATAAAGTAAAGGAAAGGTTGCCTTTCCAACTTTGCCTTCCAACAAGAAACCACAATTAAGGATCTTGTGTTCCAAAGTCATCTTATACTTATTAGCAAACCAAAATTAAATAAGATGTGTTCAAAGCACTTAGCCTCAGGGCTTGGACTTTGAACCGCTAAGTGTGAATATTAGCTAACTGATGGGGACAATCTGTGATATTCTTTAAAAACACGATTCTTGCTACACAGCAGAATTAAGAGACAGGTAAGATCCTTTTAAAATAAGTATCTCTTGAAGGAAAAAATAAAATCAAACCACTGAGGAGGAGCTAGAAAAACTCAGCATATTAATAACAGAAGCAGCTAGCTACGCTTCCAGTTTGACTCCACCAATTCATTACAGGATGGAATAAACATGAAGCTACTGTCCTTCCTCTCGCTGATTGTTAAAACAACTGCACCGCTACTAAGATTATTTTGACTTTCAGAAACATCAAAATAGTCACTTCAAGTAAAATTACACATGGAAACATTTCCAATTTAAAATGTAGTCACTAAGCAGTCCATGTTTACAACATAAAAGGTTATCCAAACCGTACATTCTCCCATTTGGTATCTGTCAATCTTACAACATCAATTTATAATGATGAACTTAACTAGTTTTTCTATAGTCATTAAGAGCATCTCTCTATAAAGGTAAATTTAACACAATTATTTAATAACTACTTGGTCTGTAGTTAATCCAAGTGCTGTTTCTTCTCCTGATTGAAATATCTTGAAATTTTTGCTGCTCATTACAAGGGAAGAAAAATAAAAGGTCAAGCAATCCACCGACTATGTTTTATTTCAGAACATCAACTTGTCTATATTATGCTAGATAGGTTTGTGTCCTCTCTCTGACTTCCTAGTCTATAAACAGGTTCTAACTTTTCAAATACCAAAATACAGATGTATCTGTTCATCACACATTCCTGATACAGTGAAGTTTACCCCTGTGTGACTTTAAACCTTCTGTATTATTATCGACAAATGTTTAATTTTATGAATTAGTTTCCTTTTATTCAAATATGTTCTCTTCTAAATCTCATGGAAAAAATTTGAATCACAGAAACAAAAAACCAAAGCAAACCAAAGCCTAACATCCTCTACTACGTTTATCTCTGACAAATCCCTCTTTTCAAAGTTAACAACAAAAAGCACAGAATTTTAGAACTACAGAATACATAATTTACCAGGCTCATTTTACAGATGAGAAATTTGAGTCCTCGGTAGGTGAAACCAGAATAGTTTACAGTTGTTATCAGTGATGAGGGAATGGGAAATATACAGAATGAGACTGGGAGCAGCATAGGAAGTACACAGATTTTTGGCAGCAAATACGTAGGTTAAAGTCCTGCCTACTTAACTGTATGACTGTTTGTTCACAGGGTTATGGTTAAGGTTAAAGACATAACACAGAACACAATAGTTCAAACACTGGTCCAATGCCCCACCTTTCCATTATAATTAGCACCTACCCTACTTCATTATTTGCTTGCTTATCTTTGTACGTAAACTCTGCTGTACACAGCCTGCAAGCAAGAAGCTTTGAGAAATCATCACTGACTGGGCTGGTGCCTTCTACTGGTCATAGATTAACCCACTTGTTAAGTAAATGCTTTGCTGGGATTAATGAGGTCATCACACATGTGGCTTTCGTATTTTTATTTTTGTTTGAAGTGAAATGCCAGCTTGGATGTATTCATATGAAAGTGTTTCAAAGCCAAATAGAGATCATTTGGGATTATTTCATATTTGGCATCATTCTTGCCTACAGAGAGAGCCCTTGCACTAACACAAGTTTTGTCAGTCTCCCAGTATGAAATCTAATCAAATCTAGGAAACAGAATTCCTCTTGTATCCCAGAGACATCTGGAAACACCACTCCTCCTTCTCTCTCTATTGCTAAGTCTTAGGCCCAAGAAAAGGTGGGGCAAATGGACAAATACAGTGTTTGCTCATTCAATTCCCATTTCAATGGCTATAGTAATATACAATAAAACCCAGAATAAATCCCTTCTCTCCACTTTACTACAGCCAATCTCCCCAAACCCCCCACTATGAGAGAAAAAAAATCCACCTTGCTGCAAAGGACCCCACAGAGGTTCTGTTGCCCCAGTCATTAAAGGGCCTAATAAACCCAGTGCCATTATCTACAACATCTAGAGAGAGTGGGAGGGGGTGGAAATCACACTCAGCCTCAATCCAGATAGTGAGATTCAAAAAGTTACATCTAAAAGAAGAGTTCTTAGAAATTACCTAGGCGAGGAGTCTAAGAAGGAGGAGCATGTGTGTGGTGACTAAGTAAGGAAAAGAAGTGTAGGGGGAATGAGGTGTGGGCCTGAGGGACTGAGAAAAAGGGAAAACCTCAAGAGTTGCAGAAGGGAATTTGCATTTTGGTAGAACCTATCCAATAAGAAAACAGCTTTTTCATTACACATCTAAATATTTACCAAGATGAAAATTGATTATTTTGCAAATGAGAAAAAATACTTGAGAATACATATGCTGTATTTTATTACTATCAGTATATATACACACATGGAGAGAGAACAATTCGAATAAAAAGAAAACAGTCATTTTCAAAGCATCTCTTGGAAAAGATAACTACATCAACCAGAAAAGACAAAAAATCTATATAGAAAAGGGCCATCTCTAGAAAAACAACTTTAAATACCAAAACTGTGTATCTTTTCTTTATAACAGTAGCATAAAGCTCTTTTAGAAAAAAGAAAAATAAGAAGATAGTGCTAAATGAAAATGAAATGCAGCAATATGCACTGAAATTTTATGTTTAAGAGTTAAAAAAACATTTTAAAAATAAAATTGAGTCAATAACTATTTTGTACTTTTCACATTATACTCATCTCAATTATGAAAAATTTAGATGTTATAGTTTCCAAGGGAGGAATAAAGTTTTAAGGATTACATCTGTTCTTACATCATACTGACAAAAAAACAGGTCATTTTGCCCACCCAGAAAAGTTACCTACGATACTGATGAAGAGTTAACTTTGAAAGTATCAAAGAGGAAGTAAAAGGAAATATTCAAGATTAAATACAGAAAACAGGGCACTTGAAGAGGTCACCATCTTTCAATTTATCTTTGTATCTCAGGGACAAATCCACAACCTACTGCTTTGAGGATTCAGATCTATAGAGAACAAAACTAAAATATCTGCACTACATACACGAAGGAAGAAGATGAAAATCAGATATGACTTTAGCTACATCCTCATGTCTATGTACCCTGCAAAAGACACATCCATTCCGGCTTTTTGATTATTCCTCAATGTAGTCTAAATTTTGATATTTTCTAAATATTCCTAAATTTTTAATAGGATAACTTAGAAGGACATATAAAAGAGAAGAATCTCCACCTTTTATGTTAACACTGGTATTTTGTTATTTTCTTTTTTGATATACCAACTACAAAAAAACCTGAAAATTATCCAAAAAACATCATGTAAAATCTATTATTAGTGATACCTACAAACTAATGCCATTCATTCCATTATGGAAAAGCAGGTTTCCTGACTCAGGAACACCTAATGTGAATTAACTGGCAGGGAATCACTATAACTAATGCAATATGATCCTAAAGAGAGTAACAAGAAACATTTCTTTTTTAAAATTTTTATTTATCTAGGTTAGTTGATACACTTCAAATGCAGAGTTAGGTAAAAGATATAAAGAAAATGCAATAAAAATTAAAATCACAGTAATTTGATAACATTCTTCCCAAATCTTAAAGTTATAATATGAATACCTTCATTACCAAAGAATACATTTCCTCGTGGATTATTATTCCTTCATTTCTTAGGATGTCTTCTACTTTAAGATGTAGTAATTTAAGATACTATGAAAAGATCTACTCATTACTAGTAAACTAACAGTTTGGTTTCAATCCCCACTAACTTTCCTAAACGTCAGAGAAATTAAAAACAGAAATCAAGAAAAAAATGAAAAGTATAGAACTCGGAAGTTATTCACGTTGATTACAATTAATGTACTCATACAACTGTTCTAGACAAATTAAAAAGACAAGTTTTTTATCTGTACAGTGATTAAGGGCACATACACCATTTTTAGAGAAGATTTTGAGAATTATTCTTTGAGAACAATTTTTATTAGAACAAATTTAATAATAAATTAATAAATTTTCAGTTTAATAAATTTGCTGAAATTGTTTTGATACTGTATTTTCTGACATGTGGAACTCCACAAAATCTTTTTCATTGTGCCCTCACTGTACCATTTAAATAATACCAACAGAAGAGAGGAAATCAATACAAGTTAAACAAAATATAACAGGTAATTATTTTTAAAAGTCACCTTCTGTAAAATAACTTGCCTATAATATGTTACTCTAAACAAATGATGATACATAGCATGAAGTCTATTCACCATCTTTCCTATAATTTTCATCTAACTGTACCATCAGGCAAATTTAGCTGTATATTAAAAATGAAAATTATCAGTAATATCAATCTGGGTGTTTTGTTTTGCTCAACAAAAGAAATCACTATAGCATTTCTTTCATTAACAGCAGATTTAATACATTTAAAATGACTTCATTTCTAATATTCTGACTTGCATACAAATTTTAAGTAATAAATCTAATTAAACTGAGCTATACCTTGACCCAGAGACTAGAGTCTCTGCTGTTAAATATACCTAACACTAAGGAATGACAAAAGCAATGATGCAAAATAAACTAGTTCATGTATATTCTTTTACTCAGTCGGCTAATGAAACAAACAAGTGGTCCAAACCTTTACTTGATAATCTAAGAAATAAATTTTTCCCTTTAACTAATCACCCTAACTAGTATGTGGGCAACTTTTTTTCAACACACATTTAGGAAGCAATAAATGGATACATTAATGACCTGAATCCATTAAAATCCCTGTAGACTATTGCATAGTTATGTCTCCAGCAACCTGCCAACTATAACATTAATAAAAATACAGAGTTAATTATTTCAAAATTCTGAAGGTGGGTACACATACACGAGCACGTGCACAAACATACCCCCTTGAGACTAGGCTTATTCCTTTGACTTGGTAACAAAAAACAGGCTTTCTCTTGGAGCCCCAAAATGACAGAACCTTTATTCTAAATTAAAAAAAAAAAAACACACCTCATGCAAAATATTAAGTTTTAAGATTTTAATTTTACTGAACTGTGTTCTAAATTAAAATTTTATTTGAGCTCTTATTACACTCAAGTTTTAATAAGCACACAAAGTACACATCAATATAATTAAAAGTTATCATCTAATGAGTGGCTCGCATAACCTGATAATTCTAACCTGCTGATTAAATTCTCTTAAAATGATTAGAAATCTAATGTCCTAGAACACTGAACTAGTATAAACTAGGCAGAAAACAGTCTATAGACAGATTATTAGAAAACATTTATCTTCACTGCCCCCCCTTTTAAATACCAGCAACTAAATTCCATATGTACCCATTAGAGATGACATAATCCAGATACGGGATTATATTCTTAAATAAAAAGCATTTGGACCATGTCTAGATTAATGCTGTAACTTGAAAGAAGTTTCTGTCCAGCATTAGCCCTTTATACACTACAAAAAGTCCAAACAGGATATATTTCTTAACCTTCTTAAAATTCTAGGAAAATCAAGGGAATTAAAGGGAAGTTAAGGGAAGACCACTAGGCACTTCTAAAACAATACCTACATAAAAATGCCACCACATAATCCAAAAATAATTCCCACTTCTTTGTATTAGTACATATAAGTACTATAATCTTAGGAATACAGACTTTGCCTCAGTGAAAGAGAATTCAACAATCCACAACAGCAGTCAAGTTTTTTTAAAACTACTTCAAATACTTAATACTTCTTTGTCCATAATACAAAAACAAATTTTTCTGAAAGAAGAATTTTTAAATTGTGCAATCTGGAAAAGGTATAATCACTTTAAAGCACAACTCATATTTAAAAAAACTACTGTTTGTCAAAACAATACTCTTCAAGACAGCAACACATTTTCAAGGCACTGTGAGAAACTGAAAATCAGGGGGAAATCTGTATATATGTTTCTGCTATAAAATTATTCTTAAGGTTAAACTCTCAAAACCACAAAATGTCAATTTTTACTTCAGAATAAATTTTAATATTTTGGCATATATTCTATGAATTAAATCAATATATTCTGGTGTTCCTTTTCTTTCTATCAAAACCTCTGTCCACATCTTTATCCAAAATTATGTAGAAAAGGCTTCCCAAAATTATTAACACCTTCTCAAATATTCAAAATATTATTTTTACCTTGAATATCAATTATTAAAACCTATGTCTGATAATTCCATTAAATTGACATTTTTCTCTAAAAGGCAAAAAAAAATCTGTAGATCTCCTACTCTGTTATCTAGTAACAACAAGAATTAGAATATATCCCAGTCAATACTAGGAATATGTCTATATGTTATTCTTAAAGGATTCATTAATTATTTTCTATTTTAAAATTAAAAGGCATTCCACTATATGCTTAATATATGAAATATTAAATCATGAAACAAAAAAGAAATCTGTTAAGTGCCTGAAGCAGTTTATACATGCATAGAAAAGCAGTCATGTTAACATGCTGAAATTAAACTAACATTTTCTTATATCTAAGAATCCATGTCTAGTAAAATCTGTGATGCCAGGGAGAATTTGAAGACAGAACAAACTTCCCTGAAAACATCGCAACTACAAGTAAAGATTACAGATTAGTTAAAAACCTGTCAGTCACCCAAAACCAATCTGCTCTTCCTGTTGACATAAAACTTAATTTAAAAAAAAATTGGCTGAAGTAGTTTACAAGTGTTGCACTACCATTTCAGAGAAACTCCCAATTCTCATATATCAAGTTCTAAAAAGAAAAAAACCACAATAGTCATTTTTCACTTCAAAACTAGAAGAGCAAAATAAATTGACTCAGTCTATTACAGTTAATTTACAAGGTATAAATGTCTGAATACAGAACTAAATAGAAAAAGTGGTGACAATTTTTCTGAGTGGTTACTGGTAAATTACTAAAATAAAACAGAGGTCTTTATTGTTTATACAGTCGACCCTTGAACAACACAAGGGTTGGGGCTCCCACCCGCGCTGCACAGTTGAAGAAAATCCACATAAAATGTTACAGTCTCTGGTTCTGCATCCACAAATTCAATCAAGCTCAGATCGTATAGAACTACAGCACATATTTAGTGAAAAAAATCTGCATATAAGTGGACCTATGCAGTTCAAAATCCTGTTGTTCTTGTGTTAACTATACATGAAACTCCAAATATGCCACCTATCTTTCCTCTTGCAAAACACAGAATTAGATCTTTTCCAAAGTTGCAACTACATTAAATATTAAAATAATTAACCTTATTCATATTGAGAAGTTATTAGGTTATAAATTTGAAGGGAAAGACTACTAAATTTTTATTGTAAGTAAACCCAGTAGAAAGTACAATTTTAAAAAAACAGGTAATGTTAGCAAAGTTATATAGTCCTACTGAAAATTTTCTTCCTAATTTAGCTTTTTCTCACAATATTCCTACCAACCCAGAAAAGATAAAATACCAGTATCTCCCAGTCCTAGGCCACACATTAAAAATCTATCATGTTGCAAAACCTTTCAATGCTGTGCTATTTTCTCCCCTTTGACACACTCCATGGGCTCTTTAACATGCCATTTATTTTCAGTCCAGGGATTGAAAACAAAATTAAATTGGTAGTACATTAGCCAATACACTTAGTCACTAGTAATTTAAAAACCCATTCAATACACACCCTTAATAGAGTGACCATTTCATCTGTATCCTCTAGAGGTACCCTTTACATCAGAGCACCAAACAATTCCTCTGGATGATGTCTGCCAGGTTATTGGCTCAGGCACTGAGCTTTAAGTTAAAGCTCAAAATAAAAATTTATCTATGTAACAATGAAAACTACTATTTTTCTCATGCATGAAATCAAACTCCTTTCTAATCCGCTTTCCCTACAGTATCTTGCATAGTAGGTACAGAACATTAATTTGCTTGAAAATAATTCATTCTTCCTGCATACAAAGGCGATTTAATATAATTCATTAAAGACTAGCAACAAATTAGTTCATTAAATGACATACGAAAGAATGATAGAAAAGTGTTCATGCAATATATTCACTCATGACCTCCAGAGCGGAATTAATTACATCATTCCTCCTATTGGAATCAGAAGGGAGTCAACAGTGTTTGTAGAGAATAATGCTAAGAGACTCTCAGGGAATTAACTACTTACCCACCTTGGATTCACTAAGATTCCCTATTTTATATTTTATTTATATTTTTGCATGAAAAAAGCATAAAGATGAGGATCACCCCTACCATCGTATAAATATGGTTCTACGTTCCAACCACATGTAACAAAACTCAAGCTAGAATTTATCAAACTCTGTTCTGAATATCTAATTTTTTAAAAAGGAACTGTTTACTATTATCATTTTTTAAACATCATCAAAAGAAACTTACAATGGGCAAAAGCATATTCTTTCTTACACAATTCAAAAAGCAGATAAAGGTTGTTCTGTAATATTCCCATTTTCAGCAAAGTTAATTGGAAAACTGTAATGTCTTTGAGAACTCTAATGTACTGTCAACATTGTGACAAGTCACAAAGGGCTGCTGTGGCAGTTCTTGGGAATCAGGCATCTGCATGTAAGCACCTGATTGGGTGACAGGGGAAATTCTTTGGCCAACTAGTTGCATTTTAAGTTCCCTGGGTTCCAGTAGCTGCTTGTTCTCTTCACCAGTGTCAAGTAGAGTTAGCTTTTCCATCCACACCAGGAACTTCTCCTCTTTCTGCCTCTGCATCTTGGAAAAACAGCTCATGGCCTCTTCTAGGACACTGCCTATGCAGCACCTATCACACACAGCACCCCTGTCAAGTAATCCTGGAATTTCCCTGGGCGCTCCTTCAGATCCCCCAGCACAACTGAAGTCAGCTTTAAAGACATTGAGGCCATTTGATAAAACATGGTTAAATCAGAAAACTGTATTTTTATTAAGACAAGCTTATTCAGGAAAATGGCATAAGCATTACTAAGAACAGCCATATAGGTATAGCACTCATAAGGGGCACTTTAATTAATTAACCAAACAAAAGTTGGTAATTCTGAGAAACACAACATGATACTACCATTTTTCATAGCTTCACTGAATCTGTGGAGGATTGTGTATTCTGTTACTATACAACTAACTATTAATCTGTAACAGTGTTTTTCAACCTTTGCTGAACATAAAGACCTGGAATGGTTTAACAAATACCAAAACCTAGGTGGCTCCCAGACATTACAGGTTCTTTTTGTTTTAAGCTCTCCAGGTGATTCTAATGTACAGCCTTGATTGAAAACCACTGCATCCCTGAATATTCTCACACTATGACTTTAAAATTCTAAAAGTTGTTTTGACAGCTGACCCATAATAAATCAGTATACAATAATTGTCAGCTAATTGATTTTTATCAAATGCTCTTGTTTCAAGTTAAAATTTTTTTTTTCCTTATGGAAAAACCACATAGAGGGGACTTCCCTGGTGGTCCAGTGGTTAAGAATCTGCCTTCCAATGCAGGGACATGGGTTCGATCCCTGGTTGGGGAACTAAGATCCCACATGCCGCAGGGCAACTAAGCCTACGCGCTCTAGAGCCCACGTGCCACAAGTAGAGAGCCCACATGCTGCAACTACTGAGGTTGCGCACTCTAGAGCCTGAGTGCCATAAGGAAAACTCCCACATGCCACAACGAAGATCCCACGTGCCACAACTAAGACGTGACTTAGCCAAATTAAAAAAAAAAAACAAAAAACCCCACAGAGGATATGCATAATCCATGTATACCTCTGGGTCAGTTTTTTATAAACCCTGGTCTGTGCAAGATGCTAAAAGGTATGCCTCAAAAAAAAAAAGTTTTGTGGTTAAGTTTGGGATATGCTACAAATCATATCCTCCCCACTTTGGAGAGCACATTAACGGCTCCGAGTTGTCCTGCAGTAAAGAAATCTGCTTCCACATGATCCAGCACTTTCCAAACGTGTGAATAGTGTACAGCTATTAATAGCAAGTAGAACAGTGGTTTCATAGGATTCTAGTTTTAGGATATGCTCCTCTACATACAGTGTTTTATCCTTGAACTAGGCCAGATCAGCTTTGGTTTGGGTCCCATATACTTTGGGTTTCTAATAAAACTAATTATACTGAACTCTTCATTTCCTCAGGGAGCTATTAAAAATGTTACCTCCTCAGACCACTCTTGACTACAATATCTAAAATAGCTTTTCTGGGCTTCTCTGGTGGCGCAGTGGTTGAGAGTCCTCCTGCCAATGCAGGGGACGTGGGTTCGTGCCCCGGTCTGGGCTGATCCCACATGCTGCAGAGCGGCTGGGGCCCGTAAGCCACGGCCGCTGAGCCTGCGCGTCCGGAGCCTGTGCTCCGCAACGGGAGAGGCCACAGCAGTGAGAGGCCTATGTACAGAAAAAAAAAAAAAAAAAAAATAGCTTTTCTACCCCATCCTTAGTCCATCTTTATCTCATCTCTTATATCCTGCTTTATTATCATAGTGTATATCCCTACCTGATAGCATATGATGAATTCATTTATTATCTGTCTCCTCAGAAAAGATTTAAGTTTCATGAGGGCAAGGACTTTTCATTCACTACTGCATTCCCAATGCCGCATAGTAGGTGCCCAAATATTTGCTGAATGAATGACTGATGGAATCAATCAATCTTGGCCTTATACCATCTACCTATACCAAGAAGTCTTATAAAGAACTACCCTATGAAATGCTCTGTTGCATTTATCTCAGGGTATTTCTGAAAATATGGTTTACTTTATCTCATAGTGATTTTTTATGAACAGACAAAAGAAAAATTTCCCAGGTCTCAGTATCAAGAAAAGAAGTGTTTCTCCTAGAAAATGAGAACTGCTTATGTCATGCCACCTCTTTTCAATGCCTAAAAGGCTATGGGACAAATTTTTAGCTCAATTCTACCTAGCAAACAAAAACCTCATAATGTTTATTGTTATCAACTTTCCCTCTAACTTCATTTCATTCCTCCTCCCCTGATTACTGCATTCCATCCCCTTTCTTCACATTAAAAAAAAAAAAAGGGCTTCCTTGGTGGCACAGTGGTTACGAATCCGCCTGCCAATGCAGGGGACATGGGTTCAAGCCCTGGTCCGGGAAGATCCCACATGTCACGGAGCAACTAAGCCCATGCGCCGCAAGTACTGAGCCCGCACTCTAGAGCCCATGAGCCACAACTACTGAAGCCCACGTGCCTAGAGCCCATGCTCCGCAACAAGAGAAGCCACCGCAGTGAGAAGCTCGCGCACCGCAACAAAGAGTAGCCTCCCCGCTAGCCGCAACTAGAGAGCCTGCCCGCGGCAACGAAGACCCAACGCAGTCAAAAATAAATAATTTTTTTTTAAAAAACACCTTATTTATAAGTAAACTTTCTCAAGAAGGGCATACCTTTCCCCGAAGTGTAACATATTTAGCTTACGGAAAGTCTAAATGGAATTTAAAGAATACTAAACTTTCTTTAAACAGTTTATCCCCATTATAAGTGCTGGGTAAACTGAAGTGTACAGGACAGGAAATGATATGGCTACTTTGATGTTTCAGTTTCTGGCGCTGCTTATTTTTCAACAAACACTGGAAAATGAGTATTTAAAAGCTGAATTCAAAAAACTGGTGTGAGAATACTTATGCTAAGGACAGTGAGATAAGTTGCAGCCTCATAAAGATGACTACCAGCAATAAATACTGAAAACAAGACATTTTGAAGTCTTAAAAAGAGGACCCAACGATACGTGTCAAACAAAACCCACAGAATGCACAACACCAAGTGTGAACCCTAATGTAAACTGTGGACTCTGAGTGATAATATGTCAATCTACGTTCATCAATTATAAGAAATGTACCATTCTGTGGGGGTGTTGATAGTGCAAGAGGCTGTACGCATGTGAGGACAGGAATAAGTGGGAAATCTCTGTACCTTCTGCTTAATTTTGCTGTGAACCTACAACTGCTCTAAAAAATACATTAAAAAAAACAAACAACAACCAGGGACCATATTCTCACCTTAAACACACATATGTCCTTTTATTAACACTAAAATATATCCTACTTTGAGAAAGACATCAAAAGCAAAGCTTATGCTTTTGCATACACAAAGTTTTTAAAGGCACTCACTTTAGGAAATAAGCTAGGAAAAGCAGGCTGAAAATAATACCTTGGTGCTTTAACATTAGAGATTGCCAAAGGATACCCACCAGTAAGATTTCAAAGCTTCTAAATTTAAGGTAACATTATCTAGACACTGTAGCATAGAGAAAACCACATTTAAACAATGCATGCTTTTAAAATAATCACTTAAATGGAGTAAAATTTAAAGGTGCTTATGTTTATTAATCACTAATAACATATTTAAAAACTAGATGACACTGTTCAGAACTTAACAGAAGCAGACTACCAGTCTTACAATGATTTTTAGCTATGGGAGACTTAACATATCACTTTGCTTAACTGAGTAGTTCTCAGCCTGGCTGCCCACTGTCATCACCTGGGAGCTTAAAAATGCTGGTGCCTTTATGCTAAGTGAAATAAGTCCGAGAAAGACAAATACTGTATGATCTCACTTGCATGTGGAATCTTAAAAAAAACAAATTCAAAAAAACAGAGTAGTTTGGTGGAGAGTACGGGGTGCAGCAAGGATGAGTGAAGGTGATTAAATAGGACAAACTTCCAGTTATAAGATGAGTAAGTTCTGAGGATGTAATACAGCATGGTGGCTATAGTTAACAATACTGTATTGTATATTTGAGAGCTGCTAAGAGAGCAGATCTTAAAACTTCCCAACACACAAATTATAACTATGTGAAGTGAGAGGCGTGTTAACTAACCCTACTGTGCTAATCATTTCGCAGTATATACATTTATCAAATCAACACGTTGTATACCTTACTTAAACTTACACAATGTTATATATCAACTGTATCTCAAAAAAGCTGGGAGAAAAATGCTGATGCCTGGGTCAGATCCAGAGATTCTGATTTAATTGGTCTGCAGTGGGGTCTGGGCATCATAAGTTTTAAATGCTCCCAACCCCCAACAAGTGATTCTAACATATAGCCAGACTGAAAACTGCACAGATATTACCTGCTTTGTTTGCACTTACTAATCACTTTTCAGGCAGTCTTCAACTGATTACTCAGTCTCGGTGTCTTGTTATCAATGTATTTAGTGAGTCTCCTAAATAGCTACCAAAATACAATCAGATTACAGAGGCTTAAATTGGGGACATGGGGCTTTCAGTCACTTCATATTCAATATAGGAAAAAGGTCATGGAATTCCTAACATGGGTTTGGGGGTCTTATCTTCTACCATGAGTTGCTACTGCTTAAATTAATAATAATATTTTTCAAGTAATTCAATCCCCAGTAGGTTGAGAATCCTCACAAATCAATTTAAAAAAAAAAAGTGTAGCAAGAGGAAAATGTGCAAAGAACATGAATAGACTGTTTACCAAAAGAATACAAATGGCCAATATGATTTTTCAACTTCATTAGTAATCAAAGAAATGCAAATTAAAGATACAGTTCATCCATCAAACCAGCAACATTTTTATAAACACTCAATAGAAAGAATATAATGCAACAAATACTCAAGCTCCTGGATGGAATAAACTTAATAAAGTATTAAAAAGTAGTTTGGCAGTATGTGTCAAGAGCCTTCAAGTGTTCATACCCTTCCTCATAATAGCAAAAACTAAAAACAGCCCAAAGGGCCAGGAGTAGGGAAGTTATTTTATAGTTAGCTAAATTATTCAAAATCCATACGTGGTTTTAGGGAGACTTCTGTGTTTTGGTTAAAGGCTCAAAATGCAATGTTAGAGGGAAAGAAAGAAGTATACATAGTATGATAAATTTTGTTACATATTATGGAAGGCAATATACTTAAATGTTAACAAAAGCAGGATTTTAATCTTATACATCACATTTTTCTATTTTCAAAATTTCCTACAAAGGATTTACTAAAGAAATTTTTTTCATTTCCAAGTAAGAGTTAATTGATCAAGCGTAATAAGCCTCTACCTCAGAAAAACTGTAAGGTAAAATGATAGCTTATCATGAGGAATTTCACTGTATAATTGTGTGGGGTGAGTAGTGAGTGCTGAGATCCTAGCTTCAGTAGGACTGAGCTGCGCCTGGCCACATGGATTGAGGATTCAGATGATCTTAAACAGGTGTCCTCAACAGCCTCCCTGACATTCTCCAACAAAGACCGATTAGATTTTCTAAAATGCAAAACAGCCAAGACAACTGACCCTTACCTACCAAGGTGGATACTATTTTTGGAACCTCAGTCTGAGTGGGCACTTGCATGGTGGACTATTAAACCACACAAAAGCAGGTCATTATAGCCAAGACAAGATGAAGCTACCCTGAGGTTTATTCTATACTAAATATTTATGAAAAACAACGGTCACTGGAAAAACTCTTCCCTGCTGCCCACCTACAATGATGCATGTAAGCTGGTCTGTTCAGAGAATTTTTGAATTGAAGTCTGATGTCACAGACTTATTCACATTCACTAAAATCAAAACTCCCTGCAGGGAACTCCCTGGCAGTCCAATTGTTAAGGCTCTGAGTTTTCACTGCTGAGGGCCCAGGTTCAATCCCTGGTCGGGGAACCAAGATCCCACAAGCCGTGTGTCATGGCCAAAAAAAAAAAAAAAATCCCTGCAAGAGCAGACTTTACAGCTCTAGTCTCAAAGTGATTTTACAGAAAAACTGACCCCCGAAGAAATAATGCTCTAATAATAAAGTATAAAGATTAATAATACAAAAATATCACCTATAAATGAGACACTCAACAAAAGCCTTGAATACTCAAGACTACCACATAGTATTTTCACATTAATATGCACTACAAAATACTCTATTTTTGCTCATCTCTAAGTCCCCCAAATGAAAGAAGTGCCAGAATTATCTTGATATGATACCTCCAGATTCTTAAAAGAGCAATATAGTTTCAAAAACTTCAAGGAAAGAATGATCTAGTGTGGATACTAAGCTGCCTGTCAGTTAACTGTTAACTAAAGCAACAACAACAAAACCACTTCATAAACATCTACTGTCCAAATATCAAACTCAATTATTAATCATCACCATGCACTATATAAGTCTGCAGCATTAATTATTTCCACTCTTTAAAAGAAAATGCATTAATTGTTCAACTGTTTGGCATAAGTGAATATTTAGCATAATTCCTTCAATGTTTAAGCTGCTGCCAAAAAAAGTTTATAAATACAGCAATTCTGAATTACTAAATTAGTTGTACCTTGATGAAAGCATATAGCAAGAATCTCAGTTTTTAACTTTTCCTCTTGGTTTCCATTCTGTATAAACAGCTGGATTCAAATTTCAAATTCCAAGAGATTTGCTGTTAGGTACATCCAGTTTAAGTTCACCTGAAGGTCCATGGTGTTGCACTCATCTTATAAGTCAGTTCACAATTTATCCTATCTTCACAATCTATACAACTTTTCAACAACTGCCTTGCTATAAGGTAGAGTGTATACCCCCTGCCCCAAAGTTATAATCTGATTCAAGAAACTGACGTATACATAATTATGACATCAGCAATGAAAAATGTCAAAATTTTTCGGGGGTAACAATGTGGATAATTGAAATGAACTTCCTAATATTTAAACTTAGGATGTTCTACCTTTGCTTTGCATAATTCCAGGAAAGACCATTCACAGCTGCTTATGTGTACAGCGCCTTCTGTAACTCTGTGGTGCAGAGCCTAGGCAGTCATATACAGTGGCCCTACAGCTTACCTCCCATTTGATTCTCCATGATTACCTTAGAAAACTCTTCATGTTTTCAAAATCCACCAACTTATTAAGTGGTGTGCACAACAGAAACTAAATTACAGATTCAGATAATTTGGTGTTTTGGTTAGTGTACAATTCAGAATAGACAAGAAACAGAAGACTGATGTTTTAGAAGTTTTAGACACTGGTCAAGGTAGTCAATTAGCAAACAGGTTTGGAAAATATGAACAAAGCACACCTAACCTATTTAAGCCAAATAGGGAGAATGCCCACGAAGATATTTTTCATGCCACCTCTTCAATGGGGTCTATCTTCAAAGAGCACTTTGTTCACCCACCTTCTCCCTTTCCATAAAAAGACAAAGTATTGGGCAGTTACATAAAAATCTATTTAGTGAGTGGAATTAAGTAAGCACTGTATCAAGAGATCCATCATGATCCTGATTAATAGCTTAGAACAGGACATAAGAATGCATAAACAATTGTATAGGTGTTAATATAGCTTTCTTTAAAATATTAAATGTAAATCTGAAATACACCTAGAACCTGCCTTAGAACAACCCCAAAGTTTGCTTCTCTCATGCAGTCATCTGATGAGCTTCAATTAAATCCCCTCCCCCAGTAATTTTAACATAAGGAACTACCAAAGGAATTCAATAGATATTAAAACAGTAAGCATTTCCAACAATGGTTAAAAACTCATACTTAATATACTATATGGATGATGCTTTTATTTTAAGTTGAACACCTATAAAATCATTCTTATTACTGAGTTTCTGTAAGTTTGGTTAGCTATAGGTTTAATTAACCAATATGATTTATCTTGAAATATTCTTTGTATAGCAGCAATATGCTGACGTATAGAAACAGAAACATTTCAGAAAACTAGGAGGAAAAAAGTCACCCATAAAACTTTGAAAACCAAAACTTCCCCCTTTAACGTAGCAATAAATAATGCTGTCATGATCTATTAAATGCCATGTACTTTACAGAATGTTCCTAATCGAAAGAGTCTCTTCAATGAGAATTCACCCAAGAACCA
Organism: Aethalodelphis obliquidens; assembly: GCF_003676395.1. Lineage (NCBI taxonomy): Eukaryota > Metazoa > Chordata > Mammalia > Artiodactyla > Delphinidae > Aethalodelphis > Aethalodelphis obliquidens. Next base: position 2,900,533 of record NW_020837963.1, on the reverse strand, counting down.
TTCAGACCTCACCTTTCTTCCACTATGAAATCTCAAGACTGCCTTCGTAGTACATACACAGTACCAGACGTAGTAATATGGAGAAAGCAGATGTGTCAAACATGTAATAAATTACAGACTCTTATACCAATAAGAGCTGGAACAGCAGATTTTTCTGTACTTTTTAAACTTGGGGCGTTAAGGGGGAAATTTTGCAAAAAACATTCCTTTCAATGCAAGTGACAACTAGCTAAACATGCACTGAATGGGGGGGACACATAAAACTACTGTTTTAGGAGGAATAGTTATCAGAAACCTTTAACGAAAGGTAGAACATGTTATTTCAGACACCATAAGCTCGAGTGCAGTGGCTATATAATAAAGCAAGGTGCCTATTCCTGAGGAAAACGTACTTAGTAATAATGCTGAAGTGAGTATTAAATCTAAGTAGTGCTAGAAAGGCAATGATGGGAATTCAGGTAATGTGTTACAGAGAAAGAGACTTGTGAGAAATTCCATTACTTAAAAATAATCCTGTCCCTATCATTAAGTATTTTTTTTGGCTGTTGTGCTAAAGTGCACTGGAAACCTCAGAACAGGTTTTTAAATTGGCCATGTCTTGTTAATACACTGCAGTCTTCAAATTTACACAGAGCTGCAGGTCTCCTGGATTTTTTCAAGTGTCACTCATCTAACTGAGCCTGAGAGCTGAGAAATGCCATCAGGTGCTCTACAGTCAGTTTAAAAAACATCCTCTACCTGGTATCTCTGCAGTGATTGTCTTGCTGCTCCCTGAAACTTCTTCATCATCATCTGATGAGCTCGTGCTTGAGTCACAAGTCAGGTCACTATCACTGGTACTACTGTCCTGCAACAAGTTATATTTCTTTCGTGCAGCAGCCTCCCGTTTCTGCCTCAGTAGCCTGATTCTCTCCTTGTGCTTTTGGCTCCGATGACCTTTAACCTTGGCGACTCGGCCATTCTGTTTATCACTGGATTGCCGGTTTTTCTTGGCAGCCATGGTGGATGTTTCACTTTCAGATCGGGACCGGCGAGACTTGCGCCCAACTGTGGCACCAGACACTCCGGAAGGGTCTCCTTCTACCGCTGTTTCTGCCTGGGAGGGTTCATTCTCCTCTGCAGAAGACAGTGTATCTGAATCGGCCAGGTGACCACTAGAGGAAGGGGAAAGCATGCAGTGGTTAGAGGAGTCACTCTCATAAACTCGACCAGTTGTCGGCTTGTCACTCTCCGTGGATGCCAACTGAGACTCAGAAGAGTCCCTTCTCAGTTCCATCAACAAGCAGGGCATTGAAGAAAGAACTGTAGAATCCACCACACCATCTTTCGGAACTTGAGATTCCAGTTCTACAGATCCATCTTCCTCCTTAGCTGTCTCTTGTTCAGATGTTTTTGGTGGGACTTCAGACTCAATGAGTTCTTCAACTTTTCCCACTGCCTCCTCCATCTTCATTTCAGACTTTCAAGTTAAATCATGGAGCAGAGTCTAGGAAACTATGTCAAAGATGCAACGGGAAAGCAACCTGTACAAAAACACACAAAAATCAATAAACGGAAATGGCAGATTATTTAATCAACACAACATTCCTACCTTTCTAAGTGGGCAGCAAAAGTTACCATCATATAGGCCTTTAAAATACATGTATCTATTATTTGCTTGAACAACAGTCAAATTCAGAGGACTTAATACGACCAAAATACTGGCATACACAGCTACTAAAAATGGCACAATATTAATCTTCTATTACTGAACTTGCAAGACCAGCAAGCAACCAAACAAGGATTTTCAACTTTAAAACTTTATTTAAACTGTTCAAGAAAAGGATCCTCAAAGCTTTGATATAGTTAGCAAGTATGTAAACTTTAAATGAAAAGGAATGCTCCAAAAAAACTGGTCTACAACAAGTGAACTGGAATGATTACTTTTACATTCAAATCCTCAAAGAAAGGAAGCAAGGGAGTGAGTTACAGTGGAGTGACATCAAATGTACACTTATGTTAAAGGGGAAAAAAAACCATCAATTACGTGCATTTGGCAAGTGGGCAACAAAAGTAATTACATGCATCAAAGCTGTCATTCCTCTCAACAGGAGTTGCTCTAGAGGGGCATTAAGATGAAAAACCTGAATCTGCTATTTCCTCAGTTCTTCCTAGTTCCCACAAACCTCTCATCATGCTGAATATGATGAGTCTAATGTTTAAACATATGTTTTGTTTCATAAACAATAGCCACTAAATACAGATTAACTACTTTGTGAACCCAAAAAACCTAAAACTCTCTATTCTATGAATGACTTAAGGGGGTTAAAAGAAAACCCCCACACACATTCTCCACCTCCTATGCTAACTTTAGAACCTAATATCCTTCCACCACTGTGTGTGCTACAACTCCACTTAATCACAGACAAACAGGACATAATCTTTAACCACAAGAGTTGTGACCTATACAGTACAAACTTCATTAACTAGTGGTTTTTTAAGAGGAGGCTAACAATGTGCAAAGCAAGTAAATACCTCACCCTGAACAACTGATGTTAAAGAAGGCAATGATCATGTGCCGTAAGTCACAGACAGACACAAACATTAAGCTAGATGGTATGTCAGTGAGGCACAATAAGACATCTCCGTCACTTCATTCCATCAAGTTACTTGATAGTTCACTATATGGTAGACAGCAACTAGAAGATATCTGAAAAATGGAGTTATTTATTGATCTAACATGACAAGCCTACTTTTTTGCTTACTATAAACATAAATGTTCTATATATCTGGGGTTTTTTTCAGGTCCTGTTCTCAGCTGCTGATAAAACAGGCATTCTGATGAATTTTCCTTAACACATTCATGAAAACCAGAACATTCATGGCCACTGGAAACATTTATAAGTTAAAAACAATCTCATGGAGCTTCCCTGGTGGCTCAGTGGTTAAGAATCCGCCTGCCAATGCAGGGGACACGGGTTCGATCCCTGGTCCGGGAAGATCCCACAGGCCGCGGAGCAACTAAGCCCATGAGCCACAACTACTGAGCCTGCTCTCTAGAGCCCGTGAGTCACAACTACTGAGCCTGAGCTCTAGAGCCCACAAGGCACAACTACTGAAGCCTGGGCCCCCCCAAAGTCCATGCACCACAACTACTGAGCCCACGCACCACAACTGCTGAAGCCCACACACTCCAGGGCCCGCTTGCCACAACTACTGAAGCCTGCATGACTAGAACCCATGCTCCGCAATGAAGAGTAGCCCCCACTAGCCGCAACTAGAGAAAGCCCGCCACAGCAACGAAGACCCAACACAGGGAAAAAGAGAAAAAAAGAATCATATGCAATAATTTTCAAAACCTGGCTGTCAATTCTGGACAATGAAAATGCACTGTTTTATTAGTCCTGTAATAATTAAGAAACTAACACAAAAGAATTTGAGGACAGGAAGAAAAGTTAAACCATGGTAAGGAAGCAGTACACTGCCTGCTCTGAGGAGATAAGGAAGTGGTAAGTATAAGAGTAAATTAGGCTACTGGGAAAATCTGGAGGGAGTTTGTATCATATCAGACCTCCTTCTTGGTCAGCAAAGCATAACACAAGGTGAAAAATAAGGCAGGTTTGGGAGTTTGTGAAAAATGGAAAAGGGTTTAACATACGTTACAGAAAATCTGACAAAGAATAAAACTGCTAAATACAATGACTTAAACAGGGTGAAAAAGAATTCACAATACTCAATTTCTAAACTATGTAGAAACCATTAACAGAAACTTGAGGTAAAATGTGATTGTTCTTCCCTGCTCAAAATCTCTGTCCACATCTCTAGTTTCATCTTGGGCCACTCACACCCCAGCTCTCTTTAGCTACAAAAACTGTCACAAAAACAATTTTTTCAGATCTCTGGCCTTTCACACTCATTTTGTGCCGGACCTCTTGCTGGCTACTCTTTGCAGGTTATCAGAATAAACACTGCTTCCTTGGGGGTAGCATGGGTACCTTACAGACTAATAAGATCCTTGTTATCTACATATTACACACCTATTTTCCTTCAGGACACTTTGCATAACTGTAGTTAAGTAATTGTGTCATTGTTTAATGTCCATCCCCCATACGTAAGGACATACAAAGGTTTAAAGGAAAATAACTGAAAATTATATAACCACTCCCCCCAGCTGATTTATCTGTATGATTAACAGGCAAAAGAGACCTTAACGCAAAAATTATCATCAAAACAAAAGGTGTCGTTCTAATCTTGCATGGCCCAAAGATAAACATGATGGGAATCTGTAGAAGTTTTCTTCTGACTACAAGTTTCTCAAGAAAGTAGAAAGCAAGGTCATCAGTTAAGAGTGAGGATGAGTAAGATGGTGGTGAGGCTGATCAGAGGACCAGGTGTGAAACAATAGTGAGAAAGTGAAGAAACTAGGCAAGTACAGTAAATGATTTCCAGACAATAATAAGGGCCCACTCTAAGGGCTATAGCCATGAATGTAAAGTGAAACTGGTATACATGGATGTGACTCCTCCTTTCAAGTTCAGCTGTATAAGTCCAAGTGCAGAGGAGGTAGACACTGGATTTAACCTGAACTGTAGTTTCACCAAGCAACTAGAACAAAGCAAGAAAAAGCAAGTGTGTACAAGAATATGATTTAAATGATCACATTAAGAAGGTATGGGGTAGTGAAAATGTGCTAGGACCAACAGAATGGACATCCCAGTGTAGTAAGGGTATACACTGAACTGGAAAGATAGAAGGTGGTAGTCCAAGAGCACTGTGAATGAAATTGAGATTACAGAAGGGTTGCAGTTACTGGTAACTAACAAGATCTAAAATAGCACTCAAAGTGCTGTCCTTGAATGACTGTCTGCAATGAGGGAAGTGTAGAAATTAAGAGTAACTGATTAGAAATTTACAGCAATTTGATATTGTCATGACAACCAAAGAGCATTTCGATTTCCTAGTATCTGATTTTGATTGTATTTTACCCAAAAAATCCACCAACGATGGATTGTAAATAAAAATATAATGGCCCTTTACAACAGACAGTTCAAGAAACATAGGTTAGAGTATGACTATGGAAATACGTGGCTGAGGTAGAGAAGAGAACAAAACCATTACGGGAACTGAGTGGGCAGTGTCAGAGGAAGCATCTATGCGTATATTGAAATGACCAAGAATTAAGACAAAAGTAATAATGGACAAAATGACACTAAGCAAGGAACAAAAATCATCACAATATAAAGGGGTCAGTGGCAGGACTTCCCTGGTGGCACAGTGGTTAAGACTCCACACTCCAAATGCAGGGGCCCCAGGTTCAATCCCTGGTCAGGGAACTAGACCCCACATGCATGCCGCAACTAAGAAGTCCACGTGCCCAGCTCACATGCCGCCAACTAATGATCCCGCATGCCACAACAAAGACCTGGCACAGCCAAAATAAATAAATAAAATATATTTTTTAAAAAACAAAAACAAAGCACAGCCACCCCTTGCAAGGTGAAGCAGTGCCCTCAGGGGAAAGCCAAACTGTTATTAGTATCAGAAGATAAAGGGAAAGTTCAGAGAGGAGGTTGAGAATATTGGTGACTTTGCTGATGATAAAACAAAGTGGAAGGAAGCTGAAGACGGAGGGGAAGAAACAGAACAGGGAATGTGCAGTGCTTTCTGGAGATTAGAGTGCAGGAAACGGGGTGACTAAGGAGTCTGGAGCTTCTTGTGATATTCATGAACCAAAATACTTATGTAAAGCACTCAGATATTTTCTTTTCCATTCTATATAGTTAAAAAATTTGGTGCTGGTCATGACTCAGTAAAATGATTTCACAACTAATAGTTGGCAACCTGAAGCTTGAAAAACACTGTCTAGAGAAACATATGTGTCATAAAAGCACTGTTTTGTGATAGACAAAACAAAAACCAAACATCTATTAACAACAGAACGGTAAAATCAATTGTGGTAAATTCCTACAATGAAGGAGCATATATAGCAGTGAAACAAATAAAAGACCACTACAGGGCTTCCCTGGTGGCGCAGTGGTTGAGAGTCCGCCTGCCGATGCAGGGGACACGGGTTCATGCCCCGGTCCGGGAAGATCCCACATGCCGCGGAGCGGCTAGGCCCGTGAGCCATGGCCGCTGAGCCTGCGCGTCCAGAGCCTGTGCTCCGCAACGGGAGAGGCCACAACAGTGAGAGGCCACAACAGTGAGTAGGCCCGCGTACCGCAAAAAAAAAAAAAAATGCAGAGATTGTCAAACTGGATAAAAAATATCTAATTTTATGCAGTTTGCAAAAGATGTATCTTAGATTCAAAGATATAATAGGTTGAAAGAAAATGGAAAAAGCTATACTATGCAAAGAGTAAACATAGGAAAACTAAAACACAACATCATCAGACAAAACTGACTTTAAGAAATGTTGCTAGAGACAAAGAGGGACATTTCATAACGATACAAAGGAAATGACACCAGGAAAATATAAAAATTATAAATGTATACATTACTTATAAATATATATGCACTTAACAAAGGTCCAAAATATATGAAGCAAAAACTGACAGAATAGAAAGAAGATAATTCAACACTAACAGCTGCAGATTTCAATTGCTCATTCTAAATGTATAAAACCAGACAGAAAATCAGCAAAAATATAGAAGTTTTGAACATTATTCACAAACTCAACCCATAAGACACATACTCCACTCCTTGGGTGGTTACTGGCATATACAGCTGGGTACAGGGTAACCCCCCAACTAAGATGTGGTCTATAGGAAGAGTAAAAAGAGAAGTAATCAACTTTGATTTGAATTAGATAATGCTCATAGGAATACCGGTCTCAAAGAAAAAAAAAAAAACAGAAATACAAACTTGGACATTATCAATATAAGCAGAGGTGATAGCTGAATATATCAGCTCATCCAGGGAGAAAACAGAGTGAACAGAGAAGAGACTTTAACAGTCTTTTTTAAAAATTGTGAACCAGGGGCTTCCCTGGTGGCGCAGTGGTTAAGAATCCTCCTGCCAAGGCAGGGTACACGGGTTCAAGCCCTGGTCCGGAAAAATCCCACACGCCGCAGAGCAACTAAGCCCATGCGCCACAGCTACTGAGCCTGCGCTCTAGAGCCTGTGAGCCACAGCTACTGAGCCCACGTGCCACAACTACCGAAGCCATTGCGCCTAGAGCCAGTGCTCCGCAACAAGAGAAGCCACTGCAATGAAGAGTAGCTCCCGCTCGCCGCAATTAAAGAAAGCCCGTGTGCAGCAAAGACCCAACGCAGCCAAAACTAAAATAAATAAATAAATTTATAATTAAAAAAAAAAACAACTGTGAACCAGCTGCTTTAGTCTATAAACTGGTAAGTAAGAAATTATCTTTGGAAGAAGAAAAACCACAAAGACATCCATAAAACACACCCAGAGAAGAAAGTCTTCCTTCTTGTAGTATATTCTTGGATGTTTAACAACTTCCAGTATGCTTAGAGGTGTGAGAAAGGGCCATGATAAGTGAGGTCTTATCTAAGATGAGACCACTATAGGGAACCCTCCTGAGGATTTTGACATAGCTATGTATAAAATCATTAAGCACCTAACATAAGAAAGTCTTGCCGTTCACACTTCTCATTTTAGGCCCTTGAACAACCATCGTTAACCATTCTTTAACACCACTGCATGAAATGACACAAAAATGAATGAATGAATAAACTGACACTGTATTGTCCTTCCTGATGCGGCAAATGCAAACAAGTCATTTGCTGTTACAAGTTTACTTACAGGCACTTTTTCCGTTGAAACCACAAATTGACACAAGCACAGCCCACTAAGTGAAACTGCTTCTAGACAAGATTTTGCTCGACAGTCTACAAAATGGGGAACTCCTGCATCTTTATTTCATATCACCACCCTAGAACTGTAAGAAACACAAGCAGGTAATGCCTCAAACATGAGCTAGATGAACCAGTTAACTTACACTGCTTCCTGACATGTACAAGCCATAGCATTAGATAATTCACGAATTCCCACTTTGCTCTCTTGCACAAAACAAACAGCTTTCTATTTAGACAAAAAAGCAACTTTAAAAAGGGTTGTTTAAAGTTTGTCAATGTTTTACTGACAAAATAAGAATTCTTTTCTGCCCGTTTGAGTAGAGGCTATAACATTTTCCCTGTCACAGAAATTTAAGTTTAAAACAAAAAGTCTTACAACTGATCCTGTCTATTCCCTTGCAATGCAGGATTGGTCCAAACAGGTGACCTTCTACGTTTTATCTAATCTAGCTTCAAGTACCAAGTGATAGGGCTTATACCAACCTCCCTTGAGAGATCACTATGTTCCAAATAGAATTTATAACATGTTTTTTCCCAAGATTTAGTCTACTGCAGCCATTCATTTTATTTAAAATTGATACTAAAAAGCTATCTATATCTGTGACCCAAAACCACCCAACATAAAAAGTCTACAAGAAACACAATAAAGATCAATCTTCATGTGAGTCTGCTCTTAATTTCAATGTTTAAATTTTTTAGTCACTTCTCTTCCCCCTAAAAAATCTATACCCACAAATTTTCAAAACTAGTACATAGGCATCAGACCACTAAAAAACAAATTTGGGTACTGGGTTCTCCGCTCTTTAATTCAAAGCAGTCACACTCTCCTCTAAGTTTTGGGGGTTTTTGTTTTGTTTTGTTTTGTTTTGTTTTTGCAGTACGTGGGCCTCTCACTGTTGTGGCCTCTCCCGTTGCGGAGCACAGGCTCCGGACGCGCAGGCTCAGCGGCCATGGCTCACGGGCCCAGCCGCTCTGCGGCATGTGGGATCTTCCCGGACCGCGGCACGAGCCCGTGTCCCCTGCACCGGCAGGCAGACTCCCACCCACTGCGCCACCAGGGAAGCCCTAAAACCATTTTTAAAAGACTAGGACAGACGTTATTTAATTCAGCTAATATGTATTAAGTACTTACTGTGTCAGGCAACATGCTAGCTTTGGGACTACAAAATGAAAAAGTCACGGTACTCACACTCAAGTGTAATCAAAAATAAAGATCTGTTGAAAACCTACTATTCAAATGTTTCAGGGCAATTAAAGACAGTAAGTAGTTCACACAAATGAACTGGCTGAGTACAAGTAGGACAGAATTAGGTAAGTACTACAGGAAAGTATAAAGAACTCTGGACATTCATAAGATCAGAACTAGAAAAAGTGTCTACAAAGAGGATAATAATTTAACTGGGTTGGAAAGATAAGAATGATTTCAATAAATATAAACAAGAGGGTTTCCCTGGTGGTGCAGTGGTTAAGAATCCGCCTGCCAATGCAGGGGACACGGGTTCGAGCCCTGGTCTGGGAAGATCCCGCATGCCATGGAGCAACTAAACCCGTACGCGACAACTACTGAGCCTGTGCTCTAGGGCCCACGAGCCACAACTACTGAAGCCCGCGCGCCTAGAGCCCATGCTCTGCAATGAGAGAAGCCACCGCAATGAGAAGCCTGCGCACTGCAACAGAGTAGCCCCCACTCACCGCAACTAGATAAAGCCCACGCACAGCAATGAAGACGAAACACAGCCAAAAATAAATAAATAAATTTATTAAAAATATAAAAAATAAAAACGAGAGTAACAGGGCTACTACAAAATCTTAACCTATATTCCATAATGAGAGACATGAGGGAAAAAAATCAAAGGAAACAAGAAAGGTCAAAGGTACTTGACTTAAAACCCAAGAAGGAACTTCAAAGTTTCATTTGAGTTACTTTAAAAGTTGATTACATTTAGATGACAGGTCTATTCTGGCAAAGACAATAATCCTACAGAAACAAAACAGCTGCCAGTTTTCATCAATGTCACTCTAAGCACTAACACAATGTGGTAACAGCCATGAGATATGGTAATCCAATGTCTTTCAAATATGAAAATAAAAGTTCATAAAAACACCAGTCTTAAGGTGAGAAAAGGGAAATGCTGTGTCCACTGGCAAACTGATGTTCTCTAACATTGGTTTTCCTTGTTTGTAAAACTTCAGTTCTTGGTAGGATGAAATAAATGACACTTAAAGCACCTAGTACATAACAAGCACAAAGTCAAATTTCAAGAAATAGTGTTTTTTAATATTTTTATTCTCTCTTCTTCCTCTTCACTTCAAGTCCATCACAGAACAAACAAGTCACTTCTCTACAACCAAAGTCATGAGGATTCATTCAGGCTTTCAACACATATTTATTGAGTACCTAGTGTTAGCTACTACGCCAGGCACTGGGAAATATATGGTACATTCCTAATGGAACTTAGAGTCTAAGGGAGAGACAATCAAATAATCACACAAGTGAATAATCACGCAAATATTAAATTTATTTCTGCGGTAAGTCCTGCAGAGAAAAGGTATGTTGGCACCATGAAAGGAGAAAAAGAAGAGGAATGTAACATAGTCTGGGAGATCTAGGACGGCTTCCTGAGGAATAAATAGGAACCCACTGTTTCAAATAGGGAAGGCAGACATAGATTTAAGCTGATTTGTACTTTAAAAAGACCATTCTGGGTTAAGAATCCGCCTGCCAATGCAGGGGACACGGGTTCAAATCCCTGGTCCAGGAAGATCCCACATGCCAAGGAGCAACTAAGCCTGTGCACCACAACTATGGAAGCCCACGTGCTGCAACTACTGAAGCCCGCGCACCTAGAGTCGGTGCTCCGCAACAAGACAAGTCACCACAATGAGAAGCCTGCACACCACAAAGAAGAGTAGCCCCCGCTCACCACAATTAGAGAAAGCCCACAAGCAGCAACAAAGACCCAATGCAGCCAAATAAATAAACAAACAAATAAATATAAAAAGACCACTCTGGCTGCACAGTGGAGAATGGATGGAAAAGGAAGGTAAGAGTAAATGTCAGCTGAACAATTCAAAGGCAAGGCTAAAAATTTCAGTAACTCTAGACTGACTGTAGTGGCAACAGAGAAATATGGGTGAATATGAAAGATCATAGAGCAAATACGGGAGGTGAAAAAGGCAGGTATCGGGACTTGCCTGGTGGCACAGTGGCTAAGAATCCGCCTGCTAATGCAGGGGACACGGGTTTGAGCCCTGGTCTGGGAAGATCCCACATGCCGTGGAGCAACTAAGCCCGTGCACCACAACTACTGAGCCTGTGCTCTAGAGCCTGCGAGCCACAGCTACTGAAGCCCACACACCTAGAGCATGCCGCAGAGCAACTAAGAACATGTGCCACAACTACCGAGCCTGCGCTCTAGAGCCTGCGAGCCACAGCTACTGAAGCCCACACGCCTAGAGCCTGTGCTCCGCAACAAGAGAAGCCACTGCAATGAGAAGCCCGCGCACCGCAGCAAAGAGTAGCCCTCACTTGCCACAACTAGAGAAAGCCTGCTCACAGCAATGAAGACCCAATACAATCAATAAATCAAGACAGGTATCAACAACAAGTTCTTGGTTTCTAGATTCTGCAACTAGACTGATGGAAGAACCAATCACTAAGGGAACATGAAAGACCTGTGTAGTGAATGGAGAGGCGAAAGGGACATCAAAGACTTTAGTATCAGGCATAGGGAGTTTAAAGTTCCTTTGATATGGAGGTTCTTTAAAAAACTAAAAAGAGAGTTACCATATGATCCAGTAATCCCACTCCTGGGCACATATCTGGAGAAAACTAATTCGAAAAGATACACGCACCCCAACGTTCACTGCAGCACTATTTACAATAGCCAAGACATGAAAGAAACCTAAATGTCCATCGACAGATGAATGGATAAAGAAAACATGGTACACACGCACGCGCGCGCACACACACACACACACGCAGACACACACACACACACACACAATGGAATATTACTCAGCCATAAAAAGAATGAAATAATGCCATTTGCAGCAACATGGATGGACCTAGAGATTATCATACAAAGTGAAGTAAACCAGACAAAGATAAATATCATACGGTATCACTTATATGTGAAATCTGAAAAAAAAACATACAAATAAACTTATTTACTAAACAGAAATAGAGCCACAGACACAGAAAACAAACTTATGGTTACCAACAGGGAAGGTGAGGGAAGGGATAAATTAGGAGGATGGGATTAACATATACACACTACTATATATAAAGTAGATAACCAACAAGAACCTGCTGTAGAGCACAGGGAACTATACTCAATATTTTGTAATAACATATAAGGGAAAAGAATCTGAAAAAGAATAGATATGTGTGTGTGTGTGTATACATATATATATATATATATATATATACACACACACACATATATATAACTGAATCACTGTGCTGTACACCTGAAACTAACAAGACATTGTAAATCAACTATACTTCAATTTTTTTTTAAAGTACCTTTGAGACATGTAAAGAAATGTTGAGGAAGCACTAAGATATTTAATATTTAGATCTAATGCTTGGGAGAGGTGCGGATGGATTCTCCTGCCAATAATACTAAAATATCCTTGGCATTCCTAAGAAAACATGAAATAAAATCATGAACTGGAAAATTTCAAATCTTTGAGAATCAGTACCATTTTCTTCTATTTCTCTGCAGCTGACTCTCATCATACTTAAAAGTAATGACAGATGAAAAATAAAGGCAGCAAAGTAGAGAAAAAAAATAAGAAACTTGAATTCTAATCTTAGGTCTACCATTAACTATATAAATAAGGATGAGTATCTTTTTTCTTTAGTTCCTAATATACAAGCCTTAAAAGAAAAAAAAGATAAGAAGAAGTAGGGAGTAAGGATACAGACTCTAATGGTTATTAAGGGCAACAAACATGTACACATGACAATGTTTACAGAATGCTTTAAAAACTCTAAAGCACTACACAGCTCAGACACCTCTCAATATATATACCCTGTATGGGTGTAGGAAAGCAGAACAGTTGTTTAAGTAGTATTTTAGTACTAATCTTACATTCTTGTAAAAATAACTGCAAATAATTCAGCCTTTGGCATGACTGGATCGATTGTTTCATGGCCAAGGATACAATCTATCTGTGGGGGGGGGGGGGGTGGATGTGTGCATATATGCTCAGTAACTATTAAAATCAAGCACTCTCTACTCTCTAGAAAATCAGCTAAGCATTTAAATGCATAACCCACCCCCAACCCCAACCCTACTCACAGTCAAAAATCCAGTATAATATAGTCAGCCTTCCCTATACTCCTTTCTTCCATATCCTCGGGATCTCCGTATCCTTGGCTCATGTAGTACTGTAATATTTACTACTGGAAAAAAAAATACCCATAAGTGGACCCACACAGTCCAAACTCATGTTGTTCAAGGATCAACTGTACTATTAACCCATTTTTAAGACAGGCACAAAGTTAGGCAATTTGCACAAACTCACAGAGCCAATACTGGAGTCAGAATTTTAACTAAAGCAACTCCAGAGACCAAGTTCTTCCCTACTCATCACTCCAAAGTATAACCCACTTAGCACCATACCTTAAAATAATGTGTTCAATAAATATTTACTATTGGTGATAGTAATCATCAAAAAAAAAGTATGCTTCTGCTATAATTCTACTTTTAACACTGATTTTCAGCCAAAAATGCTTAAGAATATACTGCCAAAAACTGGAAGCAACCAAGAAGACATCCTTTAGTACGGGGGTCCCCAACCCCCAGTACTGGTCCGTGGCCTGTTAGGAACTGGGCCACACAGCAGGCGGTGAGCGGCAGGTGGGCGAGCAAAGCTTCATCTGCCGCTCCCCATCGCTCACATTACTGAACCATCTCCCCCCAACCCCATCAGTGGAAAAACTGTCTTCCACCAACCAGTCCCTGGTGCCAAAAAGGCTGGAGACGGCTGCTTTAGTAGGTGAATGAATAAATTGTTACATCGGGACAATGGAATATTATTCAGCACTAAAAATAAATGACCTCTCAAGCCATGAAAAGACACTGGAGAAACTTAAATGCATATTACTAAGTGAAAGAAGCCCATCTGTATGGGCCCAACTGTATGACATTTTGGAAAGGGCAAAACTATGGAGAGATAGTAAAACCACCAGTGGTTGCCAGGGATTTGCAGTAGAGAGAGATGGATAGGCAGAGCACAGAAGATTTTCAGGGCAGTGAAACTGTAATTGTGGAAACATGTCATTATAAATTTATCCAAATCCATAAACCACCAAGAGTGACCCCTAAAGTCAACTATGGACTCTGGGTGATAACGTGTTAATGTAGGTTCCTCAGTTGTAACAAATGTACCACTGGGGGGGCGGAGGGGGGGAAGACCGTTGATAATAGAGGAGACTATGCATGTATGGGGCAAGGAGTACATGGGAAATCTCTGAATTTACATTCAATTTTGCTGTGAACCTAAAACTGCTCTTAAAAAATTAAGTCAATTAAAATAAATAACTAAATAGTCTGTTAAAAAAAAAATCAGAAGTTGCCAGAGGGTGGTGAAGAAGAGGGAGGAATTAACAAGATGAGATCTTCAGGGAAGTGAAACTATTGTTAGATACTATAATGATGGATAGGCATTGGTCAAAACCCACAGAACTGTTATTTCAAGCTATTCAACAGAGTATCTCTTTTTCAACACAAAGAGTGACCCCTAATATAAACTTGAACTTTAACAATGTATCAATATTAGCTCATCAATTGTAACAAATGTACCAAACTAATGCAAGATGTTAATAACAGGAGAAACTGGGGAGGGGGGTTAAAGTAACTCTCTGTACTTTGTTAAATTTTTCTGCAAACCTAAAACTGATCTAAAAAATAAAGTCTGTTAGGTTTTTTTTTTGTTTGTTTTTGTTTTTGCAGTACGCGGGCCTCTCACTGCTGTGGCCTCTCCCATTGCGGAGCACAGGCTCCGTAGCGCAGGCTCAGCGGCCATGGCTCACGGGCCCAGCCGCTCTGCGGCATGTGGGATCCTCCCGGACCGGGGCACGAACCCGTGTCCCCTGCATCGGCAGGCGGACTCCCAACCACTGCGCCACCAGGGAAGCCCCTGTTAGGTTTTTTTTAATGCTGAGGAAACTTGTTGGCTTGGAGCTGCTGGGGGGGCCAACTCTGTCCTCATGAGAGGAAAGCCTGGCTGGAAATTAAGCCCACAAGTAAAAGCAATAAAGAGCCAGTATACAAGAAAGAAAAATAGTGCTCAGATTATATCAAATGAACTCCTAGATTCAGCTAGGCCAGATGCACACTGGAGTTACCACAGTTAAATTAACCTATTAAATCTCATTTTTGCTTTTTAAAAAATGCGTATGATCACACACACATGTTTTAGTCATCTCCTGAATAAACAGCTTCACAGGAACTAGGGTCACAACATATAGAAAACCCTGTAGTTGGCGGCTCTCCTTGTAGACTTCATGGAAAAGGTAACATGAGCGCAATCTGCATTACCCTGGCCTTTACTTCTCAGCATCAGAAAACCAGTGCCTCCAAGTGGCACTACGGGTGCTGCTGGTCAATTTTAGCCACAGCATAAAATATTCAACCATGAATTAGCCAAGACCTCAATGTTTTCAAAAAGTTTCAAGGATTATTTTAAAAAGATAGAGTCAATTCCATTTTAAAAACCCACTAAAAGAATGTTTCTTTCAGTCACTAACAATTTTTAAAAAGAAATTGATAAATGTTTTATTGCTTATTTGTAGGCCTTTATAAAAGCCGTAATTTAAAAAGATACACAGAATAAAGTGGTCTACCCACACTGACAACATATCTAAACAATTCTATTTAGGTTTTCAGAGCATTTTAATTATTTTTATTAATTATTGCTCATAGTTAACCTGGAATGTATAATCCTCATTTCTAAGAAAAGAATATGTAGGTCAATGGCCAAGTTATATTTAGATATATTTAGACAGATATATTTAGAACTGTTTCCAAATTTCCAACCTGCTTCTTAACCTAAGACTAGATCATGCTACACAAGTAGCCTCCTGTAACCAAAATAAAAGTTCTGAACACATAGATCTTTACAAAAGATAAAGTAGGTTATATATTTAAAAGATAAGGTTTTAATACAGATTCCTTTAAAACAGTTTCTGTAATATATTTGAAGTTTCTGTAATATATTTGAAGTCTGATATTTAAAATTCATTTTTTGTTGCTAAACCATTTACAGATAACCTGTTCCTGGGCAGCCAGAAAGGCCACCCATCACACACACACATTCGTGGGGAACCTGGTGCTAAAATTTGGTTTTGCCCACAAATATACAAGAATATATCTCCTGTGTAAATCAAGGCACATCTACATTTTACCCCGGAGAGGGTAAACAAGACTGCTCCTTGCTTAGACCCACAGTTTCTTTATATATATTTCCTTACGATTAGAATAAAATTTGAATTTTTTTTTTTGAGGCTTACAAGGTATGTCTTGCTCAATCCTCATTTCAGCATCATTTTGTCTCTTTAGGCTCCAAAATCTTCAATTTTTCTGATTCAGGGTATTTTGCACTTGCTGTTCACACTGCCAGGAAAGCACTCCCCTAGCTCTTTTTCAGGCTGGCTCTCATATTTCAGGCATCAATTCAAATTTACATTACAAAGGCCTTCCCTGAATGCATTAAATGCATCCTCTCACCCATATCCCATTATTCTCTTTTTTTAAAGTGTCTAAAATTATCTTGCTTATTTATGTGTCTAGGTTATTGCCTATCTGCTTCATAGAATGTAAGACACAAGAGGGCAAGGATTTTGTCTCCTTGATTACTATACCAGCACCACTAGAAAAATACCCAACACATAGGAGACACTTAATATTTCTTGAACATATACTTTTTTTTTTTTTGGGCTGCGCCACACAGCATGCAGGATCTTAGTTCCCTAACCAGGGATCAAACCTGTGCCCCGTGGAGTGGACGCGCAGAGTCTTAAGCACTGGGCCACCAGTGCAGTCCCGTTCTTGAACATATACTTACAGTCAGAATTTATTAAGCAAAAGACATTTTGCTAGGCCCTGTGGATAAGGCCCATATCACTTAAAAATTAAATGTTTTACTAAAATAGAATCTTAAGGACATCTTGATTTTTTTTTAAGTGGACATTTTAAAATCTCACATATTTGTTAATAACGTCCAAACCATTAAAAAATTTTAAGTACAAACTCTGCTACAGTGCAGTTACTTCAGCACTAACTTTAACTACAAACGCATCATTAGCATAGCATGAGTCCTTTCAGATATGCATAACAATGATACAAGGCTTTAGAAATGATTTACTTATTTTTTCAAAACAGCAGCTACCAGATATGCAAATGCATGCCATATCTTTGCTTAGATCTATGGCTCAATTAGTACAAGCTAGTAATATTTAAATAACCAATACCAGGAATTCCCCGGCAGTCCAGTGGTTAGGACTCTGAGGAACTTCCACTGCAGGGAGCATGAGTTCCATCCCTGGTCAGGGAACTGGGATCCCACATGCCCTGCGGCGTAGCCAAAAAATAAAAAACCCAAGTCACTTCGTAATTTGGCTTCGCCCACAAATACACATCTTTTGTGTAAATCAAGGTATATCTACATTTTACACTCAAGAAGGTACACAAGACTGCTCCTTTGATAGTTCTCCCTAAAAACAAAACATCCTTTGTTTTAATTCATCTTATAGAAACCACACAACCACCATTTCTTCAGTATCTTTATATTTGAAAAAAATGGTATAGTTTTCCATATGCATTGACTTAACGTTATGCCCAATGATGTGAAATGGTTAAATGAAAGTAAAAACTATGCCATGTAAGGAGGGAAAAGAGGAATTATTAAGCAAAGGAGCTGCAGTTTAAATAGCCTCACAGCAATCTAGTCTAAACGAATTTTTTATTTATTTATTTTTAAAATTTACTAATTTTCTATCTATTTACTTTTGGCTGCGTTGCGTCTTCATTGCTGAGCGCTGGCTTTCTCTCGTTGCGGAGAGGGGGGGCTACTCTTCGTTGCGGTGCACAGGCTACTCATTGCGGTGGCTTCCCTTGTTGCGGAGCACCGGCTGTAGGCACGCGGGCTTCAGTAGTTGTGGGGCACGGGCTTAGCTGCTCCACAGTATGTGGGATCTTCCCGGACCAGGGATCGAACCCGTGTCCCCTGCATTGGCAGGCGGATTCTTAACCACTGCGTCACCAGGGAAGTCCCTACTTTTATTTTTTAATTTTTATTTGGCCACACCACACAGCTTGCGGGACCTTAGGTCCCCTACCAGGGACTGAACCCAGGGTCACAGCGGTGAAATCACCAAGTCCTAACCACTGAATCGCCAAGGAAGTCCCTAAACAAGTTTTCTATTTTTTTTTTTTAATAGGCTTAGCTTCAAAATCTAAAAATTGTTAGCTGCCTTACAGTTCAAATATTCAACTATGCATGTTTATTACTGAACTTATGATTCAAAAATAATGCACTCTCCCAGCAGTAAAAATCAAATCAATTGGACTGTTTCTATACTTTTGTTAAAATATTTACTTCTTACATGGATGAGACTTAAAAAAAAAAGTCATGAGACCACCAATAAGAATGTAGCTAACTCTAAGATAACAGAAGTTTCTGCTTTCGTGACAGTTATGATATGAAATAGATTATAGCTTGCGTCTACTGCTAACTCATTTTTTTAAGCAGTAGTAACTTCCCTAATATGTAATTGGGACCAAGGTTTAAAAAAAAAATCCATGACAATCAGTCATGGGTTTTTAAAACCACTCTCTTAGGTTTTTGTCAAAATTTGCCTACTCTACACCCAGAAACTTAAAAAAAAGGCCTAAAGAGTTCTGAAGTTTTGCTTGGTTTTGTTTTTCAAATATAAACAAGAACAGGAGACCAGGACCAGAGACAAATTGCAACCCGTGAAGATAAAACTAGAATGAAGCAGGGCTTTCAAAAAGTATTGTGTGCCTACTTCCTGCTGGTGTGGGCAACTGTCACAGAAAGATTATAATAAGATTCTACAGTGTTAGACAAGTTCAATATCAAAATAGATATTGTGACAATCTAATTCTAATGGTGGGAGAGAATCACAAAGCAGTAATCATCAAAAAAATTAGCACCTAACAATTATTACCTGAATTTTCTACTTGTGGCACACAAACACACTGCTGTAAGAGGGTGATTTTTAAAGCAAACCACACACACACACAAAGGACTGAGAACATTTAACCCCAAGAAATTAAGAGCTAACCTTATACATGAGGGAGAAGGGAAATAACACACCATGAGGAAAGCAATTTAAAAGATACAACTGGGGCTTCTCTGGTGGCACAGTGGTTGAGAGTTCGCCTGCCAATGCAGGGGACACGGGATCGTGCCCCGGTCTGGGAGGATCCCACATGCCGCGGAATGGCTGGGCCCGTGAGCCATGGCCGCTGAGCCTGCGCATCCCGGAGCCTGCGCACCGCAACGGGAGAAGCCACAACAGTGAGAGGCCCGCGTACCGAGAAAGAAAAAAAAAAAAAAAAAGGGCTTCCCTGGTGGTGCAATGGTTGAGAGTCCACCTGCCGATGCAGGGGACACCGGTTCGTGCCCCAGTCCGGGAAGATCGCACATGCCACGGAGCGGCTGGGCCCGTGAGCCATGGCCGCTGAGCCTGCGCGTTCGGAGCCTGTGCTCCGCAACGGGAGAGGCCACAACAGTGAGAGACCCACGTAACGCAAAAAAAAAAACCAAAAAACAACAAAAAAAGATACAACTTACTGGTATAAATGTTTTACTCACCCTCCTCAGCCCCATTATATCACAATCTTCTTTGAAAACAGAGATTATGTTAATCATCTTCGGTTCGCTCACAGTTCCTAACACATAATATTTAACAAATATTGGTTGATGAATCGAATCATTTCTAAATATCACCAAGACCACTAATGAAATACATACCTTGTTTGCTTAATAGTACTAGTGACTTGTATATAAAAATATATTCTATTACAGAGACTTCTCTGGTGGTCCAATGGTTAAGACTCCGTGCTTCCACTGCAGGGGGCATGGGTTCGATCCCTGGTCAGGGAACTAAAGATCCTGCATGCTACATGGCAGCCAATAAATTAATTAATTAATTAATTAAAATAGGGAAGTTTAAAAAATATATATATTCCATTACATAGAATCAGCATGATTTCTGATAGAGTAACTCCCCTTTTATCTTTCCAGATAAAAACATAAGACAAGGGCTTCCCTGGTGGCACAGTGGGTGAGAATTCGCCTGTCAATGCAGGGGACATGGGTTCGAGCCCTGGTCCGGGAAGATCCCGCATGCCACGAAGTAACTAAGCCCATGCGTCACAACTACTGAGCCTGTACTCTAGAGCCCGCGAGCCACAACTACTGAGCCCACGTGCTGCAACTACTGAAGCCCGCGTGCCTAGAGCCCGTGCTCCACAGCAAGAGAAGCCACCACAATGAGAACCTGCACACTGCAACAAAGAGTAGCCCCCGCTTGCCACAATTAGAGAAAGCCCGTACACAGCAACGAAGACTCAACACAGCCAAAAATAAATAAATAAATAAATTTATTAAAAAAAAAAAAACATAAGACAAAACAGACACAACTGCTAACAGCCTAGTAAAGCTGCCTCCTTACATTGAGAACACTATATAAAGTGATTGTATATTCATAAAGATGCAAAACCAGAAACTATCTAAAGCCACATAACACAAATAATGTAAAAAGCAGTATCGTATCAAAAATCAAAATGAAGCCCCCTCTCCCCAGATATTCAGTTTTAGGAAGAGATTCTATGCATCTTTAACAGTGATGCTCTCAAACTGTTTGAAATAGAAAAATTAACCTCTTTTCTAATTTGTATACATAAATACTAAGATACTTTAATGACAACAGTATTCTTATCTTAAATAAGCACCAACTCAAAACAAATTCTGCTTTCGAAGGTCTTCTTTCAATTATTTGTCAGGATTCAGGGTAAGTTTTTCCACTGAGAAGTTGTAGCATGGATAATGTGGACAGTACAGGAATCAAAAATTGAAACTGAAATAAAAACATCTACAGGGCTTCTCTGGTGGCGCAGTGGTTAAGAATCCGCCTGCCAATGCAGGGGACACGGGTTCAAGCCCTGGTCTGGGAAGATCCCACATGCCACAGAGTAACTAAGCCCGTGCAGAGCAACTAAGCCCGTGGGCCACAATTACCGAGCCCGCGGGCCTAGAGCCTGTGTCCCCAGCAAGAGAAGCCACAGCAATGAGAAGCCCACGCACCCCAATGAAGAGTAGCTCCCGCTCGCCGCAACTAGAGAAAGCCTGCGCGCATCAACGAAGACCCAACGCAGCCATAAATAAATAAATAAATAAATAAATTTTTTAAAAAAAGAAAGAAATTGGAGTGCAAAAGGTTTGGAGTACAGAAAGGGAACACTAAAACTTAATGCAGATGAATAGATGTGGCCTACCTGGAACTGAAATATAAATTGCAAGACTGCAACCACGGGAAGAGAGCAGCTTTGCTTGCTTGCCAGCCAACCTTTTCTCCACTGATATAAGCGCTATAAATAGGCCACGAGTGATAATGGCTGCTCAAATCACTTCATATTGCGGATACTACTACTGACGAGTATCTGGCCTAGCACCAGGGCTGTGAATAAACTAGCATCAAGTAAGAAGCCAAGGAAGTTACCAAATGCAAAGAATGCACCGTTGCTAATGAGAGACTCAAAAGCACCATCAGCGTAAATCAATAATTTAAAATACAGGTTTCTAGATTTCCCTCTGGCCATTTTCTATTTCCCTCAGAAGACATTACAAATAAAGAGGTGTCACCACATGCTGGGATCTGAGGTCCCCAAAATAAATACTGCCAAAATCCTATCTACTATACATGCCCTCAGGCTCAGAGCAAATTGTTTAGTGGATCGCAGTGGACATAAATAATGGGAAACCCTTGATGATATAATGCTGATTTAAGATTAAACTATGCTTCTATGCTAGGTCAAAACTAAGGCAGACAAGATACTGCTTAAAATTCTAACCACACGAGGTTTTTGTTCTTAGTACAGAAAGGAAAACAATCCTGTTTTCCTAGAGTTTTAGTCCATACCCAACTTCCCTATCCCCAACAATACCTTTCTCTAATTATAAGGCACCTAACAAAATGCTGACTCTGAACATCAGAGAAGTTAATTTTTTTAAGCCAGACAACTCAGTAAAAAATAACTTCTACTGATCCCTTTCGTCAGTATCTGGTTTCCCTAATGTTAACCATGTCGATGAAAACTTGAATTTCTAGATTACCTAAACACAATCCTAGTTTATCCACATTCTTGGGAATGGCTGCTATAATAAGTTCTAACATTTAATTTTGTTGCTCTTTGGACAACAATCAGAACTAATTTACTAATACATGGACTTGTATTCCAGGCATAGGAAAAAGTTATTTTGTACATGAACTGGCAGTACAAAAATGAACATTCAAGTCTCCAATCATTTTCTTTTAATCTTAGAGACCCATTTAAGAAAAAAATGCTATTTTCCAATACCTAATTTTAAATTATTTTATAAAGAAATAAACTAACTCCATACTCTAATTATTTTGTACAGTACTTTTTGTCCTACAGCCTACTTTTCTTCTCCACATTTCAGAGCCGGAAAGAAACTTAGAAATCATCTGGTTCCCTAGATTTGAGTTCCTTGAGCAGAAATTTCTTTTATCTTTGTACCCATCTCCACCTGGGCACCTGAGTGCTCAGTAAATGGGTTTTTAATTTAACCAGGTATAACTGCCCCCACATACAAATTAAGTTCTTCGAATAAATTTCTTTTTCTTTTTTTTTTTTTTTTTTGGCGGTACGCAGGCCTCTCACTGTTGTGGCCTCTCCCGCTGCGGAGCACAGGCTCCGGACGCGCAGGCCCAGTGGCCATGGCTCACGGGCCCAGCCACTCCGCGGCACGTGGGATCTTCCTGGACCAGCCTGCATCGGTAGGCAGACTCCCAACCACTGCGCCACCAGGGAAGCCCCAATTTCTACTTTTGATTAATCTTAACTAGAAAATACTCATTCAGGTAGTTTTTAAATTAAAGTCAAATTAGTAACTTAGGACTTACACCATCTATTGGCTATTTTAAGTGACAGAATCTGAGCAAAGAGGTATGAGGTATCTATCTGGAATAAAGACATAAAAGAGAATAGAAACAAAACTTAAAACAAACACTGTAACATAGAAAACAGACTTGTGGTTGCCAGGGCAAGGTGGGAGGAGGGGATGGAGTGAGATTGGGGTTATCAGATGCCCGCTAGTATTATGTGGAATGGATGGACAATGGGGTCCTGCTGTATAGCACAGGGAACTACATTCAATAACCTGTGATAAGCCACAGTGGAAAAGAACGTAAAAAAGAATGTATATATATGTACAGCTGAATCACTTTGCTGTACAGGAGACATTAACACAACATTGTAAATCAACTATACTTCAATAAAAAACACTCACTGTAAATTAACGCCACAAATTTTAAATAAGACAACCACCAAACCTGAGTCATACTGGTCACTTCACAGTATTTTTAAATCACAGTTACTATTATTGGTTTCTACTAATATGTTATGATAAATATGTACAATATATATAATACACATTTTCTCTCCTAGCAGTTTAGGAATATAAGAGAGTAAAACACGCAAGATAATTTTAGTTTCACCCTGCTCCTTCCTTTCATCACAGGGCCGGTAGGCTATGTGTGAAAACTGACTGAACATCAGTCCCACTTCTGCTAAGAGAAGGTGTCCACACAGAAGCAGAAAACATATACTTCCCTAAGTTCAATCATTAGTTCTGAAAGAGTAAGGTAAGTTAGTTTCAATTAAAGATAAAGGCTCGGACTTCCCTAATGGTTCAATGGGTAAGACTCCGAGCTTTCAATGCAGGGGACCCAGGTTCGATCCCTGGTCAAGGAACTAGATCCCACATGCATGCGGCAACTAAGAGTTCACATGCTGCAACTAAGAAGTCTGCGTGCCGCAACTAAGACCCAGAGCAGCCTAAATAAATAAATATTTAAAGAAAAATAAATAAAGATAAAGGCTAAAATAGGATTGAGAAAAGTTTCATGACACCAATCAAATTTAAACTTAAGACTGGAATTTGACAACTTAAGAAAAATAACTATCAAATTACTTTAGTCTGGCTGTCAAGAATCAACCCATAATAAAGAAATAATACCAACAAAACTTCTACTCAGTGAACTTAAGGATACAGAAAAATCTTTCAATGAATGTCTACCTCATCCTTCATATTCCCCTTAAAGAAAAAAATTAATAACCCACTAGCAGACTAAGGTACTTTTATAATCCTGGCCCTACCTTCCTCTACCCCAGAGTTTACATCTATCCCTCTGTAAACTCAAGGCACTGGCCACACCATCCAAGATCACTGATACTCACAACTTTGCTTAGGCTGTTCCCTAGCCTGGAATGCCCACGTGTAAATCCATCTCAAACTCCAGGTTTAAATGTGTAAGTTCCTTCAACCAAGATATGCTTCAGGAGGTGAATAAATAAATAAACAGTGGTAGATCCGGACAATGGAATATTATTCGACACTATAAAGAAATGATCTACCAGGCCATGAAAAAACACAGAAGCAGCTCAGATATGCATTACTAAGTGAAAGAAGCCAATCTGAAAAGGCTACATACTGTATGATTCCAACTATATGACGTCACAGAAAAGGCAAAACAGTGGCAACAATGAAAAGATCAGTGGTTGCCAGGGCCTGTTGGGGGTAGGGTGGGGTGGAGGAGCGAAGGACAGGCAGAGCATTTTTAGGGCAGTGAAAATACTCTGTATGATGCCATAACGATGGATACATGTCATCACACATTTATCCAAACCTACAGAATGTCCAACACAAAGCATAAACAGTAATGTAAACTTAAAATTACAAAAAAAGTGTAAGTTTCTTTAGCATCAAGACCTGACAGTCATATTCACCACTAGAGCACCAGCAACTAGAGCACTACTGGCACACAGTAAGCAATCAATAAATTAGTGTTGTGAGAATAAAGAAGTTCCACCTGAATGTTTTGTTCTGTTTCCTCAATAGCTCTTCCCCTCTTCTATAGTCTCATAGCTTTTTACCCAGTTATCAATACATCTATTTCATTTTTACTTCTCAATTACACAAGAAACTTTATTTGGCCCTAAACTCTATTCTAAAATAATACAGAATACAGAAATCAGTTGTGGTTCAAAAGAAAACACATTAATAGTACAACATTTTCCACCTTTTACAGATTTTCTTAAGTATTGTCAATTCAGTAGACAAGAATATACACTGTTTTCATGTTGCTAGTTACCTGGAGGAAAATTAAGATGATTTACCGAAGTTATAAACATACGGTCTCGGTCTCTACTGTGTGTGTGTGACACACACACACACACACACACACACACCAGTTCCAAGCTTTAAAAAGAAAAAACAAAAACATTCTAATCGCCCATATATCAGCTTTATTCATGCACACATTAAAATAAAACCATAAGACTGAAGATCCTGGCAAAACAATCCCTTGAATGAGTAACTACACCACCTCCCAGAAATTACTAGTCATACACTAAGGACACTTAAGGTACCAATGTCATATATGAAACAGAAATCTTTGAAGGACAAACATTGAGCACTCAGTTCTCTCAGAACTGCATTAAATTAGAATCTAAAGCTAAACCTATCTTTCATCATGAAGACTATAAAACAAAAAGCATTTATGACACTTTCATAAATGCAATTAAGAGTAATATAAACTGAATTAGTGAGTAATGTAACAACTACACCGTGAACTTAATATGAAGCTAACAGTAGGGAAAGTTTCCAGTTTAGTCCATCTCATTTTTCACAAAATGATTCAGTAAAAAAAATTTTCCATTAGAAAATCATATTTAGCTGATACCTCAAGTATAATTACCTTGAAGTTTCTCCCTTCCTTTCATATTTTATCACCTATTTGGAAACTTTGTTAACATTATGAAAAAGATATAGTTTGAAGTTTTAAGATTACTGAAAAGCACTCTGAAAGAATCTGATTTAGAAATATCTAAAAATATTTTTATTTCTCATTTTATGGAACTGCATGAAATTTCATTAAGGTTCTTCATAAAGCAGCATACAGGTCATCACAGTAAATATCATCTTAGTTTCCTGATTTCAAACTTCATTCATAATTTTATTTATTCAGCACCTACTATGCATAAAGCACTCAATTAGGCATTTTATTAGCCAGATTATTTGGCCAAAATATTACACTTCCTACTAAAAAAGATCAGCATTGTGACTCCTCAGGACATCAGGTAATAATTGTAGGCCTCTAAAAATGCTTGTTAAATCAAAAGGCAATGCTCTTACTGAAGGAATCTTGATTGCTAGGATCAGCAACACCGCATTATAAAGTTAATAGCCTCCATCCTTAAACCATCCCAGGAGAAGAAAAGGAGTAATTCAAACTGTTAACTTGTGCCCAACGACACTACACAATAACAGCCTAAGCAAAACTGCCAGATGTATTTGTAATTAAAAGGTCCAACCTTGACAAAGCATCATCATCAGTGGGTTTTTCATCCTACTGGGTGGAAGGATTCAGAAAGCAGCTCAGGCGAGAAACGAAAAGCACATCCAGCACAAACTGTTCAAGCGGTTCAATCTGGAACAAGTACAGACGTTCATTCCTTCAACCTGTGAGCATCTATTCTGTGACAGCGGAGAGGACGATTTAAAAGGGAGAATGAATGACGTGAAGTTCTGTTGGGGGTTGCTGCCCCAACAATACACTGAGATCGGTGCTACAATTAATAAAGGACAAAGTACGAAGTACTACTGCGGAAAAGAGGAGAATTCTCTCTGAAAAGAGTCAGAGAAGACGATGATCTTTAAGCTGAGGCTCGTCAGTTTACATCCTCGCCAGGTTTCTAAATAAAGTTGACGAACTGGCCAGAAGAGATCAATTTTGGAGACTGACACATCCCTCCCATTGACCGGAGGGCGAAGGTAGTGGAAGCACTGCCGAAACGCAGGCGGCGCCACGCCGGAGAAAGCCTTCCTCCCTTCTCCTAGGCCTCGGCAGCCGCGGTGCTGGGACGGCCGCCCGGGCTCTCGAAAGTCGGGGCAGGTGTCGGCGCCAGATTCCGGCTCGCGGGGCCAGCACAGCTGGCAAAGCCGCCGCCGCCGCCGCCGCCGCCGCCGCCGCCGCCGCCGCTCCCCCAGCGACCTGGGGCCCCAGAAAGTTGCGTGAAGACAACTCCAGTGCGGCGAAGCCGCTCCCCCGCGCGGCCCACGGGCTGCGGCACCTCCAGCCTCCTCTCCGCCGCCTGGTAAAGGAACCCGCCGGGCCAGGGAAGAGAAGGGGGGCTCGGCCCGCCAACTCGGCCGGGCCCGGAGGGCGCGAGGGTTACCAGCGAGCGAGCAAGCCAAGGGTCGGGCTGTTCTGCCCCTCTCGCTGGCCCCCACCCGGGCCGCGCCTCCCGCCACGCCCGGGCTCCAACACCCGGCGTCCGACAGCCCTGCCCGTCACGACCCGGACGCCCAGACGCCGCAGAGCCTCGCCCGCGGCCCGCGGCCCGCACCCCTCCGACTCAACCCGACCCTTCCCGGGAAGCAACCCGGGTCCCGCGGCTCGACCGGTAGCCGGCCGCGGCCCTGCGCCCCTTCCTACCTCACCTGCGCTCCGCGGCGGCCCCGCACCTCCTCGCTCGCTCCGCGCGCCCCGTCGGGGCACACACCGACCCCCTCCGGGCCAGGTCTCTCCGGGCCGCGGCGACTCTGAACGTCACGGCCACCGCCGCCTTCTCTTCCTCTGCACAAGCCCCGGCGGCGAGCAGGGGGTCGCGGTCAGAGCCCCACCGGGGCCAAAGCGAAGCTCGCCGCCTCCGCAGCCTCCACCACCAAGTCCCTTCACTCGTCCGAGCCGCCCGGAGAAAATGTCACCAGAGGCCGTTCCGCTCGGCGCCTCACTTCCGCCCGGAACCACAGAGCCTGAGCCGGTCGGCTAGAGGGGCCGCTGCGGCTGGGACCTCTAGGCACTCGAACGGGAGGCCCAGAGAAAGCCAGACAGCGCCATCTGGCTGGGCTGACCCGCGCTCCTACAGCTGCAGAGCGCCCGGCGTGGGAGCACAGGCTTCCTGGGCTTCTTTCCCGCTCTCCCTTCATCTGCTCAGGCAGCTCCCTTCCAGAAATTTCCCAAAGGGTCGGAAAGCCAGTCAATACAAGCCACGGACAATGCCCTAAGAAAAGGACGTCCCTCCATTTTCCGTTCGCTGCTCAGTACTCACCCCTCCTGAAGCCTTCCCGAATGAAACTTGTGGTGTCACTCCAGGAGGGACTGCGCTCCGTTCTCTCCCCACCTTTTCGCGGATGCCGACAGCTCGGCTCGGCGAGATTTGGCTGTGCTCCTCTCATGCAGTGGCATCAACATCCCGTTCAAGTTTCTGGATGAACCTTGCACGCCTCGCAGACCGATCGCCACCTGCTGGTGAGTCAGGGTCCCGCAGGGAGACCCCGCTCCGCCCCTACGCGCGATGCAGACGCCCCAAATTCCACCTCTGCAGTCACTCCTGATTTGCACCAGCGAGCCCTGAGTTTTCGACGCCCTTCGTTGAGGTCTGAGATCGTGAAGGAAACGTGCTGGACGCTTACCCGGAAGAAAGGTAAGGTGGGCTTAAGGAGAAAGAACAAACCTCATAACTCAAGATCTGGCCAAGGCTTTGAGCTCGCTAAAAGCAGGGTTTTGAGAAATAAATGAATACATAAGGGCTTGAAGAGAAAATGTAAAAGGCATTTACCTTTTCAGGAGCCATGCTGGGACCTGGGGTGACACTCTCCTAGAGGAGATTCTGAAAATCACAGCGCCGGCTCCACGCTCCCCTTAACATCAGTCTCCCGTTTAGATCAGGCCCCCCAGCTCCCCCATTTCTCTCATTTATGCTAACTGCCCACAAGCATGGGAATTTTCCATCCCTAAATGAGTAAGTTGATAAAATAGTTTTACAATTAATAGCTAACTTCTCTGAATGCCTATTATGTGCAAGGAACTATACTATGCATCTAAGTGGATTCATTCATTTAATCCTCACAAGTCTATGGGTTTGGTGGTATTCCTGGCCCCAGATGACAAAAGTGGAACCAGACAGAGTGATAAAGTGACCTGCCCAAGGTCACACATCAGTGTCAGGAGCCTGCATTCTCAACCACCACTACCAACTGCCTCCTTGCAATTCACTGAGAACATACTGTGTGCCAGATAAACATTTTGTCTCTGTATGTTATTTCACTCATTTATTTATTTCCCTGCTTCCTTAGTCCTCAAGGAATTTGAGAGTTTGTGGGGTAATGACAAGAGCCCAGTCTCTTTCAGGAGAAAAAGAGAAAAGAAAAGAACTATTAAAATCACAGCTGTCAGTCTGGAAATGAATGAATGAATATGGACAAATACATTCAGTTTTAAAATGGCCCCTCGATGGTCTTATCTCATCAATGCTGTAGAGATGCTGAGGTAGGCCCCTGACTACTGAGGTACCATCTTGGCTCCTTCTGTTTGATACCAACAAGTCAATTCCTTACAGTGAATGGACTGCTTTTTTTCAGAGTCTGGGATGTTTGATATACTAATCACTAACATCCCTATTACTGCCATACTTAGATTGCTAAATAGGGCACCTGCTTTCTTCTTCCCCTTCTGTAGGAGCAGGAAGGGCTGGGCAGTTGATCCTACTTCTGCCTTGGAATTGTCTCCTAGAATCTCCTTTGCACTACATACTCAGCTCTCCCAGCCCCTGAAATCCCATCCCCATAAAACCAGCCCAGTCCAAATCACACCATCACCCACCCTCCATCCTGTTGCCTCTATGGAAATTTCTCTCAAGATTCCTCTGCTCACAGACACTGTCCTACCAACATGTCCACCCCTTGGCCTATCTGTAGTATTACTACTGGATCATATCAGTGGTTCTACGCTCAATTTCTTTTATAAACCCTGGAGGCCAAGGCCAAGCCCATCTGAATCACCCTTCAGCTTCATTGCTTGCACCTGATGCACCACTGGGACTGGGGCTGGGCTTGCAGCAGGTGCCTATTAGAAACCGTGGCCTAAGCAGTAGCATCACAATGTGGCTGGCCTTGCTTTGACTATAGTCTGTTCTCTCTGACTGAGCAGGCAGCTTCCAAAATGTGCCCCTGTAAGGTGGATGCTGTTTTTAGAACCACTCGTTAGATAAGGAAAACCGGGGATCCAAGGGATGGAACCCTCACCTCAGCTCTAGGCTACCCCTCCCTCAGTGTAACCACCATTACCTCCCCCCTCCCACCCGCAAAACCAGCATCCACTACAATCCCCCAGCACCTGCTATAAGACAGTTGAACAGTTGAATGAGGAGGAGGGGTAATGTTGAACCTCTTGACCCTGGTGGCCACATAACTGCAGACAAGTCACCATGTCCAGAGTTAGCATCACCTGTTCTGCCCCACGGCATTATTCCACAGAATTAAATTATGCCCTCCATATGGAAGGCCATCCGGAAGCAGCCTGAGAATTCCAAGTAGTGGAAGGTGACATGGTCTCCAGGACCGAGAGCTCTGGAGCCTGACAGATTTTGATTTGGACCGGGTTCTGCCTCCCTCAGCAGAGTGACCTCTGGGCACTTCTGCAACCTCGCTGTGCCTCAGCATCCTCACCTGTCAAACACGGCGAAACCTGATACTACTTTGCAGGTTCTTGCGAGGGGTGAGGGCGAAATGAGCTTGTGTAAAGCTCTCAGCAGAACTCTTGGCTCAGAGAGAACACTCTCAACAAGGCCGTTGTTCTGATGGCAACACTCCAGGCCAGCACCTCCTACAAGCACAGACTCACACTGGTCAAGTACGGTGTCTAGGGACTCATATTTCCAGAGCAACAAGTTCACGCAGAACCAGAATGAAAGAGGGCAGAAGGATGCCATGAAGGTGGAGTCACGCGGTGGCCAGGGGTGTCTGGGAGCGGCACCACCTGCAGCCCCCATACAGTTCTCTGGGGTGGATGGTGGAGGTGCCTCTGTCTTGGGCTCCAAGTTCCTCTTTCCAATCAGGTGACACCCCTTCTATATGGAAAGTCTGTAAGTCTATTAAAAAATGGAAATAAATGCAAAGGACAGTATTAAATTTTTCAACAAGTATGTATTGGCCTCTTTTTTAATAAAAGAATAGCTTTGTGGGACCTCTGGGGTGGGAGGGGTGAGGAGTTCCTCTGACACCCCATCTAAACTAGCACCCACCACCCGTCACCACACCTGCTTGTTCCCCTCATAACATTTACCCTCCTTTGCACCTGTCATGCATATTCTTTCTCATCCATCTGACACACCAAAGAGTAGCAAGGGAGCCAGGTCATGTTGTCCTGCTCTGTAGTGGACACACTCAGCACAGGTGTGGATGGAGGAAATCCATCTAAGCATCTAGCTGGGGAGACACAGGAAACTGAAAAGATGTCAAAACAAGGAAGTGGCACCAGATGCCAAGTGGGTGAGAGGCTGTGAGGAGGGTAGGAGGCCTGACAGACAGTTGTTGAAAAGGAAGAAGAGTCAGTGCCTCAAGGGCAAAGCTTAGGCAGTCCTCCCTCACAGCTCCCTTGGTGTCCAGCACAGGGAATGGCAGACAGAGCAAGGAAATAAATGTCTGTGACTGAAGGACAGCTGTGCAGAGAAGCTGACATTTGGGGGAGGAGAAATAGAATCTTTCCTATAAACAAAGGATGTCACAGTCATCAGCAATTACAGCCACTGCCAACTGATGAGCTGGTGAGTCCTGAGGGAACTCAGGAAGGAAAAGAATACCTGTCATCTAGCAGCCATCAGACTGCAGCCACTCCCTATGTTGTGCATTTTTTTTAAGTCAACAGGGAAAAGGAACAAGAGATGGAAAAGCCCCTGGGATGTTTGAAGGACAACAATCCAAGGGCCCGGCTGCCTGTGACTGGACAGCGGAGGGATGAAGCGGGAGACGGCCAGCAGGCATGTCTGGGGCTTAATGTGAGTGGAAGGAGTCTGGGCTTCATTTTTAAGCACTAATGCGGCAAGCAGCGTCCGAAGTTCTCACCAGACTTCTAGGGAATATTCCGGTCAAAGCCAGCAGAAAGCATATTGTCGTGGCCCACTAACAACTTGGAGAGGAAGGAGAGCACTGACCCCAGGCTGACCACCGCAGGGGACATGTGGACCTCTGGGAGGGGAGGGAGGGGAGAAGCGAGAACTGCCAAGAACTGCCGTCTGCAAGCGAGAAAGAGGGTGTTAGGAAAGAAGGGAAGGGCCTGTAGCCCTAGGGACCTTCCCTGTGGGTGGCAGGTAGGATGCCTTCCAAAGACACAGAATGATCTGGAAGAAAGGACTTGTAAAAGCTTCTGATCAACATCAGCTTTGATGAGAACATCTCCAGTCCTGCACCTTCCCTGCAGCTCCAAACACTGCAGTATTTAAGTAAGAACAACATCAGGGGATCTGTGTATGATTAAAAACACGTATCTGGTCTTTGTCCCAGGTCTCTGGCACAGAGCTCCTTTAAAATGCTTGGAATTTCCTGGGTGATAGGAGTGCCTTTTGTTATTTGCAAGAGACCTGAGTTTATGCTAAGGAGGTGATTCTTTTTTTTTTTAATTGAAGTATAGTTGATTTGCTAAGAAGGTGATTCTTGATGGGCCCCTGGGGTAGCTTCAGGAAGGGGGCAGCTTCTCAGAGGAACTAACCTTTGAAGAGAGAAAGGGTTGGAACTTTCAGCCCCTCCCCCACCTCCGGGAAGGAGATTGACTTCAATCACCGATGGCTAATGATTTAATTAACAATGCCTACATAATAAAACCTGGATAATAACCCCTACGTGATGGAGTTGAGAGAGCTGCCAGGTTGGCAGTCCCACTCCCACATTCCTCTTCCACAGGCTGTTCCTGGCTTGTTTCTTTTATAATAAACCAGCAATAGTAAGGAAAGTGCTTTCCTGAGTTCTGTGAGTCATTCTAGCAAGTTATCAAACTTAAGGAGGAGCCATGGGAACCCCTGAATTTATAGTCTGCAGAATATAAGTGTGGGTAGCCCAGGGCCCCTGCTTGTGGCTGGCGTCTGAAGTGGGACAGTCTCATGGGACTGAGCCCTGAACCTGTGGGATCTGCACTAATTCTGGGCAGTTAGTGTCACAACTGAACTGAATGGTTGGACACCCAGTTGTTGGAGAATTGGTGTCAGAAAAGAAACCACACAGGATCCTAAACTTTGACTTTAAATAAATATGTTACATTTGGTTTCAAATAAACATGTGCCATTAAGCAAGGCCAGTCCTAGGCCAAATCTCTCTTCAGACTCCTCACCTCCTTTCCCTGTGACCACGTCCACCTCTTTGCTGGCAGTCAATGCTGCCCACACGCAAGCCTCTGAAACACTGAGTAATTTAATGCTTACCTCGCACAGGGGTATGGAAACATAAAGGAGTGCCTCTGAAGAGGAATTCCTCTTTCCTGGTGACAGTGCAGGAAGCAAATGCTGGGTGGGTATGATCCTAGCATTCCTCATTTGCACTTGCACACAGTTAAGTGGAACGTCCTCTACATTCTTAGGAGAACAGCAAAGTATGCATGCCATTCAGTCTCGTTCAGAAGACATCCATCAGAGGCCTGCCCACTAAGCACAAGACACACAGTCAGCAAGGGGAGGGAGGTTTTACAGAAGAGGACACAGAGGCCCAGAGAAGACAGTGCACCTGACCAGGGTCACATGAGCTAAAGGGCAGAGCCAGGATTCCTGGAGGAGAACATGTCACCTCCCTCAAGCCATTGGTCAGTGTAGTAACAGGGCTCCATCTAGAAACAAATTGCAGAAGCAGAGGAGGGGCATGAGGGAGGGAGAAATTAATTCCTCTTCGAAGAGGAAGTTTTGACCAGGGCCTTGGAGAAAGAGCAGGGCTTCCAAAGACAGAAATGTAAAGAAAGGTATCCTGGGCAAAGCAGGTCCAGCTTGAGGAAAGGCTGGGCTCCAAAAGCGCAAGTACCACCGGACAGCAGAATAGGTATATTTCTCACACAAGTGATATATCAGGTGTTGTGGTTTGGGCCCTTGTCCCCCACGCTCCAATTTTGTTTTTATCTTTTTGCTGATTAATACCGTCAACGTACTCTTGTTTAGTGTTTACCTTGACCACTTCATAAGTATGACTTCATTAGCTCCTCCAAACTGTCCTGGAAGGTAGCGGGGCGGGTGTTGTTAACATTTTGCAGAGACTATATAGCAGACTGACACACAAGGAGATTCTGAATAAATGCTTATTCTGAATGAATGAATGAATGAATGAACGACTTGCCCAAGGTCACCAGCACTAAATGGATGACCATTTAGTGCTGGTGACCTTGCTCTGTTGCCTCCAAATCCCAGACTCTTTCCACTACCGTTCATGTCTGGAGGACTTAGCAGTGTCATTTTGTGTGTGTGCGTGTGTGTGTGTGTGTGTGCATGTGTGTATTGGGGGGTGGGGAATTAGACTCATTATTGTGTTTTATAATGTGCTGATCGTTTGAAAAAGGCTTGGGGACTGAGAACAATACAGGCATTCATTACAGAACCTCAATAGACTGACAGCAGCAACAATAACCTAAAATTCAATGAAGCAGAGTATCTCATGTGACTCCTCTCTTGAGGAGTCAGTGCAAAGGAACCAGGCTTTGGGAAAACAGGATAGGGTCCCCGAGGAGAAAGACAAAGCAGAGATTTACAGAAATTATGGGGGTGTCAGCAGTCTGGGAGAGCCCCACCAGCCAGGCGTACAAGTTCCCGGGAGCACAGGACACCAGACAGCTTCCCAAGGCCTCCCCCGTCTTGAGCAACTGTGATTCAATGGGAACCACGAGTAACCACCAGGCCTAAGAAGGAGGCTTAGAGATCACCCTCTTGTTTTGCAGAAAACTAGTATATTTTTACTAATTATACTTTTTGGAAAAAATGTGTTCCTTAAAGCACTTAGTAGAGCTGTTCTGGCTTTTTAATTCTGCTTGTGGTTTCTGCCATGAGTCCTTCAGAGTCACTAGAAGGGTACGAGTCCAGCTCTGCAGGGAGGCATCTCCAGATCCCTTTCTGGGGCAATGGGGAGGCCTCACTGAGTGAAGCCAGGCCCACCACAAGTCCAGTATGTTTACAAAGTTGGAGAGCAAGTGCAAAGCTGGCTCCATTCTTGTCACCCAAGAGAACATGCACTCATGTACTGTGGATCAGACTGAGGGATGTATACTGGCCATCTCTGCCCTCAGAGAACTAATGGATAAGACAGTGTCTCCTGAATGAGTTACCTCTGCTATACAGGCGGCCTTACAGAAGGCGAAACAATAAAATCAGTTTGTCTTTGGTGTGTGTTTACTCGTGTCCAGGACCCTCCCTGACCCAGTCAGTGCCTTTACCTCCCACCACTCAAGGCCTTAGGACTTTAGCCCTCCTTGCCTCTCTCCCCCACCTTCTGACACCCAAAACTTCCTGGTCTAGGCCTCAGTCCCTAAGGCTTCTACTCTTTTTGTCTTAAAAACAATTAATTAAGGAACCTAATTCTTGCTAGAGTGGTAGCTGACTAACATATTACCCCTCCCAGGTGACAGAATACTTTGTCCAAATAAACACTTCTTGGGCTTCCCTGGTGGTGCAGTGGTTAAGAATCTGCCTGCCAATTCAGGGGACACAGCTTCAAGCCCTGGTCCGGGAAGATCCCATGTGCCACAGAGCAACTAATTCCGTGTGCCACAACTACTGAGCCTGCGCTCTAGAGCCCGCGAGCCACAGCTACTGAGACCACCTGCCACAACTACTGAAGCCCATGCACCTAGAGCCCGTGCTCTGCAACAAGAGAAGCCACCGCAATGAGAAGGCCGCGCACTGCAAAGAAGAGTAGCCCCTGCTCGCCGCAACTAGAGAAAGCCCACACACAGCAATGAAGACCCAATGCAGCCAAAAATAAATAAATAAATTTATTAGAAAAAGGTGAATGTTTAAAAAAAATAAAAATAAAATAACCACTTCTCTAGAAGCTGTCAGGAAGTGACATAAAAGGAAGGCAGGTCAGTTGGGGAGAGGAAGATATTTTTGGTTCACCAGGTTTTTCAACATTCTCAAATCACAACACGCTGATGACCTGGGAGAGCCAATCCAACAAACAGTCATCTGTGCGTTCTCACCGAGCCCCAAAGCCAACTGTTTCTGCATTCCCGTTATACCAGGAACCTGGGAAATACCAAGAAGCTCTAGAATTTACAATCCAAAAGGTCAAAAATAACTCAAAGAGAAAGAACAATAGGAGGAGAGCTGAGAACTAAGTCTGTGTTATTGGTTATTAGTGCTCAAATAACTCAGAGAAGGAAAAGATTGATGTTGTGTGGGAAGAGTCCCACTCTATGGTGGGATGAGACTGGGTCTAAAGTGTAGGTAGAATACAAATATGGAATGTTCCAGGCTTTTTAAACTTCAGAAGTTTCAAGAGCCTCCCTCCTCATATCACGCAAACTGGATTTCCCATTGCCACAAGGACTGCAGGAACTTGCTTCCAGGCTAGCTGGCCACATCCTTTTGGATAATCATGTGCCTTCAACTGCCCCTTTGGAGACATGTGTTCTCAGCCAAAACCCTAAACTGATGTTGTTGAACTGTAAAAGCCAGGAACAGCTAGGAGAGAGCTTATCTTCCTCGGAGGCCCAAAAGACATTGCCCCTGTCTACAAGGGTGTGGGATGCACAGTCACTGCCAAGGTGACCCTGTCCCTGCCAGAGGGCCTGCCAGAATATAGGGGCAGAAGAGACTGACATAGAGGGCTCGCCCCAGCCAGCGCCTGTTCAGCTGCTCTTGCGCTGCCTCTGCCCAGCTCCTATCTCTCCCCGAAACAGGGACTGTTCCTGTTTGTCCTACCCTCCCCTCCCCACCACCAGACGGTATGTCCCCAAGGCCGACCACCAGGGAGCAGGTAGAGATTCCCTCACCACACTGTTCCTGGGAAGCCTGGTCGCTGCATGGAGGGAGGGGAGAGCAGAGGGGACAAAGAGAGAAGAGAGGTGCTGGCTGTTTCTAAGGAGTCTTAACTGGGCTGGAGGTGGCTCAGCATGGAGAGAGATCTGTGTGTCTCATGGTCCCCAGCACCATGCGCCCTGGAGGGATCTTCCCATCCTGCACAGCCTCCCCCTCACCCTCCACCCCACCGGCCTCAGTCCCCCCACACACCCCGGGGGGAGCTTCTCCTCCAGCTGCTCCTCTCTCCACCTCATTGAGGGGAAAATAGAAGAACCTTCCCCACTGGGGCCTTTAGTCTCCGGCAGGAAACATCCATTGGCTGAAGGAGTCTCCTTCTGGGGCTGCCCCAGGCTACTGTGAGGGCACTTGTACAGTCTCAAGAATGATAACACACTCCCCAAACTGCCACATTCCAGGCAACAGGTAAGGTGACGATGAAGTAAATTATGGGCCAGTTCAGCCCTTAGCAAAATTTCCTGGGAGTTCCCTGGTGGCCTAATGGTTAGGACCCTGGGCTTTCGTTGCCGTGGCCAGGGTTCAATCCCTGGTCACAGAACTGAGATCCCGCAAGCATGCGGTTAGGCCGAAAGAAAAAATTTCTGGAGCGGAAGACGGGGAAGGGGAAGCAACATATCAGGACCTAAACAAAGGATCCAGAATTCATTTCTTTCTTTTTCTTTTTTTAAAAAATGTTTATTTACTTATTTATTTATTTATTTTGGCTGCTCCAGGTCTTAGTTGCAGCACACGGGATCTTTAGTTGTGGCATGTATGCGGGATCTAGTTCCCTGACCATGGATCGAAACTGGGCCCCCTGCATTGGGAGCACAGAGTCTTAACTGCTGGACCACCAGGGAACTCCCTCTAGTGGATGATAATCTAGTCCTCCAACTCAATTTCTTTCCTTTTCTTTTCTTTTTTGAGTCTTTTTTTTTTAATTGAAGTATAGTTGATTTACAATGTTGTGTTAATTTCTGCTGTACAGCAGTGATTTAGGTATACATATATATATACATTCTTTTTATATTCTTTTCCATTATGGTTTATCACAGGTTATTGAACATAGTTCCCTGTGCTATACAGTAGGACCTTGTTGTTTATTCATTCTCTATATAATAGTTTGCATCTGCTAACCCCAAACTCCCACTCCATCCCTCCCCCACCCCTCTCCCGCTAGGCAACCACAAGTCTGTTCTCTATGTCTGTGAGTCTGTTTCTATTTCCTGGATAGGTTCATTTGTATCATATTTTAAATTCTACATATAAGTGATATCATATGGTATTTGTCTTTCTCTTTCTGACTTACTTCACTTAGAATGATAATCTCTAAGTCCATCCATGTTGCTGCAAGTGGCATTATTTCATTTTTATGGCTGAGTAGTGTTCCATTGTATATATGTACCACATTTTCTTTATCCATTCATCTGTTGATGGACATTTAGGTTGTTTCCATGTCTTGGCTATTATGAATAGTGCTGCTATGAACATAGGGGTGCATGCATCTTTTTGAATTATAGTTTTGTCCAGATATATGCCCAGGAGTGGGATTGCTGGATCCCACAAGAGTTGTATGGCAACTCTATTTTTAGCTTTTTGAGGAATCTCCATACTGTTTTCCATATTGGCTGCACAAACTTACATTCCCACCAACAGTGAGGGAGGGTTCCCTTTCTCCACACTCTCTCCAGCATTTATTATTTGTAGCCTTTTTAATGACAGCAGTTCTGACCGGTATGAGGTGATACCTCATTGCAGTTTTGATTTGTATTTCTCTAATAATTAGCAATGTTGAGCATCTTTTCATGGGCCTGTTGGCCATCTGAAGCCAGCTCACTTTCTTTTTTTTTTTTTTTTTTTTTGTGGTATGCAGGCCTCTGACTGTTGTGGCCTCTCCCATTGTGGAGCACAGGCTCCAGACGCACAGGTTCAGCAGCCATGGCTCACGGGCCCAGCCGCTCCGCAGCATGTGGCATCCTCCCGGACCGGGGCACGAACCCGTGTCCCCTGCATCAGCAGGCAGACTCTCAACCACAGTGCCACCAGGGAAGCCCCCAGCTCACTTTCTTTATGTCCTATAAACGAATTTAATTTCTACTCTAAGTCCCCCTCCTGGCAGGAAAGACCATGTCAGTCATTGCTGAAGCTTCATTTCCCTTCCCCACTCAGGACCCACAAGTGCCTGTAAAGTTAGGATAGGGTCTAGTCTCCCATCCACACAGATCTGTCATTTGCCAAAGCCCAGTGGTGGGCAGTAGCTGGGGTCTCTTTCCATGTTATGCATGGGG
Organism: Aethalodelphis obliquidens; assembly: GCF_003676395.1. Lineage (NCBI taxonomy): Eukaryota > Metazoa > Chordata > Mammalia > Artiodactyla > Delphinidae > Aethalodelphis > Aethalodelphis obliquidens. The sequence continues at coordinate 2,861,338 of NW_020837963.1, read as the reverse complement.
AGAAATCTTTGCCAAGGCTGGATCCTCAAAGGCCTCCTACTCCACGAAGGAGGATGGGCCACCTCCATCATGGACGGCTGTGCAGGGATGAGATCACCCACACCTCTCTTACCTTCCAGGCCCCCATGATTTCTTCTCTCTCAAAGGCCGTCTCCCAACCCCCTACAACACACATGAAACCCAGTGAGCTTAGATTTTTTTCAGAGGACAAGAGTCACTGACCTCAACCTCCTTCTGCTTTGCACCCAACCTGAATCACGGAAACAAGAAATTACCAACCTTGCTGTCTACTTGAAATGGAAGGGGCAGGCAGAATACTATAAGAAACACACAAATTAATATGTCAAAACAGCATCCTGGGGGCTTCCCTGGTAGCGCAGGGGTTGAGGGTCTGCCTGCCGATGCGGGGGGCACAGCTTCGTGCCCCAGTGCAGGAGGATCCCGTGTGCCGCGGGGCGGCTGGGCCCGTGAGCCATGGCCGCTGAGCCTGCGCGTCCGGATCCTGTGCTCTGCAACGGGAGAGGCCACAGCAGTGAGAGGCCCGCGTACCGCAAAAAAAAAAAAAAAAAAGAGCCAAGCCATTCTGGGAATGTGTGGGCCCGGCCGGAGTCAGAATGCTCATTCAGGAGTGATGAGGGCAACAGTGAACAAGGAGTTTAGAAAAAAGAACAAAATCCCCAGGGAAGACTTATCTGTAACATGGTCTGAGATGGGTTTTTTCTTTCCTTTTTTCTTGCTAGGTTCGGGGATGGAGGTGCAATAAATAACCCTCTCTCTCCCTCTCTTCAAGTTTGGAACCAAAAAAAACATAAAAGTTTGGAACCAGTTGAGAAATAAGACACAGGCAACAGGTGAACATTTAAGTGTCAACTTCATGATAAATAAAAGCTAGATTGGAGGACACGGTTTAAATGTGCAGGCCCCACGGACTTCATGATGTGTCACGGCCCCTGTCGACAGACTGGACAACCTCAGCCCTTCCCCCAAGTAGTGGATTTACTGCCTGGTGAGCAGCCCAGAATATACCCTCTCTGCAGTGGGGCAGGCCCTAGAGTGATATGTCAATTCACTGGGACTGCCACAATGAAGTGCCATAGATTGGTGACGTAACAGAAATGTATTTCCTCATAGTTCTAGAGTCTAGAATTCCAAGATCAAGGTGTCTGTTGTTTCAGTTTCTTCTGAGGCTTACAGTTGGCCTCCTCCCTGCTGTGTCTTCACATGGTCACCCCTCAGTCAGTATTGTCTGTGTCCTAATCTCCTCTTACGAGGACACCAATCATAGTACATTAGGGCCCAACCCAACAACCCCGTTTTAACTTAATTATCTCTTTGAAGGCCCTATTTCCAAATACAGTCACATTCTGAAGTCCTGGGAGTTAGAGCTTCAACATATGGATTTGGGGGGAACACAATTCAGCCCATAACAGGTACACAGCTGGTTTTAGCAGAGCATGCTCAGGTCCTTCCCTCAAACTTTGCTGTCAGATGTCTTTCTTCCGAAGAGCGACACCAGGACTGTGGCTCAAATGAAGCCCCCTCCATATGGACGCACCGGAGTGAGGAACAGAGTTCCAGGTCACACCCCACATCCCTCTGTGGGTGCTCACATTATTATTGTTTTCTGAAATAAAGGACTACATCACATCTATGTAGAAACCAAACTTTTCATAACACTTTCACATCAAAAACAAAGCATAAAACAAAGGTAGGAGAGTTTTCAGAAATCATCTAACCATACTCCCTCCTTTTACAGATGAAAGAACCCAGGCCTGGTTGGAGTCCAGCCAAGAGCCACACAATTAATTCGTGGTCACCTGTCTTCCAGCACTGTCACATGCCACAAGTTCACTTGACTTTAAGGTCCCCAACACAAAACTTTCTTCCCTCTTTATATCCGCTTCTCTGCGGCACCTATCCTAAGGATCAGCACAACTGTTTGAAGAGGGAATTGAAGTAAAAGAGATTCTGAGTCGCTAACTGCTCTGAATGGACTCAAGTCACTTGGCCTAAGAAGTATGTTTACATTTGCATTGCCCAGTCCTCAGCCTGGGTCCAATCTGGTAAGTACTGAATTCACATTAGCTGCGTGCATGCATGAATGGCTGAAGAGCCAGAAGACTGGAGACAGGAAATGTCGCTTTTTCAGAAGTGGGTGAAGAGGGATTCTTCAAACAATAGAGCCCTGGACTTGGCATTGACCTGAGGTCTCTACTGGGCTTGTACTCTGGCACCTCTCCCCATTCTGCAAGGATCTTTCAGGGTCATCTTGGGTTCTTTCCTCTCCTCCAGCCCTATATCAAATTTGTTTCCAAGTTCTCTCATATCTCCTTCTTTTCCATCTCTGTTGCCATATCCTGGCCTAGGCCCTTATCGTATCACGCTGGTCTGGACTCACGTGTCTGGGCAGGGTTGAGCGCGGAGGCCTGCGAGGCAGCTAGGAGGCTATCTCAGCAGATCAGGCTGCAGTGGATGCTTGTTTTGTGTTCCCTCCCTCTCCTCGGCCTGTGTCTTCCTCCTTATCGTTTCCCCTCATACGTACCCCCTGTGTCCTCCTTCCAAGCAGCTCCCCACTCCTCACCCTTTCAGGCTTCCTCCACCTCCTCACTCGTGCCCACCCTTCCCCCAACCCCTACTTCAGGTTTCAATTAACTAGATGTCCATAGAAAGATTCCAGGAAATTTATTCTCCCTAAAATAGAAGTGACCCATAACAAGGCTTAATGAGGTCATCCCCCAAGGAATTTAATAAGGGACCATCGCTTCAGCCAGTGAAATGAGAGTGTCAGCTGTGTCTGAGTGAGTCTTTGCAGGAGGGAAGGCTGCTCTACCTCTGGGGCACATTGGTAGTCTGGGGCCCCTGTGACAGGAGGCAGGAGTGTAGAAAGCAAGGACACATGGCCAGTGGGCTCAGTGGGAAAACACGGAAGTAAAAGCTTACCCTCTTCAGAGGTTTGCCAAGAACTCACAGGAAACCTGACGCCCTCCCTGACTCAGCTCCCTGCGAGTTCCCCGTCCTGAGACCACCAGCCCAAGAGCTTTAGGTGTCTTGAGATGAAGATTGCTGGGAATGGACTTTTGCCCTTACTAAACTGATAGAGATGGGGCAGTGTCCAGTGTGTTGGAGCTTCCCTTACAGAGCAGGGAAAAGAGGATGTTTGTTTTTCCTGCTTTTGAAAGACGATTGCCTCTGCAGCCGGGAGTGGTGACAGCTGTGGGCAGTGTCCAGCCTGGGAGGTGGGTCACCAGGGACTCAGGGGGAGTCCTCAGCTGTCTGCATTTTCTCTGCCTGTGCATTGTTTTGGAACCCACAGCCCCCTGCCTCACATCTGCTCACCCACTAAAGGACCATTATCTCTTCTGCCCAAACCAAAGCACCCAGCATCTCAGAGAGTCTCCAAAAGCTACAGCCGGAGAGACTCCTAGATGTGACCTTAGTCTACCCATTTCCCCAGTTTGCAGATGAGCAGCTGGGGCTCATGGAGGTTAAGGACTGTCTCTAATGTGCTAGTTCTCTGTGTTGCATAACCAACAACCACGATCTGGTGGATGAAGACAACACACACTTACTAGCTCAGTTTCCATAGGTCAGGGGTCTGAGCTTGACTTAGCTGGGTCCTCTGCTTCAGAGTTTTGATATGTTGCAATCAAGGTATCAACTGGGCTGCCATCTCATCAGAGTCTCAAGCGGGGAAAGATGTTTCCAAGCTCCCTCAGGCTATTGACAGACTTCCTCTGCCTGCTGCTGCAGAACTGAGGTCTTTTTTTTTCTTGCTGGTAGTCAGCCAAGTGCTCTCAGCGACTAAAATCTGCCCACAGTTCTTCGCCAATGGCCTCTCCATAGGCCCTTTCACAGCATGGAAAGTTCTTCAAAGCCAACACGTGAGAGAGTCTTGGCCCCAGGGAGGGCCCAGTCCCTCTTTTAAAGCTTTTACCTGATTAAGTCAGGCCCACTTAGGATCATTTCCTCTTTGATTAAATAAAACCCAACTGATTTGGAATCTTAATTACATCCTCAAAATCTCTTCACCTTTGCCATATTCTGTTAGAAGCAAGTCACAGGTCCAGCCCACACTCAAAGGGCATGGATCTTACAGGGCAGGAATAAATGCAGGAGATGTGGAGCTTAGGGTCACCACATGACATGTCACATAGCTAGATAAAAGCAGAAATAAGATATAGAACCTAGGTTTCATACAGAAACAGGTTTCAGGGACCAGTTATGTTTCAGGATTCAGATGGTTCCAGATTTTAAAAAGACAGTCAGCCACACCTTCGACTCACAACACCCATGGTGCAGTCTGGGACAGGACTCTAATCAAACACTGTGGATTTCTGCAGTGAAACATGATTACTCACACCAAGTGGTACATGTAGACCAAAATTAGCTGCATGGTGGTTCAGATGCAGTTTTGCCACAAAATAAGTACAGGTCAGATTGGGTTTTGCCAAATGAATTATGAAAGAGTTTTAGGTTTTTAGAGCTTTGGGGCTTCGGAAATTCCAGTAAGGGATTGTAGACATCTAATAACTAATACTCATTGAGTTCCTGCTCACACCAGATTTGGGCTAAGATTTGTGCATTCTCACAACTCTGTGGATGGAGAATATTTTTAAGATATTAACTATTTTCCTCCTTTTTCCTTCTTCTCATTCAAGTGGGCTCTGCACTCATTGACTTGGGGGTGGGGGTGTTACCAAATTGGTTGACTGGACCTGCTCTGGGGTCCCAGCCCAGGCTGAGACCCCTTGTCTCAACCAGGGAGGTTCTTTTTCCAATCGAATTTGTGCAGCCGATAACAAAACTGACGCTAAGACTGGAATAGCACAAGCTTTATTCAATGGCCAAAGAATGGAGAGGCAGGAACTGTGGGACTCGAGGGACATTGTTCCAGCTAATGATTAAGAACTCTCCAGACAGTAGGGGCTTCTTAGACAATGGGTAAATTTCCAGGATGTCCGGCCCCCTTCCGAGAAGGAGGGAGATAACAAAATGTAAAAAAGGTGTCTGTCAAAGACCAATCAGG
>NW_020837963.1:2837653-2856302 GCF_003676395.1 Aethalodelphis obliquidens | reverse complement strand
GTTTCCTGGGCGAGTCGAAACTCCTAGGAGACCGCGAAGGTCTAACAGAACCTAGTTCAGAAATCAACTTCTCAACCCAGTTAGGGCAGAGACACCAAATATACAGTATAGCAGGATCAAGTAAAAGGGAGGGATTTGGAAAGAGTGGGAGGAGTATTAATGAATTATCTGAGAATAAGGGTGTGATTTGGACCTGGTACTGATACAACTCTCCTTTTCAGCCCTGGTATGGGCTTTTCCAGTAGTTGTCATGGCAATTGTCAATTGTCACGGAGCCTGTGGGTGTGTCATTTAGTTGCTAATGCATTACGAAGAGCTATAGTTATTCCGCCAGTTTGGGCCTAGTTTGTTCGAACTGTTTTTTTCTCTTCGAAGCTTTTTCCTAAAACTTAGATAAGAGCAATTGGTTTCTATTCGAGGGAGGGGCAGGGCTGTGATTCTGGGGCAACAGCCTTGCTAACAGGGGGAGGCTGGGTGGGGAAGCAGCCTGAGAGTCTCTCCTGCTTCTCTGTTCCCAAAGCTGCTCCAGCCCCAGATGGGGAGGGGATGTGGGGCTTTGATAAACCACTTTGGACACAAGCAAAAACCAAAATAAGACAAATCAATACACTGGAAATAGATGCCTCACCCTAGGCTACAGAGAGAACAGAGAAGAGTTGGAGCTCCTGGAAGCACAGCTATGCTGGCAGGACCCCAAGGGTAAGGGCTCATGCTGCCCCTGGAGAAGCTGGGGGCCTGGGTGCTCTGTGTGCTTCTCCGGGGGGCGTGGTGGGGGACTCCTGACTGGACTCTTTCTGGCCCCGGCTGTCCTTACTGCTCTCTCATAATGTTGTGCAAGTGAGCCCTTGCTTTGTAGCCAGAACGTCTGCTTTTCTCCCGCCTGATACAGACCGGGCAGCTGAATAGATAGTGCTTAGTAAATGCTCACTCTTCAGGGAGGACTTGAAAGGTGATGGGGGTGGGAGGTGCTCTAGGCCTCTCCCTCCAGGAGTTCCTGTGCAGTTAACTTCCTCTGAAGTGTTTGGTTTGGGAGACCCTCTGATCTACTTCATTACAACCTGGGTCAGGTTTCATTACATCATCCTCCACTCAAGGCGCCAGGGCCTCATGACAAACTGGTGCAATCTGCAGGCCTGAAGTGGGACAGTGCTGTGCTGTGTCCCCGTTGAAGTGAATCCCACCATGTGATTTTTGACTCTGGCCCCAGAACCCCAGGGCTAGCCTTTCAAGGAATGTGTTTGTCCGTTTTCTTCGCCTTTGAAAGTATTTTTAAAATATGACTGCCCCCTGGTGGCCAAAATTATATATGTAAATACCCAATGTCCTTCAAACACAATCCAGACAAGAGATTCCTGTCACAGGAATGAGAGAATTGCTGATCCGGTTACTGAGTTTGTTTGGGATTAGGGTAGGAGAGCAGAAGGGGACAAGTTTTTCTGTGCTTGCTGACACAAAAACCAGATCAGGCAGTTAATTGGATCTGGATCGTTTCAGCTATAAACTTCATGAGGGCTGGGAACCACTTCTGTTTGAGTTCAGTGTTTCATCCTAGTGTCTAGCAAAGTGTCTGGCACACAGTAAGCGCTCAGAAACATACTGAATGAATGGATGAACTGCAGACCTGCCTCCAACGGAGCAACCACAACCTCACTCATTTTTACCTTATTTCACTGCCTCTTCATAGATGCTGAAAAAACATTTGAAAAAATTCACCATTTATTATTTATTTTTTGAAAACTCAATAATTTCAGAATAGAGGGACTTCCTTGACATGTTAATAAATAAATCTGAACCCAGGCTTAAAGGTAAAGCCCCTTTAGTAGAAGAATCTCCACTCAACTCAGCAGTACAGCAAAGCTGTTCCTTTTAGCAGGTTGTATTTTCCAAAGACGACAACAGTGATATCTTCCATCCCACATGCTCCTCTTAGAATGTAATCCTGACAATCCACCCACTGGCTAGGGAGTCTATGTCCCTTTCTCTTGACTCTGTGGGTGGACTTTGATACAGTAATGATGGAAGTGAGGCTTTGTGACATTCAAAGTTGATCATAAGAATGCTATTACACTTCTGCTTGCTCTGTTAAAATGTTCACTCTTTTTTGGCTGCGTTGGGTCTTCATTGCTGCACACGGGCTTTCTCTAGCTGCGGTGAGCAGGGGCTACTCTTCGTTGCGGTGCGCGGGCTTCTCATTGCGGTGGCTTCTCTTGCTGTGGAGCACGGGCTCTAGGCACGCGGGCTTCAGTGGTTGTGGCTCGCAGGCTCGAGAGCTCAGGCTTAGTTTTTCCACGGCATGTGGGATCTTCCCGGACGAAGGATCGAACCCGTGTCCCCTGAGTTGGCAGGCGGATTCCCAACCACTGCACCACCAGGGAAGCCCAAAATGTTCTCTTAAAAGCCAGCTATCATATTAGAAATAAGCCCAAACCAGCCATCATGAAGAGACCATACAGAGAGGTCATGTGTAAGTGTTTTAGCCAGAGGCTGACAGCTTGAGACTCAGGCCAAAGCCAGCAAAAACTGCCAGGCCAGTGACTGAAGACACCTCTGGTGATTCTGCCCCTCAGCTCTTTAACGATCCCCAGCCTTTAAATCTGCCCAACTTGAGGCTCCACATAGTAAGGAGCAAAGATGAAAAATGCTCACGGTGCCTCGCCCAGATTTCTCACCCACAGAATCCATGATTGTTTTATGCCATTTGGGATAGTCCATTACACATTAACAATTACTAAAACTTTTGCTGTTACTACTGTTACCACGTTGGTATGATAGTACTGCCTGAGAAAAAAATTAGAAGAACCAAAATTGATAAGGAGGAAGTAAATTTATCATTATTTGCATGTGAAATAATTACATATCTGGAAAAGCCAAGAGATTCAACTAAAAAAGTATTAGAATAATGAGAGAATTCAATAAGGGACTAGGTTCAAAACTTGATTTCTTTCTTTTTTTTTTGGCCTCACCACACGGCATGCAGAACTTCCCCAGCCAGGCACTGAACCCATGCCCCCTGCAGTGGAAGCGTGGAGTCTTAACCACTGGACAACCAGGGAAGTCCAAAACCTAATTTCTTTCTACTTTTACTTGCATAAATGACCAAAGTTGGCGACTCACAATTGGAATTGGCTACTTCCATTGGCTACTCACAATTGGAATTCTAATTTAGAGACATTATCAGTGGAGAATACACACTGGTTGCCAGTTTAGCAAATAAAACAAAATACAAGACACCCCGTTAACTTTGAATATCCGCTAAAGAACAAAGAAAGTTTTAGCATAACTGTGCCTCATGAGTCCTATTTGTTAGAATGAAGTCATTAAGCTCAGCCCACACTCAGAGGGAGGGGTGTAGACAGCACAGAGGATCCCAGAAGGCAGGGGTCGTTGGGGCCATCCAGAGGCCGCTGTCATACTCTCATTCATAAATTTTCCTGAGAAATCCATTTTATTCCAAATAGACACTGTTGCTCAGAGAGCAAGCCTGGGTACCTCCCGTCCAGAATTTCTTCCCTGGGCAATGATTTTATTAGATGAACCAAGGGCTTAGAGGTTTTCCCACTAGGTTTTCATCTAGCCAGTGTTGAAGTGAATGGGTGTGTTATCACTGGCGTCCTATGTGAATAATAAAATGGAAGATGAAAGATGAATTACAGTGTTTGCACTTTATATGTTCAAAGTGTTGCTGAGGTCTGTAAGTTATAAATATATGTACTGATGGATGTATTACCTCACAGCCCAATTGATATCAGGATTGTGAGATGATGTTTGCTTCCTATAAAAGGGTTTGAACTGAGGTGGTGAATGTGACTGATGTGTTCAAGAAAAGACAAGATGGAGAACTTCACCAGAGAACTGGAAGTTACATGTTTTTTAAAAAGAACAAAATGGAAATTATAAACTGAAAAATACAATAACTGAACTTAATGAAATAGATGTGTCTAACAGCAGATTAAGAACAAGATTAGTAATATGTAAACATGATCGGTTAGTAAAAATATCCATACTGAAGGAGAGAAAAAAGATGGAAAAAAATGGAAAGAAAAAAAAGAATGGAAAATACAGAAAAGCATGTAAGATATATGAGCTACAGTGAGACAGTCTAACATCTAGGTAATTGGGAGTACCAGAAAGGGGAGAGAAAATGAAGCAGAAGCAGTACTTGAAGACACAATGGCTGAATTTTCCCAAATAGATGAAAAATATCAAGCCACTAGTACAAGAAGTTCTATGATCCTTAATTAAGAGAAGTTCAAAGAAAAACACACTTAGAACATCATAGGATTGCTGAGAACCAAAAGCAGTCACAGAAAAAATACACACATTACTTTCAAATGAACCATGTTAACACAGGTGACTTCTTAGCAGAAATTTGTGTATAGACTCAGGGGGTCCCCCGTGATCCTTGCCTCCTGGTGTTCACATCCTTGTCTCATCCACCCTTGAGTATGGGCAGGGCCTGTGACTTGCTTCTAACCAACAGAATAAGGCAAAGGTGACAAGATGTACATGATTACGTGTGTGAGTACATTATGTTAATTATGAGATCGCATGATTATATTACATAAGATCATGGTGCCCCTCTTACTGAGGTCTTATCACCCTTGCTGGCTTTGAGAAGTAAGTGGCCATGTTGGGGAATCTCATTTGGCAAGGGACTTTGGGTGGCCTCAGCTAGTAGCTAGCAAGAAACTGCTGCCTGTATGCCTACAACCTCAAGAACTGAATTCGGCTAACAGACTCAATGAACAGAGAAGTGGATCCTTTTCCTAGTCAAGCCCCAGAAGAGAACCCAGTCCTGACCAACATCTTAATTGTAGCGCTGTCGAGGACCCGAATAAGCTGTGTCCAGATGCCTGACCCCCCAGAAACTGTGAGATAATAAATGTGTTTTGTTTTAAGATGCTAAGTTAGCTGTAATATTGTTACAGAGCAATAGAAAACTAATACATGATGGAAGTAAGGAAATACTTGAATTATATATTTAAAGAGTTAAGGGACTTCCCTGGTGGTCCAGTGGTTAAGAATCTGCCTTCCAATGCAGGGAATGCGGGTTCGATCTCTGGTTGGGGAACTAAGATCCCACATGCCTCAGGGCAACAAAGCGGCTTAGTGAGCCAACTACAGAGCCCACGAGCCCTGGAGCCTGTGCGCTACAGCTAGAGAGAAACCTGTGTGCCACAACAAAGAGCCCATGCGCCGCAACGAAAGATCCCACGATGCAGCCAAAAATAAATAAATAAATAAATAAATAAAGTGTTAAAAGAAAATAACTGCCAACCTATAACTATAAACCCAGTGAAAACAGCTTTTAAAATGAAGGTGGAATGCACTAATGAAAAGAGAAAGATTGATAAATTGGATATTAACATTAATTCTGTTCATCAAAAGCTGCTATTAAACGAGTAAAGCGACAAGTCCCAGAATGAGAGGAGATATTTGCAATACTTACAGCTGATAAAAAAAACTCATATCCAGAAGATATAAATAACTCTTACATACCAATAAGAAAAAGGCAAACAGCCTAACAGAAAAATGGGCAAAAGACTAAACAGGCAATTCACAAAATAAAGTACCCAAATAGCCAACAAGCATGTGAAAATGTTCCATCCTCATTAATCATCAAGAAATTGCAAATTAACACTACAAGGGGGATAATACCACCCAAAAATGGTTTAAATTTTTTTAATGATAATACCAAGGATTTATGAAGATGTGGAACAACTGGAACTCACACACAGCTGGTGAAAGCGCAAATTAATACAATCATTTTGGGATTGTTTTTGCAGTATTTTCTAAATTTGAACATATCAAATGTTCAAAGTGTATTCTTCACATGTTCAAGGTGTATTCTTCACATACATGCAAACATATGTGCACCAAAAGACATGCATGAGAACATACATAGCAACTTTATTCATAAGAACCCCAAATGGAAGCAACACAAACGTCCATCCACAGAAGAATGGATAAATAAAACAATGAAGTATTCTAAAGTAGGGCACGGATAATTCTTTTGGACCAGATAATTCTTTGTTGTGAAGACTGTAGTATATTTAACAGCACCCCTGGCCTTTGCCCACTAGATGACAGTAGCACTCTCCTAGTTGTGACAACCAAAAATGTCTACGACTATTGCCAAATGTCTCCTGGGGGGATTATTACCACCCCCCCGATTGAGAATCACTGCTCTAAAGCAATCAAAATAAGCAAACTTCTGCAATATGCGACATTGTAGACAAAGGTCAAATACATAATGTGTGAAAACAGCTAGACACAAGAGTATATGCGGTATGATTTCACTTAAAGTTCTAAGACAGGGTGAATTAATCTGCCTGACAGAAGTTGGGATTTTCATTACCTTTGTGAGAGTAATGACTGGAACGGGGCATATGGAAGTGGCCCCTTGGTGATATTCTATACACAACCTAATCTGGGTGATGTGCACATGGGTGTGTTCACCTTGTGAAAATTCATCAAGCTATATACCCTTATGATTTTGCTATATGTACTCTGCTTCAAAAAAAGTTATTTAGGGTTTCCCTGGTGGCGCAGAGGTTAAGAATCTGCCTGCCAATGCAGGGGACACGGGTTCGAGCCCTGGTCCAGGAAGATCCCTCATGCCGCGGATCAACTAAGCCGGTGCGTCACAACTACTGAGCCTGCGATCTAGAGCCCGTGAGCCTCAACTACTGAAGCCCGCACGCCTAGAGCCCGTGCTCCACAACAAGAGAAACCACCGCAATGAGAAGCCCGCGCACTACTACGAAGAGTAGCCCCCACTCGCCGCAACTAGAGAAAGCCCACACGCAGCAACAAAGATGCAACTCAGCCAACAATAAATAAATAAATAAATTCTAAAAAAAAGTTACTTAAGAATAATACATATTTGTAAACCTAGAGTTGAAGAGAGAAATTATTCTTTAAAAGAGTTACTTTACTTATTTACTTACTTACTTACTTATTTATTTATTTTTAGGTCACATGTAATGCCCAAATTTATTGCTCACCCAGTATTCTAGATTATATTTCACCAAAAACTTTGAACTAAATTTACATGAGTTTGTATCTACTATTATCTATGGTCTATACCTTTTATTAATGATGTTTTCACATTTACAAAATTCCAAACTTATGTGCTTTTTTTTCTTATAATCTCCCCTCTAATAATTTCATCATTACTAATCATCCACAGTTCTGTGACTTGCTTACTCATCCATTTCACATTTATCTCTAAAAGATTTACTTTAAAAATACAAACAGGGGCTTCCCTGGTGGCACAGTGGTTAAGAATCCGCCCACCAATACAAGGGACATGTTTGAGTCCTGGTCCGGGAAGATCCCACATGCTGCAGAGCAACTAAGCCCGTGCACCACAACTACTGAGCCTGTACCCTAGAGCCTGCAAGCCACAAATACTGAGCCTACGTGCCACAACTACTGAGCCCACAAATACTGAAGCCCACATGCCTAGAGCCCAGGCTCCACAACAAGAGAAGCCACAGCAATGAGAAACCCACGCACCGACGAAGACCCAATGCAGCCATAAATAAATAAATACAAACAGAAGGGAGCTCGATGTCTCAAATTGGAAGAGAAAGAATAATTGAGCTTTGTTAGAAGAAAAAATGGCAGAAAGAGAAGTGACAAAGCTGAATAAAAGGAAAGGAAATCTTATTTCCGCAAAGAAGAGAATGGGAGCTAAAAGAAAATTTAACCCAGGACTGGTATGTAAAAGAATTTTGTCCGTAATTAGGGTGGGTAACTATAAGTCCCTACTTGTTAATCCTCATTCTCACTCTTTCTTAACGAATAGAAACCCAAATTTATTCTGTGCAACAATGTGCCCATAAAAACACTACATTTTCCAGCCCCCTACCCTTTGCAGGTAGGATTGTCCAAAGTGATGTAGACATGAAAATTGGTGCTACAGCAGCCATTATATGACTGTGAAGTGACCTTGAGGATAGAAACCAGTGCTAAAACCATGTGAACCACAAAGAAGGAGCCAATTTCCCTGATGACTAGAGAAGTCCCCATCTCTACCTTGAACTGCCTGCTTCTGGCATTTTACAAGAAAGAGACAAGCCATTTCTTTGCGTTTTTTGTTATATGCAGCTAAATGCAACTTAAAACCGACACAATGACTCAGAGGGACCTGCTGGCCAATAGAGAGCATTTGGTACTACAGTATAAACTTCTGCTAATGATCCTTGGCAGCATTAGAGCAGTGGCCCCTAACAAAGGAACAGGGGATGGGACAGGGGCAACAAAGTTATCAAAAGGACCCAGAATCTATACATACACACAGAAGAACCTTCAGGCTGAATATATACCATATCTCACACACATATATGACAACTATTTTTCAAATATCTAGAGCTGCTGTTTGATGAATAAGTTCAAATTGATATAAAAAGTCTTAATTTCTGAATAATATTAGCTTTTTGTTATTGTATACTTTCTCAATCATTGGTTACTAATTTTACAACCCTAAAGGGGGAGGGAATATCTGATGATTTTTGATGTTTATAATGTATTTTGAATTGGAGCCATCTGAAAGTCATAAAGTATAATATATCTATACGTTGAAATACTACAGTGTTACAAAGAATATAAAAATATGTGGGGACTTCCCTGGTGGTCCAGTGGCTAAGACTCTGTGCTCCCAATGCTGGGGGCCCGGGTTCAATCCCTGGCCAGGGAACTAGATCCCACATGCTGCAACTAAGAGTTTGCATGCCACAAATAAATATCCCACATGCCCCAACTAAGACCCGACACAGCCAAATAAATAAATAAATAAATAAATATTAAAATAATATATACGTGTACATGCTGGATTTGCACAGATAAGTCTAGAATGATTCACTCTAATGATAGCAGAGAATAAGTAGTCAGTTACTCTTGGGAAGTAGAATTGGGGCTAGGAGTAGGAAAGAGCTTAAACTTCAAATTTTATATACTTTTGAATTGTTGGAATTATTTGTAATAAACAGGTATTACTTTTGTGGTTACAAGTAGTTTGGAGTTTTTTGTTATTTTTTTAAGGAAAAATTTTTTTTCTAACATTTGAGGAGCTTGGGCATCCCCAGTCTACATTTATAAAGTAGTTAAAAGCTAAGCAGGGAGGGCTTCGCTGGTGGCACAGTGGTTAAGAATCTGCCTGCCAATGCAGGGGACATGGCTTCGAGCCCTGGTCCAGGGAGATCCCACATGCTGTGGAGCAACTAAGCCCATGCACCACAACTACTGAGCCTGCGTGCCACAACTACTGAAACCCGTGCACCCAATGAAGAATAGCCCCCACTCGATGCAACTAAAGAAAATCTGCGTGCAGCAATGAATAAATAAATAAATAAATTTATTTTAAAAAAAAAGCTAAGCAGGGAAATTGAGACTTATTACGGTTCAGCCAAAAGTAGGTGATACAGAGGAAAGAGCTTTGGTTTGGGAAATAAGCAATCTGGGTTCCCATCCCAACTCGGTCAGTGACTGGGTGTGACATCTGGGCAGTCATTTTATTTCTTTGGGCCTCAATTTCCTTGTCTATAAGACTAAAATTTGGACTGAACAATCACTTCCAGTCTGATATTCTGTAAATGTATAAGCTGCCTCTCTGAGATTGAGGGGAAATTCTTATTTATCTTTGTGGCCTCAGTACCCAACACATAGTACTTAATAAAATTTGTTAATAAGTAAGTGAAAGAACAAATAACAGGGCAGGTAGGGCGACTATTATATCCATTCGATACCTAAGTTTACATGATGTCTTTAAGGTCACATTGCTAGGTAGTATAAGAGCCAGGTTTTATGCTCAGTGTCTGAACATGCTGTGGAAAATACAGCAATTCTCCCTCCCAACGCAGTGCAGGCAGGCTGTCAGCCCACAACTGTTGCTGCAGAATTGAAAGAAAACTGTAAATATGAGATTTGATCACTGTAAGATAAACCTGAAAACATAAACCTGCACAGTGTGAGAGGAAGCTGTGCTAATAAGAGGACATCCATGCATCACAGTACTAAATAAAGCTGGCAGAGCAGCCTTTTTGAGTGGTGTGTCATCAAAGCCCGGGCATCAGCTGTCCTGGCACAGGGTCAGAGCCAGACTATGGTGAGCCAGCTGTCACGTGCTCCTGTGATAACTCACAAGAAAAAGTTCCCCTGGCAACCAAACAGGCTCCAAGGACACCCACACACAATCCTCAGTCTTCTCTTAAAACAGCTTCAGGGCTTCCCTGGTGGCGCAGTGGTTGAGAGTCCGCCTGCCGATGCAGGGGACACGGGTTCGTGCCCCGGTCCGGGAGGATCCCGCGTGCCGCGGGGCGGCTGGGCCTGTAAGCCATGGCCGCTGAGCCTGCGCATCTGGAGCCTGTGCTCCGCAACGGGAGACGCCACAACAGTGAGAGGCCCGCGTACAGCAAAAAAAAAAAAAAAAAAAAAAAAAAAAAAGCTTCAGACACATTTGATGAGGAGCATCTTTTCATTCAAGCTGCACTTCTTACCCAATATTCAGTTTCACAAGGAGCCGAAGCTGTAAGAGCTAATCCCATTCTGCTGGTAACTCAAGCCCCTGCCAAGGTCATGAGTTCTTAATTTAGTATAGGCAAAGGCAAATCTATTGACAGTACAGCACCTCCCCCTCCCCTGCCCACAGGGCAGAACTTCGGGCAAAGGATAGTGACTCTGCAGGGCTTGGACCTATATATGCAATGGTCCCTAGGTCTGTGCCACCCTGACTGGACTCACTCAGACAGCTGAATTGGAGTGGGGGGAGTTTCATAGACCTAGAAATGCGGGTCTAATGAAACAGTAAAGGCAAAATGGTCAGAGTCAGATATGAAAAACTGGATTAAGACAGACACAACTACATACAATGTATGATCTTGGATTGGAAAAACAATTGTTACGAAGCACATTGAGACAATTGGAGGAATTTGAGTATGGACTATATATTAGATAATAAAATTTTATCAATGTTAAATTTCCTAAATTTGATCATTTTGCTGTGATTATCCAAGAGTGTCTTTGTTCATTGGAGATAAATGCAGAAGTATGTAGGGGTAGGGGTGTGGTTCTCATAGACAGACATGCAGTCAGAACTAGAGACAAAAGAACAGAGGTCCCTCTCACACACACACAGCCATACATATGGGTATATTTGATATTTCCAAGAAATATGCAAGTTAGAGACCTAGAAATGGAATTAGAGCAAGAAGGTTTAATTAGGGGCTGCTTTAGGTGCTTGCTTGCCCACACCTCACATCCTTCTTGGCACATCTACAAATAGGCGGACTGTCAGCTTGAGCCATGCCCCTGACTCCTCCATGACCTAGTCTATTTCTCTTTGCCCTCTATATCCAGGTTTCCTGGCTTCCTAGACCAGCCCTTTTTTAAAACCCCCAGTCCTACTGGAACAATTACCAAAGGGGATTCACTTCAGATTCCGGAAATAGAGGATATAAACAACAATGCTATATCTGTACACTTAAAAATTTAGACGAGTGACTTCCCTAGTGGTCCAGTGGTTAAGACTCCACGCTTCCAATGCAGGGGATGCGGGTTTGATCCCTGGTCGGGGAACTAAGATCCCACATTTTGCGTGGCGCGGCCAAAAAAAAAAAAAATGTAGATGACGTGGCAGATTTCTAGTTTGCTTTATTTTTTTTACAGAACCAACTCTTCGCTTTGTTGATCCTCTCTATTGTATTTATTTTGTTTTATTAATTTTTGCTCATATCTTCATTATTTCCTCCTGCTAGTTTCTTTGGGTTTATTTTGCTCTTATTTTCCTACCTTTCTGGCATGGATGCTCACTTTACTAACTCCATTTGTGAATAAAAATGGTTTTACTTCTTCCTTTTTAATCTGTATACCTTCTCTTCAGCAGCTTTATTGAGATATAATTCACTTACCCTACAATTCACCCACTTAAAGTGTATATAGAACTTCCCTGGTGGCACAGTGGTTAAGAATCCGCCTGCCAATGCAGGGGACACAGGTTCGAGCCCTGGTCTGGGAAGATCCCACATGCCACGGAGCAACTAAGCCTGTATGCCACAACTACTGAAGCCTGCGCATCCTAGAACCTGCGTGTCACAACTACTGAAGCCCACACACCCTAGAGCCCGTGAGCCACAACTACTGAGCCTGTGTGCTGCAACTACTGAAGCCCACGCGCCTAGAGCCCATGCTCCACAAGAGAAGCCACTGCAATGAGAAACCCGTGCACTGCAATGAACAGTAGCCCCTGCTTGCTGTAACTAGAGAAAGTCCCCGCACAGCAACAAAGACCAAATGCAGCCAATAATAATAGCTATCTTTAAAAAAATTAAGTGTATATAATTAAATGGTTTTCAATGTATTCACAGACATTTGCAACCATTACTTCAAAAGGAACTCTGTACCCTTTAGCTATTACCCCCTATCCCTCATCCTTCAGTCATCATTTGCTATCTCTATATATTTCAGGACATTTCATATGAATGGAATCCTACAATAAGTGATTTTTTGTGACTGGCTTCTTTCCCTTAGCATATGGTTTCAAGTTTCATCCATGTTGTATCATGTCTGGGTACTTCATTCCTTTTTATGACTAAATAATATTCCATTGTATGGCTATACCACATTGTTTGCCCATTTGCATTGTTATGAATAATGCTGCTGCAAACATTCATGCATAAATTTTTGTATGCACATGTGTTTTCACTTCTCTTGGGTATACAGCTGGGAGTTGGGTTGCTGGGTCAGAAGGTAACTCGATATTTAGTAATTTGAGACCCTTCCAAACTGTTTTCCAAAATGACTGTACCATATTACCATCCTACCATTAGTGTATGAGGGTTCCAATTTGTCCACATCCTCACCAACACTTGTCATTATGTCTCTTTTATTCTATCCATCTTAGTGGGCATGAGATGGTGTCTCACTGAGTTTTTGATTTTTATTTCCCTGATAATTAATGTCAAGCATCTTTTCATGTGCTAATTAGGCATTCATATATATCTAGACTGGAGAAATGTCTATTCAAATCCCTTACCCATTTTTAATTGGGTTATTTGTCTTTTATTATTGAGTTGTGAGTTTTTATAGATTCTGGTACAAGTCCCTTATCAGACATGATTTGCAAATATTTCCCCACATTCTGTAGATTGCCTACTCACTTTCTTAATGGTGTCCTTTGAAACACAAACGTTTTCAATTTTCATAAAGTCCAATTTAACTATTTTTTTCTTTTGTTGCTTGCGCTTTTGGCTTCATATCTAAGAATCCTTTGTCATATCCAAGATCGTGACTTGTCTCTAACTTTTCTTTAAGAGTTTTATAGTTTTAGCTCATATTGAAGGTTTTGATTCATTTTTAGTTTCTATATACACTGTGAGCTAAGGGTCCAACTTTATTTTTTGCATTTGGACATCTAATTGTCCCAGCACCATAAGACTATTCTTTCCCCATTGGATGATTTTGGCTTCTTTATCACTATGAAATGTACAACTTTATCTCCTGTTCTAACATCTATTTTGATATTACTGTAAACTTTTAGTTACTATTTACATTGTATATATTTTCCACGATTTTACTTTTAATCTACCTGTATTTTTTTTTTTTTTTTTTTTTGTGGTACACGGGCCTCTCACTGTTGTGGCCTCTTCCGTTGCAGAGCACAGGCTCTGGACGCGCAGGCTCAGCGGCCATGACTCACAGGCCCAGCCGCTCCGCGGCATGTGGGATCTTCCCGGACCGGGGCACGAACCCGTGTCCCCTGCATCGGCAGGCAGACTCTCAACCACTGCGCCACCAGGGAAGGCCAGTCTACCTGTATCTTTAAAGTGGGTTGCTTGGGGACAGCATTTAACTGTCTTGATTTTTTTATTCAAGCTGACAATCTCTGCTTCTTAATTGGAGTACTTAAATCATTTGCAGTTATTGCGATTATTGATATGGTTGTGTGTAAATCTACTATCTTGTTTTCTATTTGTCTCATCTTTTCCTTTTTTTTCATTTCCTGACTTCTTTTGGACTGAGCATTTTTTATGATTCCATGCTAACTCCACAACTGATGTATTAGCTATACCTCTTTGTTTTCATTTTATAGCTACTGTTGTAGGGCAGGAGTTGACAAATACAGTCTGTGAGCCAAATCTGGCTTGCCTCTGTCTTTCATTATTTATTTAAGCTGTGCCGGGTCTTAGTTGCGGCATGTAGACTTCTTACTTGTGGCAAGCAGACTCTTAGTTGCGGCACGCATGCAGGATCTAGTTCGCCAACCAGGGATCAAACCCAGACCCCCTGCACTGGCATGGAGCCTTACCTATTGGACCACCAGAGAAGTCCCTCTTTTTTGATTCTTATATTGTACATTTTTTGCTCTCCTTTTTCTTTGAACATAAGTTTCAAAAGCTATTTTATCAACTAGCTACTGCAGCTAACAACCAGCCCCAAACTTAAAATAAGCTTCAAACAACAATCATTTCTTATTTCTCATGATTCTAAGGGTTGATTCTGTTGGCTTCTAGCCTGCATCAGTGTGGTTGATCTCTGCAGTCTGCTAGTGGCTCAAGTGGGGCTGGACAGTGTAAGAAGGACTCATTCCCATATTTGGCAGTTGGCAGCCTGTTTGGTCTTGGGGTGGGAACAGGGCTCAGCTGGAATTACTTGTCTCAGCTCATCCTCCAATAGTCCAGGCTTCTTCACATGATAGTCTCAGAATTCTAGAGCAGTAAGAGAGGGCAAGATCCAATGCAAAACCAGTTTTGTTTTGTTTTTTATTTTATTTATTTGGCTGCATCGGGTCTTAGTTGTGGTGCACAGGCTCTTTGTTGTGGTGTGTGGGCTCCTCTCTAGTTGTGGTGCACAGGCTTAATTGCCCTATGGCATGTGGGATCTTAGTTCCCCGACCAGGGTCCAAATCCGCATCCCCTAATTTGGAAGGTGGTTCTTAAACACTGGACTACCAGGGAAGTCCCACACAACCAGTTTTTAATCCTCTGTTTTTCTAATATTTGCTAGATATAGACTCCACCTCTCAACGGAAAAGTAGCAAGGTCACAATACAAAGGGTGAGTGCACAGCCATGGGAAGAATTATGGTGGTTATTTCCACAGTCAACCTACCAAGTTACCTTACCAAAAGCACTGCAATTAAGTTAAACGACAAACTTGGAAAATATTTACAATTCAAATATAGCTAACACATCAGGAGCTGTCTTAAACTGTTAAGAAAAAGATCAAACTACCATACCTAAATGGCTAAAGGAAATGGACAGTCTCCAAAAAAGGAAATACAAATGTCTTTAGCCATATATTTGTGGAAAAGGAGAGGAGGGAAATTTTTAAGGTCAATTAGATAATCTTTAAAAAACTAATTGCTTCTTGATTCCCTGGTACAAAATTTTTTGAAGTCCAAAAAGCTACATAGTGAAAAATCTCTCTTCTTCTCTACACTACATTTGTCATGGTTTGATTTTATTTATGAAAGATTTTGCCATACAGGAAGTTTTGGTATTTCAAAATTTTCAAACATTTCAATCGTTTTTTTATGGCTCCTGGATTTGTCATAAGTTTCTGACTCTGTGATTATTTAAAAATCAAAACATTGAAACTCCTCCATTTCTTTTACTAACTTTTTAAAAAAATATTTAAATCTTTGATCCCTTGAAATTACCCTGATACAAGGGGTGAAGTACAGATCTAGCACCATGTATTGAATTACCTATCTCTCTACGACTGATTTAAAAGGTCATCTTTTTCATAAACCAAATTCCTGCATATATGAACATTTGGAGGTAGGCAGGTAAGCTGATCGGGGGTGTGGGAGAAACATAACTGAAGTTGCAGAACCTTTCCCTTTCACTTAGCTGACCTAGTGAGCGACTGCAGGACAACAGTCACAGTTCACCTAAGAGAACTACTGAAGGACATTTAACCACCAACAGCATAGAAAACCAATGTTTTTTCATACGAAAACTGTATTTGAGCATAAAAATTTAATACACAATCAGAAACCACTATTCTATCAATAATGACATTATTATCTCATCTAAGAACACAGAAATTAAGGTGTAAGGAATGCCATGAGGAAATAATGCTTTAAAGTCCTATTCAGTTTACTTTGTTAAGATGAAATTTATTTGGCTCTGGTCACAGTTCCATCATGTTTACTTTCTTTGTAAGTTCAGCTTCAACAGTATCCTAAAGGAAGAAAGAAACAGCATAAATATTATAAATAAGGACATAAAGAAGGTGCTCTAACTTCTAATGTTATTTAAAATACGGGAAGCAAAAAGGAAAAACATTGAAACAGAAATTTTTTAAAATACCATTACAAAATATTAAATATTCTTTGAGATATTCCCCTTGCTTTTATATCTCCCCACTTCCCACACCCCAAAAGTTTTCAGACTCCTGATGCTATTAAACATTAAAAGGTGGGGGGGGAACCTTTAGAGAGGTGAATGACTGCAGTGATACTTGAATAGATTTTTCTGACTTTTACTCCTTAAACAACATACTTCTGCAATGTCTCTCACATCACTCTTTTCCAATCTCATTGCCACTGTTTTCATTACTTCTCATCTGGCCTAAACAGGCCAACTAGTTTCTGCAATTTTCTTTTTCCCTCCTCCAATCCACCCTATACACTGATTCCAGAAAAATCTCCTTAAACAACTGGCCTGATCAAAAAGCATAACCTTTATCACATTTTCTTTAGCTTAAAAAACAAGGTAACACAGAACAACTTTCAGTGGTCCCCTACAGCCTCCAAGAACAACCTTCTTTATATTTAAGGTCCTTCATCTCATAAACCAATTGGCCTTCTTCAGCCCTATCTTCCCTTGCATACTCCTAAGCAGCTGGACTGCTTCACTTGCTGAAGCTTGAAAAAGTCCTCCATTTTTCAGCTCTTATGCTTTTGTTAATTCCTTCTGCCTAGAATATTCTATGTCTCTCAACCCTCCTTTTCCATCCAGGAAAATCTATACAAAATTTTAAAAGACCACTATGTATTTTTTATGAAAAAAAAAAAGATACGTATATGCCATAAGAGTATTAAAAGATGCATGGTAATGATACACAGCAAGTCTGGGACTGTGGCTCACCTCTGAGTAGAAAGGAAAGAAGGAGGAGAAAGGGAGCTTTAGCTATGTCAGCATTTATTTTTTAAAAATCGGAAGGAAAAAAATGGAACTACTTACTAATTCTCGCTTTGCTTCTTCAATTTTCACCTGAGCAAGAGATGGATTCTTTTAAAGGAAAATAAAATAAGGAAGGTTATGTTGTCTCAGCTAGGATGCAAGGGGAAAAAGAATGTAACAATCCTTTTCAAAAGGCAAAAAATGTTGTAGAAAGTATATCCAATGTACATACAATACTAAAATTCAGCACAGACTTTATTTATTTATTTTTTAAATATTTATTTGGCTGCACCGGGTCTTAGTTGTGGCATGTGGGATCTTTAGTTGCAGAATGCGAACTCTTAGTTGAGGCTTGTGGGATCTAGTTCTCTGACCAGGGATCGAACCCGGGCCCCCTGCATTGGGAGCATGGAGTCTTAGCCACTGGACCACCAGGGAAGTCCCTCAGCATAGATTTTAAATCCTTAAACATGGACCCAGTATTTTCATGATCATTTAGTGCCCTTGGGGAAAGGTGGAAAAGAGGAACATTTTTGTTTGTTTGTTTCATAAAAATAATTACCGGCATTAAATCTAAATAGGACTCCAATTTTTTCTTCAAAGGTATAGTCTGTCGTTTTAGTTCTGCCAATTTCTGGGGGTGAAAAAAACACAGAGTAATAGCGATATTCACAATGCAACTAAACACTGTCTATTTCTGAAATAAAACATGACAAAGCATTAACATTAGGATAGTTTAAATAATGTATCAAATAAAGAGTTTCAAAGATAAATGGATAACAAATGGAAACAATCCTTAGAAGATGCTAAAATAGGAAAGTTATACTCCCATTTATTAAGAATAAGATTTAAGTATGCTGCCTAGGAATACAAAACAATGTAATTAAGAGGAATCAGAACATCAGGGAATAATTAAGAGTCTCAAATACATACTTATGAATTGCCAATTTTAAATTCCAAAAATCAAACTACAAAAAAATCTTAAGAAAAAAAAGTAAAACAAAACCTTTCATTTCTCCCTCTTCCCATGAAAGATAAAACCCTTATACAATCTAAAACCCCAGAATTGCATTCTACAGGAGTATGGGACCTGTGTTTTACTGAAAGAGAATAAAGAGGAGGACCTAGGTGGTTAGCACATAGTCCCTCGATACATTCATTCAATAAATAAATCAATAACATATAACTGACTCCAGCAAAGAGTTTCTAGCATATAGTAATAAATAAAGGAAACCAAACAAATGGAAGAAGATATATAGATAAACAAGTAATAAAGATATAAATACTGGTGAACATAAAGTACAGCGGTAAAGGAAAATAAATCAGGTCAATAGTGAATAAAGCTCTATAAAAAGAAACAAATGGAAAAGTAGATTGTGCACGAACATTTTGAAGTAAGTTAAATTGGGTTAAAGTAAGCGTACCTCTGAAAGTGCTACCAGTGACTGATGAGACAGAGAAGCATCCATTCCTCTGGCTGAAAGTTGCTCCTACAATTACAAAAACAGGGAGTTCAGT
>NW_020837963.1:2770153-2835153 GCF_003676395.1 Aethalodelphis obliquidens | reverse complement strand
ATGCTCAACAGATGATTTAGCCTACTGCTCTTTTTACTGTTTATAGGGAATGATGTGATACCTAATCCCTTTTCAAATATACATGAGAACCAGCCTTCACAAACCTAATCCTGAAAGAAGAAAACACTAAAATTTAACCAATACCAAGTTTATCTGAAGTAATTATACATACTCACTAGCAATGATAAGGAGTTAACTAAATTCAGTATTTCTGCATACACTTCTAATTTCCTATACAGAATTACCCTGAGAAACAAAAGCTCCTTAGGTCAAGACCTTACAGTGTATATGACTGCAGAAATTAAAATTGTCACAAGAATTACCTAGCTAGTGAGGTATCCTTTGTTTCAAGGGCCACAGCACTGTCAACCAAAGCATTCAGATACCTGGAACCAGTGCTAGAGAGATTGGCAGGGGAAAAATTCACACTCTCCAGGAGAAGGTCTTGAAGATGCTTAGCTGAAAAGATGTAAGAGTTTTATGGTGACTAAGATCTTTGTTTTGCTTTAATTTTTAACAGCTTTATTGTAATCTTTCACATAACATATAATCCACTCACCTAAAGTATTTTAGAACATTTTCATCACCCCAAAAAGAAATCCCACACTCTTCAGTCATTATTTTCCAGCTACCCAACCCATGAAGCCCTAGCAACCACTAACCTACATTCTATCTCTATTCATTTGCCTAATTTGGACATTTCATATAAATGTTATCATATAATATGTGATCCTCTGTGACTGGTTTCTCTCACTTAGCATAACGGCTTCAAGGTTCATCCGTTCTGTATCAGTCAGTACTTCATCCTTTTTTATGGAAGAATAATATTCCATTGTATAGATTTACCATATTTTATTTATCCATTCATCCATTGATGAACATTTGGATTGCTCCCACATTTTGGCTATTATGAATAACGCTGCTATAAACACTCATGTATGGGTTTTTACATAAACATATGTTTCCATTTCTCTTGGGTATATAACTAGGAGTGGAACTACTGGTCATATGGTAACTCTATGTTTAACTATTTGAAGAACTGCTAGACTGTTTTCCAAAGCTACTAATTTTTACATTCCTGTCAGAAATGTATGAAGGTTCCAATTTCTCCACAGTGTCATCTTCACCAACAGCTATATTATTTATTTTTTTTGCACAGTGATCATTCATAGAACTGATTAATGATCGGTAAAATGATAATCCAAGACCTTGTCTTTTTGATTATAGCCATCCTTGTAGGTGTGAAGTGGAATGTGGTTTTGATTTGCATTTCCCTGATGGCTAATGATGCTGTGCTTGCTGGCCATTTGTATATCTTCTTGGGAGAAATGTATATTCATATCCCTTAACCTTTCTTTTTGGCCGCAGCTTATGGGATCCTAGTTCCTTGACCAGGGATAGAACCTGGGCCCCTGCAGTGGAAGCGTGGGGTCCTAACCACTGGACTGCCAGGGAATTCCCTCCCTTATCCATTTTTAACTGGGTTGTCTCTTTATTATTCAGTTGTAAGAATTCTTCATTTATTGTAGATATAAGTCCCTTATCAGATATACAATTTGCAAATATTTTCTCCCACTCTGTGGGCTGTCTTTTCATCTACTTGATGGTATCCTTTGAGGACAAAAGTTTTTAATTCTGGTGATGTCCAATTTACCTACTTTTCTTTTGTTGCTTGTGTTTTTGGTATCATAGCTAAGAAACCATTGCCAAATCCAAAGTTATGAAGATATACACATATGCTGTCTTCTGAGTTTTAGATTCAGCTCTTACTTTTAGGTTTTTCATTCATTTTGAGTTAATTCTTATATATGTTATGAGGCAGGGTCCAATTTCATTCTTGTACATGTGGATATCCACCTATCCCAGCACTGTTCACTGAAAAGGCTATTCTTTCCTCCATTAAATTGTCTTGTCATCTTTGCCAAAAATCAATCCACCAGGAGTCTGACTTCCAACATAACAGTGTGAGGAGCTCTGCTCACCTACACTCCAGTGAAACTGGTGAAAATTGTAAAAAAAAAACAAAAAGCAAAACAAAGATATACCCCCCAAAACAAAACACAACCATTTAAAGCTTCTGGAAATGCTCCTAAGGACAAACAGCAAATGAAGAAACATCTGTTCAAGAAAATCTATTAAAATTCAGTGAGGGGGCTTCCCTGGTGGCATAGTGGTTAAGAATCTGCCTGCAAATGCAGGGGACACGGGTTCGAGCCCTGGTCCGGGAAGATCCCACATGTCACGGAGCAACTAAGCTCGTGTGCCACAACTACTGAGCCTGCACTCTAGAGCCTGCGAGCCACAACTACTGAGCCCGTGTGCCACAACTACTGAAGCCTGCACGCGTAGTGCCCATGCTCCGCAACAAGAGAAGCCACTGCAATAAGAAGCCCGTGCACTGCAATGAAAACTAGCCCCTGCTCACCGCAACTAGAGAAAGCCCGTGTGCAGCAACAAAGAGCCAACACAGTCAAAAATAAATAAATTTATTTAAAAAAAAAAGACAAGGAGAAAATCTTGAAAACAGCAAAAGAAAAATGACATATACTAGGAAACCTCAGTAAGATTAACAGTCAACTTCTTGACAGAAACAACGGAGCCCAAACGGCAACAGGATAACATATTCAAAGTGCTCAAAGAGCAAACTGTCAAGCAAGAATCCTACACGTAGCAAAGCTTTCTTTCAAAAATAAATGCAAAATGAAGACTCCCAGATAGACAAAAACTGAGAGAATTTCATTGTCACCAGACCTTAAAGGTAAATGCAGAATTATAAAGAGCATAAATGCATTTTTTTCTTCATTTTTCTCTTAACTGACTTAAAAAGCAATTGGATAAAATAATATTTATATAAGGTATTGTTGGGTTATAGAAATGTATCAGCACAAAGGATGTGGTGGTAGTAAAGGGCTAAGGAAATGACTACAGATGGTTAAGTAATAATATAACAGTATACTGTTGAGTCCATAATATTATTAGATGTAATATGTGTAACAATAATACCACAAAAGCAGGGAAAAGAGGAACAGAGCTACATAGGAGCAACATTTCTCTATCTCACTGGAATTAAGCTAGTACAAATATGAAGCTGAGCTGGTAAGATTTATTTGCAAACCTCAGAGCAACACTAAAAAGAACTGAAAAAAAAGAAGTAAAAAATCACTTTAGAAATTTAAATGTTACGTTAGAAAATATTTACTTAATGCAAAAGAAAGCGATAAGGGAAAAATAGCGAAACAAAAAAAGATGTAATATATAGAAAATGAAAAGTAAATTGGCAGATATAAATACAACTATATCAATAATAACATTAAATGGGAATGCATTAAACAATCCAACCCAAAGGCAGAGATTATAAGACTGAAAAAAACAACAGGATCCCACTACATGCTGTCTATAGGAGACACACTTCACATTCAGAGATACAAATTCAGGCATAACTCAGAGATACTGGGGTTCCAGAACACTGCAATAAAGCAAATATTGCAATAAAGAGAGTCATGTGAATTTTTGGTTTCCCAGGACATATAAAAGTTATGTTTATATTATACTGTAGTCTATTAAGTGTGCAATAGCATTATGCCTAAAAAACAATGTACATACCTTAATTTAAAAATACCTTATTGCTAAAAAATGATAACCACATCTGAGTCTTCAGTGAGTTATAATCTTTTTGCTGGTGGAGGGTCTTGCCTCGATGTTGATGGCTGCTGACTGATCAAGGTGATGGTTGCTGAAGGCTGGGCAATTCTGTGGCAATTTCTTAAAATAGGACAACAGAGTTCGCCACATTGATTTGACTTTTCCTTTCACAGATGATTTCCCTGTAGCATGCAATGCTGTTTGACAGCATTCTACCCAAGAACTTCTTTCAAAACTGGACTCAATCCTCTGAAACCCTGCCACTGCTTTAATCAAGTAGGTTATGTAATATACTAAATCTTTTGTTGTCATTTCAACGATCGTCACAGCATTTTCACCAGAGTAGATTCCTTCTCAAGAAACCACTTTCTTCGCTCATCCATCAGAAGCAACTCCTCATCCATGAAAGTCTTATCATGAGATGGCAGCAATTCAGTCACATCTTTAGGCTGCACTTCTAAGTCTAGTTCTCTTGCTATTGCCACCACACCTGCAGTTACTTCCTCCACTGGAGTCTTGAACCCCTCAAAGTCATCCATGAGGGCTGGAATCAACTTCTTCCAAACTCCTGCTAATGCTGATATTTTCACCTCTTCTCACGAATCACGAATGTTTTCAGTGGCATCTAGAATGGTGAATTCTTTCCAGAGGTTTTCAATTTACTTTGCCCAGATCCATTAGAGGAATCACTATCTATGCCAGCTATAGCCTTATGAAATGTATTTATTAAAGAATGACTTGAAAGTGGAAATGACTCACTGGAGTAGCACTTTTAATATCCTTCAAGAACTTTTCTTTTGCATTCACAACTTGGCTAACTGTCTGGCATAATAGCCCTAGCTTTCAGCCTGTCTTGGTTTCCAACATGCCTTCCTCACTAAGCTTCATCATTTCTAGCTTTTGATTTAAAGTGAGAGGCATGTGACTTCCTTTCACCTGAACACTTAGAGGCCACTGCAGGGTTATTAATAGGACTATTTTCAATTTGTTATGTTTCAGGGAATATGGAGGCCCAAGGAGAGGGAGAGAGAAATGGAAAAGTCTGAAATATTGTGAGAATTACCAAAATGTAAGAGATACGAAGTGAGCAAATGCTATTGGAAAAATGATAGATTTGCTCAACACAGGGTTGCCACAAAACTTCAATTTGTAAAAAAAGACCCCTCAATATCTGTGAAGTGCAATAGAGCAACGTGCAATGAAAATAAAGGATGGAAAAAGATATATAATGCGAACAGCAACCACAAGAAAGCTGAAGTGGCTATACTAATATCAGATAAAATAGACTTTTTAACAAAAAATGTTACTAGAGATAAACAGGGACATTTTATAATGATAATACCGTCATATGATACAAAGTATTCCCCCATTACAACGGAATGAAATTAGAAGTTAGAAAGAAATTTGGGAAACTCATAAACATGTGGAATTAAACAACATACTCCCAATAACCAATGCGTCAAAAAGAAATCAAATCCTTTGAGGTGAATGAAAATGAAGACATAACATACCAAAACTTAGGGGATGCACCTAAACCAGTGCTTAGAGGGAAATTTATACTTGTAAATTCCTAGGTTAAAAAAGAAGAAAGATCTCAAATCAATAGCCTAAGCTTAAAACATTTAAAAAAGAAGAGCAGACTAAACCTAAAGCAAGCCAAATGAAAGAAATAATAAAGAACAGAGTGAAAGTTAATAAAATAGATTAAAAAAGAAGAAAAAATCATTAAAACCAAAGGCTAGTTCTTTGAAAAGCTCAACATACTTCAAAAACCTTCACCTAGATTTAAAAACAAGAATTTTTTTTGTATTGGAATATAGTTGATTAACAATGTTGTGTTAGTTTCAGATGTACAGCAAAGTGATTCAGTTATACATGTAGAGTACCTATTCTTTTTCAAATTCTTTTCCCATTTAGGTTATTACAGAATATTGAGCAGAGGGACTTTCCTGATGGCACAGTGGTTAAGACTCCATGCTCCCAATGAGGGGGCCTGGGTTCGATCCCTGACTGGGGAACTAGATCCTACATGCATGCTGCAACTAAGAGTTTGCATGCCACAACTAAGGAGCCGGCAAGTCGCAACTAAGGAGCCCACAAGCCGCAACTAAGGAGCCTGCCTGCTGCAACTAAGACTCAACATGACCAAATAAATAAATATTAAAAAAATTAAAACAATGGCAATAAAATAAACTATAAAGCACACCACTATGAATATCAGGTGACTGTCATTTCCTTAAATATATATATATATATAGAGAGAGCAGACTTTCCTGTGCTATAACCTTCACCTAGATTGACTAAGAAGAAAAAAGACTCAAATTACTAGCATCAGAAGACAGTACATTCCACTGATCTACCTACTTAATAAAAAGGATTATAAAGGAATACTATGAACAATTGTACCCAGAAATTTAGATAACTTAGATGAAATGGACAAATTCCAAAAAGGACACTAACTACTGAATCTAATTCAAGAACAAGTAGATAATCTAATAGACCTACAGTAAGCAAAGAGACTGAATTAGTAATCAAAATCTACCCACAAAAAAAGCTCAGGTCCAGATGGTTTTACCATTGAGTTCTATAGATTACATAAAGAATTAATACCAATTCTTCATCAACTATTCCAAAAAATAGGAAGGAGGGAATAATTCTCAACTGTTTCTGTGAGGCCAATATTATCCTGACACTAAAACCAGAAAAAGACATATTAAAAGGAAAGAAAACTACGGACCACTATCTGTTATAAATATGGATGCAAAAATTCTCAACAAAATACTAGCAATTGAATCCAGCAACCTATTAAAAAATTATACACCATGAGGACGTGGATTTATCTTATGGATAAATGTTGGATTAACGTCTGAAAGCCAATTCATGTAACACATCATATCGACAGAATAAAAAACTAAAGTCATATGATCATCTCAATAGACAGAAAAAGCATCTGACAAAATCCAGCACCCTTTCGTGATATGGACACTCAACAAAGTAGGAATAGAAAGAAACTTCCTCAACCGGAAAAAGGGCATCTACAAAAAACCCACAACTCACATTGTGCTCAACAGTAAAGACTAGATGCTTTCCCTCTAAGATGAGGAACAAGATAAGGATGTCTACTCTAATAGATGTCTACATCTATTCAACATTTTATTGGAGGTTCTAGCTAGGGAAATTTCTTTTAATTTTCCTCCTCAACTGAAGAATTGGCAGTATAAAGAATGAATGTTTTCAATAGTTTCATCTGTATTTGTCACGATTAAAAAGTCTTCATACAGGGCTTCCCTGGTGGCGCAGTGGTTGAGAGTCCGCCTGCCGATGCAGGGGACACGGGTTCGTGCCCTGGTCCGGGAAGATCCCACATGCCGCGGAGCGGCTGGGCCCATGAGCCATGGCCGCTGAGCCTGTGCGTCCAGAGCCTGTGCTCCGCAACGGGAGAGGCCACAACAGTGAGAGGCCCGCGTAACGGAAAAAAAAAAAAAAAAAAGGCTTCATACAAAACTTTTACATCCTTTCCCAATTCCTGAAAATATTTCCAAAATGTTCCAATCTTACGTGCTGCAAAGAACTGTACTGTGCAGAAATAAAAACTAAATCAAAGAAATGATTTTTTGCTCAAAAGTCATTCAAGTCCTGGGGGCTATAGAGTATCACTACTCAAAATTTAGAAACTCTGGAAGCAGGAGTTCCTTAACAGTGTATATGAATCTATATTTGTTACAAGGTTCCATAAATTTTCTGTTCTCTGCTTGACAGCTTTGCTGTCTAAAAGGAGGAAAAACTTAGAAAAGAGGAGTAACAATTAAAGGACGTGGTGGGGGATACTTCCCTGGTGGCGCAGTGGTTAAGAATCCGCCTGCCAATGCAGGGGACATGGGTTCAATCCCTGGTCCAGGAAGGTCCCACATGCCTCAGAGCAACTAAGCCCGTGTGCCACAACTACTGAGCCTGTGCTCCGTGAGCCACAACTACTGAAGCCTGCATGCCACAACTACTGAAGCCCGGGTGCCTAGAGGCCGTGCTCCTCAACAAGAGAAGCCACCGCAATGAGAGGCCCACACACCGCAACGAAGAGTAGCCCCCGCTCGCCGCAACTAGAGAAAGCCAGCACTCAGCAACAAAGACCCAACGCAGCCAAAAATAAAAATTTTTTTTTTAAATAATAAAAATAATCTTAATATCTTAAAAAAAAAGAAAAAATAAAGTACATGGGGGGTTGGACTTCCCTGGTGGCACAGTGGTTAAGAATCCTCCCACCAATGCAGGGGACACAGGTTTGAGCCCTGGCCCAGGAAGATCAACATACCGCGGAGCAACTAAGCCCATGTGCCACAACTGCTGAGCCTGCGCTCGGAGCCGCTTGTTGCTCCGCAATAAGAGAAGCCACAGCAATGAGAAGCCCACACACTGCAACGAAGAATAGCCCCCGCTCAACGCAACTAGAGAAAGCCTACCCGCAGCAACGAAGACCCAACGCAGCCAAAAATAAATAAATAAATTAATTAAAAAAAAAATAAAGTACATGGGGACTTCTCTAGTGGTCCAGTGGGTAAGAATCTGCGCTCCCAATGCAGGGGGCCCAGGTTCAATCCCTGGTCAAGGAACTAGATCCCACATGCGTGCGACAACTAAGAGTATGTCGCAACTAAGAAGTCTGCATTCCGCAACTAAGAGCCCACATGCCACAACTAAGACCCATCGCAACCTAAATAAATAAATATTTTAAGAAAAAAATAAAGCACATGAAGTGTAGAGTTAAGATATCAATGGTGGCAGGGCTCTTCTGGATACTTTAGTACAGAAAATAGTCAAAATTTTGTATGTATTACTAGAAACATTTGCTACTTAATATATGCCACCCTAAAAAGTACTCAAGGAAAAAAAAAAGTACTCAAGGACAGCCATGAATAATCTTACTTTTAAAATCATTCGAATTTTCATTACATAATAGTATAGACAAAAAGAAAGCTCTTGCAAAATAAGATTTTTCTGGACTCAAAGCCCCTTTCTCCATACTTTATTTTAATAACTACTAAAACAAAATCATTTAAAATTTAAACAAGTTTAAAGGCATACGGGAGAGTATGACTACAAAGGAGCATCACAGGGGAGGTGTTTGGGGGTGACAGAACTGTTCTGCATCTTAGCTGTGGGGGTGGTTCTCAGAATCCATGTGTGTTAAAACAGTACACCAAATAAAAAGTCACTTTACTGCATATTAATGTTTTAAAAGAAAACTGGAAAAAAGCACATATGCAATAGATTTACAATATAAATTGCTCTACATTCAAAACAACATATGTAACGTATGCCATACACCTGCTTAAGTGTAGGCAAACGTAGATCTCACTTCTTTCCTTTTGTATATTCCCAATCTTTATTTTTGTGGTTTGTGTTATAAAGACAATGGATGTGTTGAATACACTTTTTTAAACTACATATGCACAGCAGAAAATTCTCATGCAGTCCCATGAATACATGGCAACAGAGTGATTTGTTCAAGTCACAGTTCATGGCTGCCACCTCAGGTGTCATGATGGCTCATTATAACTAAAGCATGGAGACTGGAAAGAGACCAAAAGATATGTAAGTGAAAAACCACAGGTATCGTATATGTCAGGCTAATAAGTTTAGACTCTTATCTTTTAGGGGTTACTGTTTCACCATCAGAGTATCAATAAAATATATACTATAATGAAATTTATGATAGTTACTATAACAACACAGTGTAAGCCAAATCTGGGTAAAGTAAAGAAGCAAAACTGGCAAGTAGTCTACACTAAATCAATCTTGTATACTTCAGTGTTAAACAATTTGGTTACCTCTAGTTATTATCTCATTCAACACTCTGGAATTAATCTCACCTTCTGATTCATATTCCCTTGCTTTTTGTTTCAAGTCCTCTATTACCAGGTAGACATCCCTGTCCCGGACCCTGTTGCGTTCTGAAAGGTGATGCAAAATCTGCGTTGTCCGCGGATTCACCTCATATTGTGGAATGGGATGATCTCCAAATATTTTTTTCAACCAGGCAGCAACCTAACCATTACAAGGGATACAAATTTTGTAAGCCTTGTTTTTTGCAATAGCACGAAGAAAATATGGCCAAGAAGTGATGAGTAGCAAAGGAAATGCTTTCCATGAATATTCTGGCATCCTACTTACTTCACATCCTAATTTGTCTTTAGGGAGAGAGATATCAGATGTCAGGAAATAAAAAGTGAGCAAGCACAATAGATAAAACTACCAGAAAACAATCTATCCTTTCCCAAAGCTACGAAAGCAGTATAGGCTAATATTTTACATCACTCGAATAACTTTAAAGATCAATATGCACGTGCTAAGGCATTATTACAGTTGCAAAGTCTGAAAAAAGGGTTGTCCTCAACACACCACAAGACTCGCAACGCCAGGAAACTCCTAGAGCTGGGATGCGAGACACTGAAGCAGGTCTGGTGTGAAAATTCTGGTAGGAAGCAGCAGTGAACGGCTAGGCTTGGCTGGAAGTTGACTTTGGGTTCAGAAGTCCCCCTCCAGTCTCCAGGGGTAGGTTTCGTACCAGGGGGCTCTCCTCAACCCCTCTCCAAGCTCGAATCCTGGCAGGGAAGGCCGGGAAGGAAGGGAAACTCGCTTTCCAAGGGTGGGGGTGGGGGGCGATGGTCTAAGGAGGGTGGGGCGGGGAGGCTCTCAGATCTTGAAGGCGGGGCTAGATATGGACCAGCAGAAAAACAAAGTAAAAGTGGCGTGCCCAGGAGATCCGCCGGCAGGGTGGGTGTATGAAAGACGCGGTTTCCGGGATGCCGCAAAGCCCCGCTCCCGCCCCATCACCTGCGCCTCTTTCTCCTCCAGCGCTTCCATAGCCGCCACTCCCGCCACTTCTCGAGCAGCTTCTCGCGGGACAAGCGCCCCGCTTGCTCTGACGACCCCGCCCGCACACCGTTGGGCACGCCCCCTTTGGGGCCCGGGATTTCTGGGAGTTGTAGTTTTTACTAGGACTCCAGGCGCTGAGCCCTTGGACTAGGCTGGTCCAAGGCTTCAGCACTGCAACGCTCTCCTCCGTTACCACCTCGCAGCTCTCTGCGCTCTCCATGGTATCTCCTCCAGAACGAGAACTAAAGCTGCCTAGAGCCAGGCTGTTTTTTCTTTCTAAATGTGCTGGAGACTGTTTTAAAACGGCATACAGCTGCTGGCACTGGCACTGCCACTCAGCCATTCTTGCATTCATTTCTTGCGTTTCCTAAAGTTCTCTCCTTCCATCACTCTGTAGTTAACGCCATGAGAGGTTCTTTATATTTCTACGGGAATGTATAGTTTTCTGTGTTTTCCTATATTTGTTTCATTCTCACAGGAATCCTGTGAAATAGATGGACACACATTATTTTACCTATTTTCACATTAAAACCACACACTCGGAGTATATGACTTGACCAAGATGAGGTGGTAGAGCTGGAATCTGACCACAGTGTTCTGACTCCTATTGGGTGTTTCAGTCTCCTCAGGTTATACCATGCTGCTGTCCACAGCCTCCTGTAGTATACTGTTACATTAGGAAACGTAGACCATGTACTTAACTTTCTGTGATATGTGGTTTAACATCAAATTGTGGATAACTTAGCACCAAATATCTTTTTCCTAAGTCATATGCCTATTTTAAATGATTAAACTTTTCAACGAAATTCAACTAACTAGCCAGCACCATACTGTATGGCTTTCTTATTCTTTTTTTGTTTGTTTTGGTTAAATATGTATCTGCTCATTAACTAAATTCCAGATAAGTGGTGGGGAAAGTTATCTTTTTGCCCTTTGTCCACTTTCATCACTACAAGTTTTACAAAATATTCCTGAACTTTGTTTTTACAAACCAAAATTTTGCCTGTTCCTCCACCTAATTTCCAGGAGGACTGTCGTATGTATCCATGGCTCATCTTGAAAATAAAGTAGAATATTAGAGAAAGGGATTGATGGCCATATAGTATTTGCAAGCTGTTTTAGGAGATGACTGTTATAACCCATATTCATATGCCCCACCCAAATTAAGATTTTGTGTAAACCAGGATTTGGTGGATGAAGCTGAAAGATCCTTCTTAGTACAGCCGCAAGTGAAGGCAACGTTAATAGTCTCCACTATCACAAAATACCCAACATCCCCCCACCCACGCCAAATTCTCTACATATCACAAAAATCTCAATATCACCAAAAAATCTGTAGGAGGAACAAAAGTCCCGCCCTGATTTCATTGGGTTGGTATAGAAAGTTATTTTCATCATTTCCCTTTTACTTCAAATGAAAAAGTAAAGTCCCTACTGTCATGAAACTAGTTGCTTGTAGAGGAAAAATTGAGCCCTAGCCCACTCTCGAATGAGACTTTTGATTCTGGACCATTCTTCTCAGGATTGGCAACCACTCTATTCGAATTTGTGCTTGTTATACTTTTTTTTTTAAACCTATTTCCTTTTATTTATTTATATTAATTAATTTTTGGCTGCGTTGGATCATCGTTGCTGCAGGCGGGCTTTCTTTGGTTGAGGTGAGTGGGGGCTACTCTTTATTGTCGTGCGCGGGTTTCTCACTGCAGTAGTTTCTGTTGTTGCGGAGCACGGGCTCTAGGCACGTGGGCTTCAGTATTTGCAGCACGCCGGCTCAGTAGTTGTGGCTTGTGGGCTCTACAGCGCAGGCTCGGTAGTCATGGTGCAGGGGCTTAGTTGTTCCGTGGCATGTGGGATCTTCCCAGACCAGGGCTGGAATCCATGTCTCCTGCATTGGCAGGCAGATTCTTAACCACTGCGCCACCAGGGAGGTCCCCATGCTCGTTATACTTTTTTTTTTTAAACAATTTGCTCTAATTCGCAAACAGGATTCTATTAGATCGAATCTAAAAGAACTGTGATTCTCCAATTTGAGTGCTTATCAGATCATCTAGCATGGTGTGGATGCTTTTCAAAGATTCAGATTGCCCCCAGTTTTTGACTCAGAGGGTCTGGAGTGTTAGCCAGCGATCTGCGGATTAATCCGCGTTAATTCTCCCAGCAGGAAACGCTCTGCTGCCAAACCGCCCAGTTGAAATTACTGTTTACTGCACCTACATCACCAAGGTTTAATAGCTGTAGCTTCGGACCCGCCACAATCAACCCCCCTGACGGTCAAGCTAGCCGCGCCCCAGGACGGGGTGACGCCAGCATCATTTCCCTGCCGGGATGCGGTCTGGTAACTGCTTCTTGGCCGGTTCCGCTACCCATGTGGTCGCCCAGGGCAACCATAAGGTCGACGCGAAAGATCAAAGTAAATGGGTAACCAATGCCTGGGCCGAGGCTGGCAAAGGTCTAATTAATCATTTGGAGGTTCAAATCTAAAAACGATACTTAAAAAAAGTAATTACCGGCAGATTCGCGTCCGGGGGAGGGGAGGTACTTCCGGGTCACGTGTGCTGCCGCCTTGACCTTCCTCGCAGCTCGGCCATTTTGTCCCAGTCAGTCCAGAGGCTGCGGCTGCGGAGGCAACACCTGAGGAAGAGCAGCGAAGATGCTATCCGTGCGCGTCGCCGCGGCCGTGGCCCGCGCCCTCCCTCGGCGGGCCGGGCTGGTGAGCGCGGGGTCCCGGCGGCAGGGAGGGGGCTCGGCGGCAGTAGGTGGTGATGCACGGGCTCGGCCGCTCTTTCTGCGCGGAGGGTGAGGGGCTGTGGCGGCCCTCGCCATCTTGCTCCGCTGGCCACTCGGGCTGTCCTGGGCTGGCGGCGGAAGGGCCCTTTGGTCGCCCCGTGCGGGAGGGTGCCGAGTGCTGCAGGGGAGGCAGTGACCTTCGTGTTATCCAGAGATGGCGCCTCCGGAGGATTCCAGTCTTTGTCTGAGAGAGGCCTTGAGTGAAGGTCAGGACTGGGGCGCTAGTTTTCCGAGGCCTGCTGCGAAACGGCGAGGTTTGGTCCCGCTGGTTCTCCGGGACTTCCTCGTTGAAGGTCAGAGCACTGTTGTCAGGCCTGGTTGAAGCGAGCTTGGGGAGCCTGACATTGTATTGAAGGTCAGCAGGCCCCAGGCTTCCACCTCTTCCCCGAGGTCGGTTCAGAGGACATCAGTAAATGAAGGTGGCTTTCTGAATGCTTCAGTAGGCGGTCTCTTAGTGCTGAATAGTGAAACGATCATGAAAACACCGTACAGGTGCAAATATGCATTTCACTGCGGCCGATACCTTGACAGCAGAGGAGCTGGCTTCTAAATTGTCCTAGTCAGGCAGATTTTCCTTTGTGGTGCTTTGACGTGTTTTAAGATTCCTTGAGGAATCGTTAGTGTTTGAGAAATCAAGTAAAATAAAATAGAACATAGGTTGGAAAAAACCTGTGGAGGTCAGTGCCCTTCATTACTAATATCACTTGGAGTTACGGAAATAACTTTTAGGTCCCGTGTAAACACTTTTACTTGTTGTTTCATTTTAAGAGTAATCTCAGTTTGGGAGGTGAAATATATTGGCCATTTTACTACCCTAACCACCTTTGGTACCGTTTTGGATTTCTGTTAGCCAAAAAAAAAAAAAAAAAGCATTTTTAATGATTTTCATCCAGGTTCTATAGAAGGGAGTGTCTTCAGAATTGACATTGACCAACCACAGTGTTTCAACCTGAAGGAGGAGGGGTCCAGATTACTGCAAGCTTTGTTGACATTTGTTGGCATTTTTTTTTAAAAAGTGCATGTGCCATATCTCTTAGTTTCTAATCAAACTCTAACACTTACAGGCTTTTTACTTTTAAGGTTGAAATAGAAAATCTATTGAGATTTGCCCCTTTTAGGAAGCAGTTTATCAAATTGAGAATTTACACAACTCAATTGAAATATATCTAAAGTCAAAATAATATTATCTGATGCCTTTAAAAAGAAAGATATTTTGTTAGCTGTTGCTTTTTAAAATATGCTCTGCTTTTTTTAGCATATTTATTGTGTACCAGGAGCTGCATAATAAATTTTCACATGGATCAAAAGTGCTTTCTCAGGTGGTTAATATTTACGCTGATAATTTGATCAGGCCAAGCCTGCGTTTGTTTAAGCTTGCTAGTTTTATAAAGGCTTTTTTAAAAATTAAATTAAAAAAAAAATCCTTGCACTAGGTCTCCAAAAATGCTTTGGGGTCATCCTTCATTGCTGTAAGGAACCTCCATGCCTCTAACTGTCATCTTCAGAAGACTGGTAAGTTGTTAATTCTGTGTCTACACCACACTTACTACCTTGCGATTAAGTGAAAAATGAAGTTACGTAGGTTACATACCTATTGTGGATGTTTTGGGTTTTTTCCATTAGTTAGTGTTTTCTTTCAATTTTAGTTACTATGGAATCTCAGATTCTTAACCCATAATGAGCCATTTAGCCCTGTCTTGGTAGGTTCTCTTGTTCTAGTGAAATGAACTATCATTATGTATTTCTCTTTTGATGTTAGTACAGGTTCTTTTTTTTCTCATAATGAATGCTCCTTTGGTGGAAACAAAGTATATGTCAGGTGGTGGGCACCGTTTCTGATCTATGAATCTTTTCCTCTCCTAAAAAACACTGAAAAAAAACAGGTAATTTTTACCTCTATGTTTTTCAAAGACAATAATTGGTAAGCTATACCTGGCAGTCTGAATTTGCACATTGTAAATGCAATAGAGAGGTGAGGAGGTAAGCTTAGGAAGATGATGTAGGTTGGGGACTTTCTTTTGAGATGTGCATTAGGGCTTTTGAAATAAAGTTAGGTATCTCCCACATGCTGAGATGAAGAATAGTACCTGCATCCTTTTAAAGGAAAAGTTACAGGTTTTCCCCACTATTTGAAAGTGGAACATTCTAATGAAACCTTTCCTTAGCTGAAATGGCTAAAGTGTGAAGAAGCGATTACTCTTTTTTGTAAAAGTGAAATGGCATAAATGGAACTTTCAAAAAGAGGGGGATACCTGTACTTACACTTTGTTAAACAGTTGCCTTTTTTTTTTGGCTGCGAGGCGGGAACTTAGTTCCAAGACCAGGGATTGAGCCTGCGCCTTCAGCAGTGAAAGCACAGAGTCCTAACCACTGGATCACCAGAGAACTCCCAAAGAGTTGCTTTTTAAAATACACTGCATTTTAAAAATATGCTTTTTATAGAGTTTAGTTTGAGTCATATTCAAATTTTAACATAAATACAGATTTCCTAGAGATTAAACCAAAGAATTACAAGATAGGAAGTGTTTATTTTAAGGGTATTGCTTAATTTGATTAGCTCCTTATCTGGTTTACATTTGTCTCGTGAAGTTTTCTCTCAGTCACTTGGATTCATTTTCATAGTGGTAGGTATCAAACTTCTTTGAATAGAATGTTGGACATTATGTTTTAGAATGCAATTTGATTATTATGATCACAACTCTAGTTTATATATTGTTAGGGAAATGAGTTTTGAAAAGGTCTTTGGCCCAGGCTCTTTTTGTAATGGAATTGTTCTCTCTTAATAGGCACTGCTGAGGTGTCCTCTATTCTTGAAGAGCGTATTCTTGGAGCTGATACCTCTGTTGACCTTGAAGAGACTGGGCGTGTTTTAAGTATTGGTGATGGTATTGCCCGTGTACATGGGCTGAGAAATGTTCAAGCAGAAGAAATGGTAGAGTTTTCTTCAGGTTTAAAGGTGAATTATAAAATGAGATTTTGATGTTTTAACATTGGTGTCTCCTCAGTTATTCATTTAGTAATTCAGAGATTGTGTAAGATTTTTTTTTTTAACTTTGAATCTGAATCTGCTTCACTGTTTGTGTTTGTCATTATTATAGATTGTGAAAAAAATAAATTTTTTGTTAATCAAACTTTTTACCCTAGGGACTGATTTACACATAAGTTGTAAACATTAGTATTGAAATATAAAACTGAGTAAATCTTCACCCAGATTTTGAGAAGTTCAAGTCTGTTTGTAGCCGTTAAGATCATCCTATACGAAAGCATTTGATAATTTTAATTAAATTCATTTCCGGTGAAAAGTTGAAAGCCACTGACTTTGTATTTCTAGTAAGAGTGGATCTATTGTTGAAAAGTGAGCTAGTGATGTAGCTATCAAGCTCTCTAATGATACAAGTCTACTTTTTTCTATTAGATTGAGCCTAGTTGGGCAGTAAGGTGAGAAAAGTTGTAGGAGTCACGGGTTCTCTGATGAAAGCAGAGCATGATATCCAGGTGGACCAGGGGCAGTAGAATTATCCACTAATCACACAGGGGGAAAGATCTTCTTGGTCTGCTTGGTAGTGTCCAGTGTGGAAAAAGAGCCTGTTGGTGTGGAAGACTAATTATGGAGCCGAAAGTTTTATCAGTAGCTCTCAGACCTTGGCTAAGAATTTAACCTCTCATCTATAGTGTATATATCTTTGAGAGGTTAGGCTGAAATAGATGAACTGAATTTCCTTTTAGCTTTTTTTTTTGGCTGTGTTGGGTCTTCGTTGCTGCACATCACATGGGCTTTCTCTAGTTGTGGCGAGCAGGGGCTGCTCTTCTTTGCGGTGCACTGGCTTCTTATTGCAGTGGCTTCTCTTGTTGCAGAGCACAGGCTCTAGCTGCGTGGGCTCAGTAGTTGTGACTCGCAGGCTGAGTAGTTATGGCGCACAGGCTTAGTTGCTCCGCGGCATGTGGGATCTTCCCAGACCAGGGCTCAAACCCGTGTCCCCTGCACTGGCAGACGGATTCCTAACCACTGCACCACCAGGGAAGTCCCAACAGGGCAATTATTAATTTAAATTTTAAATAGTCACATGTGATTAGTGACTACTCTGTTGAACATCAGATATTCAGACTAAAGATTTTGTACCTGTGATGATATTCCATGATATTCCTCTGTATTTAGTGTAAGTAATTCTCCAGAGCTTCATTTATTGACCAGAGTCAGTTCCTGGACTAGCCTTTTTGCTTTGGTTGTGATTTAGGGACCTAAAGTCTTACCATTTTGAAATATGATTGTAATGATGAGAGATGACTCAGTACTGTCATATTATATAGATTTGTTCTTGATTAAGTAACTTTTAATTTAACTTTTTACTAACCTGATGGGTACAGGTTCTGACTAGATAGTTTTTTAAAATTGTTCATGGAGTTCTCACAGATGTGAATCAAGCATGTCTTAAAATTCCCAGTTGACCTTCATTTATTTCATACTGGCACCCAGTTCAAAAACCATAGTCAAAGGAAATGCAGTAGAAAAAGCTTAAACTGTTCAATTTCTTTGCTTCTTTTAGTTCTTAGAGGATGTGATAAGGTGCTTCTTAGGCTTATAATTCTAACCTATAATTATTCAAGGGAACATGTTGCTGTTTTAGAAGTCTTAACTAAGGAAGATTTTTCGTTGGAAAAATACTCACGAGTAAACCAGATCTGAAAAGTCAATATTACTCTTTCCCTCTATTTTCATATGTAGTGTAGGTATATGGGAAGAAGTGCCACTCAAGCTTCATGGGTATTCAATTGTGTCTTTTGTATAGGGTATGTCTCTGAACTTGGAACCTGACAATGTTGGTGTTGTTGTGTTTGGAAATGATAAACTAATTAAGGAAGGAGATATTGTGAAGAGAACTGGGGCTATTGTGGATGTTCCAGTCGGCGAGGAGCTGTTGGGTCGTGTAGTAGATGCCCTTGGTAATGCCATTGATGGAAAGGTAGGTTTAACATTTATTAGATGTGATTGTAGCTTCTAACAGAGAGCCAAACTGATTGGTCTGGGGTTTCTTTTTATCGTTTAACAGGGTCCAATTGGTTCCAAGACCCGAAGGCGAGTTGGTCTGAAAGCCCCTGGGATCATTCCTCGAATCTCTGTGCGGGAACCAATGCAGACTGGCATTAAGGCTGTGGACAGCTTAGTGCCGATTGGTCGTGGTCAACGTGAGCTGATTATTGGTGACCGACAGACTGGGTAAAGACTTGATAGCTTGTTGAAAAGTTCTAACTAAAATTTGCTCTGTGGAAAGATTACTTTTAGGCTTGGAATGGTAAATAATTTGGATATCCAGGAGAGAGTAGAATGTGATGTGAGGAGGAAGAGGAAGAGGAGTGAAATTTAAGTTGGGGGATCCTTTGAAGTGTTTAGTAATATTTATGTTTATTTTCTCTTTTTAAAGCAAAACGTCAATTGCTATTGACACAATCATTAACCAGAAACGATTCAATGATGGAACTGATGAAAAGAAGAAGCTATACTGTATCTACGTTGCTATTGGTCAAAAGAGATCCACTGTTGCCCAGTTGGTGAAGAGACTTACAGATGCAGGTATTAAGGAACTGTAGTCTCGTTGCAGATGCAGGTATTAAGGAACTGTAGTCTCGTTGCTATCTGGGATGCTGCTAATCTTAGGATAGCTTATGCTTATGTAGGCTGATTTTAATTACTCCTTAATGAGCTGAAGTTTCTAATATAAATCAATACAAAAGTAATATGTAAAAAACTAGTATAAAACAGCAGCTAACTTTTAAGGTTCTGTCAGTTTCTTTAAAGTAGAAGCTATTTGGATAATTTTAATAGTAAGTCACAGTAGTAAAGCAGTTAGATAATTTTTATTCTAGTCTCTAATCTAAAATCACAGTATTGATAACCATATAAAACTTAAAATTTATTTTCTTCTCAGATGCCATGAAGTACACCATTGTGGTTTCAGCTACTGCTTCGGATGCTGCCCCACTTCAGTACCTGGCTCCTTATTCTGGATGTTCTATGGGAGAATATTTTAGGGATAATGGCAAACATGCTTTGATCATTTATGACGACTTATCCAAACAGGTCAAATGAAATGTATTTTTAGACTCTGTATGTTGGTGCCCCAGTGGTAGTTGACAAATGTAGCTTCTGTCTAATAGGTGAACTTCACAACCCTTTTCTATACCATAGGCTGTTGCTTACCGTCAGATGTCTCTGCTGCTCCGCCGACCCCCTGGTCGTGAGGCCTATCCTGGTGATGTGTTCTACCTACACTCCCGTCTGCTAGAGAGAGCAGCCAAAATGAATGATGCTTTTGGTGGTGGCTCCTTGACTGCTTTACCAGTCATAGAAACACAAGCTGGTGATGTGTCTGCTTACATTCCAACGAATGTCATTTCCATCACTGATGGACAGGTATTGATTTTATGATTAAATAAGTGTGAAAGCTTCGGATGATTTGAAGGCATTGGTTGAGATTAGTAGTTTTGAACTAACTTGTTAAATGCTTTTTAGTTTTCATTATGGAAAATCTCAAACGTAAAGAGAATAGTATAATGAAACCCCACATATCCCACCCATTTATCAATTCGTGGTATAGTGTACTTCATTCTTGCTTTCTTTTTACCCACTATTCTCTTCCCTGTATAATTTTGAAGCAAATCCTGGAGAAATCACACCACTTCACGTGTATAAGATTCAATATAAATACGATACCTGTTCTTTTCTCATCTCACTCACATTTCCTAATCTCAGCAATAGAATATGCAGGTTGATTGGGTTGTGAAAGATTTGAGGCGCTCTTTACCATAAGACATTTAGCATTCTTCCTGGCTTCAGCATTTGCTACAATGACTTAATTTTGAAAATAGTTGATTTCTTTAGGCCTGCTAATAAGCGTGAGTATTTTCCTTACATTGTAGATTTTCTTGGAAACAGAATTGTTCTACAAAGGTATCCGTCCTGCCATTAACGTTGGTTTGTCTGTATCCCGTGTTGGATCTGCTGCCCAAACCAGGGCCATGAAACAGGTAATTTGCATCACTTTGTCATTAGGTTAAAAATCAAAGTGTATGGTGGTCTGTGTCATTGAGGTTAGTATTTTTGTATCGTGTGAATTAACCATTTCTGTATTTTAGGTGGCAGGTACCATGAAACTGGAATTGGCTCAGTATCGTGAGGTTGCTGCTTTTGCCCAATTTGGTTCTGACCTCGATGCTGCCACTCAACAACTCTTGAGTCGTGGTGTGCGTTTGACTGAGTTGCTGAAGCAAGGACAGTATTGTGAGTTGTACTTTTCCATTTGATCAAGTTCCTACTGTGTGTTAGGACCTGGGAATATCACATAGCTCCTTATAAGAATATGTGCTGTTAATCTTTGATCAGAGAGATTGTCTTTTTTTTTTTTTTCTTTTGCGGTACGCGGGCCTCTCACTGCCGTGGCCTCTCCCGTTGCGGGGCACAGGCTCCGGACGCGCAGGCCCAGCGGCCACGGCCCACGGGC
Source organism: Aethalodelphis obliquidens (assembly GCF_003676395.1). Taxonomy (NCBI): domain Eukaryota; kingdom Metazoa; phylum Chordata; class Mammalia; order Artiodactyla; family Delphinidae; genus Aethalodelphis; species Aethalodelphis obliquidens. The sequence continues at coordinate 2,814,355 of NW_020837963.1, read as the reverse complement.
CCAGCCGCTCCGCGGCACGTGGGATCCTCCCGGACCGGGGCACGAACCCGTGTCCCCTGCATCTGCAGGCGGACTCTCAACCACTGCGCCACCAGGGAAGCCCGAGATTGTCTTTTGAATGTGATTGATACCTGTGTTACTTAATTAAAGTACAGTCCTTATCATTTGAATGTAAATGTGAGGAAAGGTGTACTAATACCCTTCTTTTGGGAGTTAAGACATAGTAGATTCCATTCCTCCCCACCATCGCCCTCTTGGCTATATGATTGTGGAATTTGGCAGATTTAAAAGAATGTTAGTGTCGGGAATTCCCTGGCAGTCCAGTGGTTAGGACTCTGCCAAGGGCCTGGGTTCGATCCCTGGTCAGGGAACTAAGGTCCTGCAAGCTGTGCGGGTGCGGCCTAAAAAAAAAAATTAAAAAAAAAAAAAGAATGTTAGTGTGTACTACCTTGCTATAAAATTTCAGCAAGTTATTTATACCCAAAAGAATATAAATGCTGCTGCATGATATACAGTGCTCATGGAATATGCTCAGAGGTTACACTTCAAGGCTTGCCATTATGAGGAAAAAACTGATTCAGGGCAGGGAGGTGGGAAGGAGTACTGATGTGGAGTTTCCACTTGTGAAAGTAGGCAATCTGTAGACACGTGTTAATAATTTGTGGAAAAAGTAAGTTTCTCTGACTTTGGAAACATGGCATTTATTTGTTGAGCAACTCACTTATTTCTTTTCAGCTCCCATGGCTATTGAAGAGCAAGTGGCTGTTATCTATGCTGGTGTCAGGGGGTATCTTGATAAGCTGGAGCCCAGCAAGATCACAAAGTTTGAGAATGCTTTCTTGTCTCATGTTATCAGCCAACATCAAACCCTGTTGGGCAAAATCAGGTATGAACACAACTGATGTCTTCTTTTTTGTAAGCGTTAAAATGTAAAGTCTTGTTAAAATTCTTTTGAATTCTGTAATTAAGCTAGTCATTGAATTTTTATCCAGGTCAGAACTGATCTGCTTTTGTTTTCAAAATAGGGCTGATGGAAAGATCTCAGAAGAGTCAGATGCAAAGATGAAAGAGGTTGTAACAAACTTCTTGGCTGGGTTTGAAGCTTAAACTCCTGTGGATTCACATCAAATGCCAGATTTGGTTTTGTCATTGTTTCTTCTTGTTCCATTTATAAAAGGATTATTCCAATACTTCAGATGTACAGTAATCACATTAAAATAAAGGTTCCATATTGCTTGGTGGCTTTCTATAAATTCTTTTTGCAGTACGCGGGCCTCTCACTGCTGTGGCCTCTCCCGTTGTGGAGCACAGGCTCCGGACGCGCAGGCCCAGCGGCCATGGCTCACGGGCCCAGCCACTCCGCAGCATGTGGGATCCTCCCGGACCGGGGCACGAACCCATGTCCCCTGCATTGGCAGGCGGACTCAACCACTGTGCCACCAGGGAAGCCCTATAGATTCTTTAAAAAGAATGGAGATTATACTTTGAGGAATTGGTAAACTGTTTCTTAGCTTTTTTTACTTGATTATTATAAAGTTAGCAGGCCCACATAATATTCGAGACTGAGTTCTTTGTAAGATTCTAGAGTGCTTTGTGATTGATTAAAGAGAAATTCACTAACTGAATATATGTGGCAAAGTTCATATTTGATAATGTTGAAAAGTCTGATTGACTTCTCTTCCCAGAAGACTAATTTGCATAAAGAGGTACAGTAGGCAGGAAAAGAACAGGGCAACTAAAATTGTCACGGAAATAAAAGCTAAGTGAAGAGTGAAAGATTAGGACAAAAATTGAGAAAGGAGGTATCAATAAAATTGTGAACATGTCAATATTTTCTCATTGTGTGCTTTAACGTACCTTTTATAAGCTACAGTTCTTAAGTGATCAAGTTTTCATGGGTTAGTATTTTTGGTCTTATTTAGGAAATTTTTACAGTCAGAAAGATAACTATATTTTCTACTAAGAGTTCTAAAGATTTGCTTTGTCATCTGAGCTTAATTCAGTATTAGAGTTCTCCAGAGAAATAAAACATAAACATAGCTGTATAGAGAGATTATGGGATTGGCAAGTTTGAAAGGGTAGATGGGCAGGTTGAAGACTCAGGGAACAGTTGCATCTGGGGGTAGAATTCCTTCTTCCATGATGGACCTCACGTTTTTCAACTAGATGAGACCCACCCACGTGGAGAGTAATCTGCTTTACTCAAAGTCTACTGCTTTTTAAGTGTTAATCATCTAAAAAAATACCTTCACATGGGACTTCTCTGGCGGTCCAGTGGTTAAGATTCTGTGCTTCCAATGCAGGAGGAGCAGGTTAGATCCCTGGTTGGGGGGCGGGGGGACTGAGATCCCATGTGCTGAGTGGCACGTGGCCAAAAACGAAAACCTTCACGGCAATGTCTAAACTGGTGTTTGACCAAAAACTGGATACCATAGCCCAGCCGAGTTGACATAAAAGATTGACCATCATCATCCATTTGGAGTTGTATTTTTGTGTAGAGGTCAGAAGTCGTTTTTTTTTCTTTTCCATATGTATATCCAGTTTTTTCAGCTCCATTTATTAAATGGTTCTTCCCCACTTAAACTGCCATATGTGTGTTGTATTTAAATTTCACCCATGCCTGTGACTTTCTGGGCTCTATTCATTTTTAAATTAACACAGGTATATAATTTAATGAATCAAAAACTCAAGACAGGGCTGTTGTTGAAAAATGGCAATCTCTTGCTTGTCTACCCCCAACTTTCTGCTCTCTTAAAGCAACTAACTTCATTTATTTCTTTTGTCAGTTACCTCCATATTGCAGTTTTTATTATGCCGCTTTTATATTATACGTGTGATCTATTGATCTCACCAAATAGATAAGAATTTTTCATGTGGACACTCACATTACCCACCCTACCGTAATCCTCTGTCATTACAATATAAACAGATTATGATTTGAGATAAAGAAATTTTGCTTATGTGACTTATTTATGAGCTGATGAAAGCCAAAATGTTTATGTTGTTCTCAGTCTTGGTAGGCTCTCTGTATAAATAGAAGTACTAGTTTAATTTGTCTAATGATAGACAGATGATACTGATACTAAAAGAGCAGATGTGCCCTATGAAAAGTTTGGTGAGTCTGGTCATTTAGATTTTAGTTTCTACTGTCAATAAGCTGTATGAATTTGGTAAGTCATTTAAGTTTTTGTTCATGTAAATAAAGAGTTGTGCTAGAACATGTCAAGAATTCTAAGCTGTATGGCCCTTTCCCTGATTTTACTGAGCTAAAGCCCAGCCCATTCTATTGCAGCAGTGAACCAGGAGCAACAAATTCTAAGATTCAAATGTATTTTTTTTTAACCACTCAGAGACTAATGTGATGGGACACTTCACCTGGCTGTTCTGAACAGGCAGGCCTGAATACTCTGATTAATGGCCTTCTTGTGCGGCAGCCAAATGGCCTATCATAAAATGGTTTTTGTACAGCTTATAGAGGAATGGTGAACGTCTGAAAAGGTACTTGAGCTTTGAAATTTGAGGTTTTATGGCTTTCAGATATGTATTTTAAGGTCTCTTGATAATAAAGTCTGTAATTCTATAAATATTAAGATAGGCATATTTTTTATAAATTTTAAAATTTTGTTTTTGGTTGCGTTGGGTCTTCGTTGTGGTGCGCAGGCTTCTCATTGTGGTGGCTTCTCTTGTGGAGCAGGGGCTCTAGGTGCATGGACTTCAGTAGTTGGTGCATGGGCTCAGTAGCTGAGACTTGCGGGCTTTAGAGCGCAGGCTCAGTAGTTGTGGTACAGGGGTGCTTAGTTGCTCTGTGGCATGTGGGATCTTCCTGGACCAGGGCTCAAACCCACGTCATCTGCATTGGCAGGCGGATTCTTAACTGCTGCGCCACCAGGGAAGCCCAAGATAGGCATATTTTAAATAGTGCTTAGTTTATTGAGCATCAACTATGAGATGAACACTAAAGAAAGGTACAAAGTGAGCAAGGCAGAAGGATCCTTTCAGTAACTTATCTAGAGTTAGGGAGTGGGACAAAAGACATTTAATATAATGATGACTTTGTAAATACTGTGCAGCTACTACCTAGAAATACAAATAAGATGCAGTAAGTAACCAGTACAAAATGCCATTTGAATTAAAAATGACTACCTACTGGTAGAGCTGGAAAAGAGCTCGTATTGGCATTTGGCCAGAGGAAGACTTTTAAATTTTATTTATTTATTTTTGGCTGCATTGGGTCTTCGTTGCTGTGTGCGGGCTTTCTCTAGTTGTGGTGAGTGGGGGCTACTCTTTGTTGTGGTGCATGGACTTCTTGCGGTGGCTTCTGTTGTGGAGCACGGGCTGTAGGCATGCGGGCTCAGCAAGTGTGGTTTGTGGGCCTAGAGTGTAGGCTCAGTAGTTGTGGTGCATGGGCCCAGTTGCTCCACGGCATGTGGGATCTTCCCAGACCAGGGATCCAACCCGTGTCCCCTGCATTGGCAGGTGGATTCTTAACCACTATGCCACCAGGGGAGCCCACGTTTTTTAGTTGGTTGAAGTATAGTTGATACAATATTGTGTTAGTTTCAGGTATACAGCAGAGTGATTCAGTTTTTTTTTTTCAGATTTTTCCATTATAGGTTTTTAAAAGCTACTGAATATAGTTTCCTATGCTATACAGTAAATCCTTGTTTATATACAGTAGTATATGCTATACAGTAAATCCTTGTTTATATACAGTAGTATATATCTGTTAATCCCATACTCCTAATTAATTCTCCTCCCTTTCCCCTTTGGTAGCCATAAGTTTGTTCTGTGAATCTGTTTTGTAAATAAGTTAATTTGTGTTATTTTTTAGATTCCACATATAAGTGATAATCATATAATATTTGTCTTTCTCTGACTTAGTATTTTTTTTAAATTTATTTTATTTTTTATTTTTGGCTGCGTTGGGTCTTTGTTGCTGCGCGCAGGCTTTCTCTAGTTGCGGCGAGTGGGGGCTCCTCTGTGGTGGTGCACGGGCTTCTCATTGCAGTGGCTTCTCGTTGCGGAGCAGGGGCTCTAGGTGCCTGGGCTTCAGTAGCAGCACGCGGGCACAATAGTTGTGGCTCACGGGCTCTAGAGTGCAGGCTCAGTAGTTGGTGGTGCACGGGCTTAGTTGTTCCTCGGCATGTGGGATCTTCCTGGACCAGGGCTTGAACCTGTGTCCCCTGATTGGCAGGTGGATTCTTAACCACTGCGCCACCAGGGAAGTCCCCTCTTTACTTTCTTTTTAAATTATGAAGACCTAAGAAAAGTTGAAAAAATAGTACAATTAACACCCATTTACTCTTTATCCATATACACCAGTTGTTAATATTTTGATGCATTTGCTTTATTCATTCATTACTTCGTTTATTCATTTTTCTGGTGAACCATTTGAGAGTAAGTTGCAGGCATCCTGACAGTTTGGACACTTGAGCTAAAACATTTCAGCATCTATATCCTAAGAATAAAGATATTCATCTTTATAACCACAATACCACTATTACACCTAAGAAAACAAACATTGATTCACTAATATGCAGTCCTTAATAAAATTTCCCTAATTATCTCCCCAGCATCTTTCACTGAATGGTTTTGGGATCTGTTGATTCTTGCCTGAAATAGTTACAACATTGGGAGTTGTAAAGTGGCGGTTTTATAATTCTTTTCTACATTGACTAGCTGGCATTTTCTCAAGGAAAGCATTCCATCTCATATCAGTATGAACCAGAGATTGCAAAATCAGCAATGGGAAGATGCTCCTGGAGTAATGTATGGAGGAGACCAGGTGTAGGCTTTCTAGTCCTCTCCCAGTCCAAGGGTTTTATTGGGGCTAGTCACATGGGTACCTTCTGCCTAGCATGTACTAAAATTCCAGACTCCTGGAAGGAAACAGGTATTCAGCATAAGTCACATTGTACAGACAGTTTAGGCACAAAATTTTTATATCTGTGTTGGAACTGAATACCAGTCAGGTTCCTAGATGCTAGTCAAGGGCTAATCTTGTAAGCAGGCTTTTCTCAGGATAGCAGCAGTCCCAGGCCTGCCTCTTCTGCACAGGCATCTTTAAAACAATAATTATCAGCAAGACCAACCTGCAATATTGACCTCACTTGTGCTCTCCAGGGGTCCTGCATTTAGCCAGTTAAAATAAATCCTATTAACCATAAAGATGTATTTTAGAAAGGTGGTTTATACAAGTTTCTGTCTGAACCTATTTTATTTGGCCAAGGTATCAACTCGAGCCCAGCACAGCTCTGGCCCCTGAACTGGAGCTGACCTGAATGCCTTTCTGAGCTGAGGCAGCATCATGATAGTACAGGAGTATGGTATATTGTCACAACTAATGAACCAATATTGATAACATCATAATTGACTAAAGTTCATCCTTTATTCAGATTTCCTTAGGTGTTCTGTTTTTTACTCCCCCCCCACCATGAATTTCTTTAGTTTTTACTTAATGTCCTTTTTCTGTTCCAGTTTCACATCCAGGATACTACATTGGTCGTCATGCCTCCTTAGGTTCCTCTGGGCTGTGAGTTTCTTAGATTTCCTTGTTTGTAATGACCTTGAAAGTTTTGAGGGATAGTAATTAGGTATTTTATAGAATGTCTTTCACTTTGATATTTTCCTCATGATTAGACTAGGGTTATAGGTTTTTAGGTGAAAGACCACAGAGGTAGATTACCAGTCTTATCACCTGATGTCAAGGGTACATACTGTCAATGTGAGTTATGACTGTTCATGTTAATCTTGATCACCTGCCTGAGGTTTTGTTTATCAGGCTTCTCCACTGTAAGGTTACTCTCCCCTCACCTCCTTCCATATTGTATTCTTTGGGAGGAAGTGACTATTCATAGCTTCCACTGAAGGGATGGGAAGTTTTACTCACCTCCTTGAAGGTGGAGCATCAACATAAATTATTTGGAATTATGCACAGAAGATTTATATATCCTTTATGTATTCAGTCACCTATTTATATCAGTACGAATTCCTGGTTAATTATTTTATACTTTGGGTTATAATGCAGTATTACATTACTTTTGTTCAAATTGTTCCAGCTTTGGCCATTGTGGCCTCTTTCAGTTGGCTCCGGTGCCCCTTTATAATGCCCTCAATTGTGTATGTGTACGTGTGGGCTTTCTGGTACTGCAAAATGCTCCATGCTTACCTTATATTGTATATTTCCTGCCCCAGCCCTAGAAACAGTCCTGGTATTTTGGTTTTAGTTTTACAAGTTTTATATATATATATATATATATATATATATATAAAAGCACACACACATATACATGTATATATACACATACTGGATATGAGTTCATTGTAGGATAAATGTATTAGAAATTTCATCTCCTATTCTTTAGCTTGCTTTTCACTCTTAAATGGTGGCTTTTGATGAAAAAGCCCCACATGCCGTAGGTTGTCTTTTGTGACAGTGAATATCAAAGTTTTTCCATCTTTACTTGGACCAGGAACAGATCCTCTGAGTTCCTTACCTCACTCACTTTCACTTATGAAAATTCCAATCTTAAAAGGTGTTGAGTAGGGGGAATTTTCCCCTCCCCCACTTTGACTGGCCTACTAATAAAATTGACACCTGACAGATTAACAAGAGAAAAAGTAACAAATTTTAATTCGTGCACATGGAAGTCTCAGAAATGGGATATAAGAAGTGGCTAAAGCAGGCAACTTTTATACTTTTTATTTTTAAATATATTTATTTTTATATTTGGCTGCATTGGGTCTTTGTCGCTGCGCGTGGGCTTTCTCTAGCTGCAGTGAGTGGGGGCTACTCTTCATTGCAGTATGCGGACTTCTTGTAGTAGCTTCTCCTGTTGCGGAGCACGGGCTCTAGGCATGCGGGCTTCAGTAGTTGTGGCACACAGGCTCAACAGTTGTGGCTCATGGGCTCTAGAGCGCAGGCTCGGTATTTGTGGCACACGGGCTTAGTTGCTTTACGGCATGTGGGATCTTCCTCGACCAGGGCTCAAACCTGTGTCCCCGCATTGGCAGGTGGATTCTTAACCACTGCACCACCAGGGGTGGTGTCTATAATTTTTAGACAAAGAATAAATTTGATAGGAATTGTCAGGACAAAGAAACTTAGGCTTTGGGTGCTTAATAAGTGAGTCTAAACAGAGTTTGGGCTTGGGGTAGTAGATGAAAGAATTACAGTAACAAGTTTTGTTTATACAGGCTTCTTGGCCCTGAATTCCATATCTCTGGTGATAAGGATGTATTTCAACCTCCTAGTACTGGGAGGGCACCTTTCAAATGGGAGATTTATTTCCTGCTTTCAGGGAGACAGGATGGTCAAGTGTCCCTCTTGCATTTGCAATTTAAATAACTTTAACTCAAAATCAGTAGGCCACTGAGGCATACTTTGCGGGTGGTCTGCCTTGGGCCCCAACAATGGTATTCACCCTAACCCTTGCTTTGATCCATGCAGCTAGTAGCCCTTGGGCACTGAAGCCTCCTCCTGGAAGTTTTCCCTTTGTATTCTATTCCTGTCCTGTTCTGACCCTCTGTTCCATTCCTCAATCTACTCAGCTTCTAATCCTGGTGACGAAATCCATCCTCTCTGCTTTTGACATTGACTTGGCAGACCCAATAACACAGCTTACTCCTGCCCTCTGTTGCTTTTGTACCATGGCCTCTGCTTGGCCAGGTCCTGGTCCTCAGATCCTGGCTTTACCTCCTTGGCCAGGTTTGCTCCCGTCTCCTGGAAGGAAGGGATCGGACTATGGGAACTGAAGTAAAAATTGGTTCTGCTGTTGATGATCAGAAAGAGCTTATTGAATTCCCTGGCTGGCTCCATCATTGTCTAATCCATGAGAGTACTTGAGAAAATATCCTTATCTTGAGGTGCTTTTCAGTGTTCTTGGGGAGGTAAGCTATCCAAGAGGAACAGAAATTAGAGAAGAACATAGGATATAAATTATATTTCATTAAGGGCTAGTTTGTGTGACAAGGATGACAATTTCTAGAAATGCAAGAAGTGAGAAGACACTGAGGGCTGGAGAAGGTGGGGAAGTGAGATGGAACTTGAGCAGAAAGAAGAGCAGCACCCAGGCAGCCTGCAAAAGAGGAGCAAAGTTGGGATGGCAGAAAAGCCTGACTGGCCTGGGGTGAGGAGAGGGGAGGAAGCCGGGGAGTGAAGTGGGAAAGGTCAGGGTAGGGAGGGTCTTGACCACACAGGAGCATTTGGGACTTAATTGTGATAGGGAAATGTGGCTTTGTGAGGAGAGCAGAGACGAGAAGAAAGCAGTGTTTCAAGAAGGAACAGCTAAGAGGAATTGGTGGAGGGGAGGAAGAGGAATGCAGACCGGTTTTTTTAAAGTGTGAAGGAAAATTGGTGATTTTAGTGGGCATTTGTTATTTTTGCCGCTCATCATCCATTTATCCTGTTTCCGGGAAAAGATCCCTATTTCCTTCTGGGGAAGCCTCCTTTTTCTCCATAACTTCTGGAAAACAATTTGACAGTTTTATTTCAAAACCTTAAAAATGTTTATATTATTTAACCTGTAATGCAACTATGAGGAATTTTTTTTGAGGTATAGTTGATTTTCAGTGCTAATTTCTGCTGTACAGCAAAGTGATTCAGTTATACGTATATATACATTCTTTTTTAAAATATTCTTTTCCATTATGGTTTATCATAGGATATTGAATATAGTTCCCTGTGCTACACAGTAGGACCTTGTTGTTTATCCATTCCATATATAACAGCTTACATCCACTAGCCCCAGCCTCCCACTCCATCCCTCCCCCAAACCCCTCCCCCTTGGCAACCACAAGTCTGTTCTCTATGTCCATGAGTCTGTTTCTGTTTCATAGATAGGTTCATTTGTGTCATTTAGATTCCACATATAAGTGATATCATATATTTGTCTTTTTCTGACATATTTCACTTAGTATGATAATCTCTAGTTAGATCCACGTTGCTGAAAATGGCATTTATTTCATTCTTTTTTATGGCTGAGTCATATTCCATTGTATATATGTACCACATCTTCTTTATCCATTCATCTGTCCATGGACATTTAGGTTGTTTCCATATCTTGGCTATTGTGAACAGTGCTGCTATGAACATTCCATTATGAAGAATTTTAACAAAAATTTATATGAAAGATATTTATCACAGTAATATTTCTAAAAGCATTAAGAAAATGCTAAGGAAGTATTGATATATCCACTTGATAGGAAATTACGCAAAAGTTAAAAAATGACACTGAAGATTTTTCTTTTTAATTTTGGGGGGATTTGAAATAAACTCACCTTGTATAAATTCAGAGGTCCAGAGGGCATGAAGAAAAGTAGGTCTTCCCGCCTATGCCCCTCTGCCCCATCCCCCTATCAAAGAAACCCATTTAAAACGTGTGTCTATTCTTTTTCCTCCTCACCCAATGGCAGTTTGTTTTGCTTTTTTTTCCCACTTAATAGCTGTTGATTGTCCCATATCAAAACACAGCTTCCTCGCTTTTTTAATGCTTGAATATGATTTCATTGTATAGCAGTATCACAATCTATTGAGCTAGTTCTCCACTGATGACATTTAGTTCTTTAAAATCTTTGGCAGAATAACCATGCTGTTATAAATAACTGTACATACTTCACTTGGCACACATAAGGATATTTGGAGGGTAAATTCTTCAACATGGAATTGTTGGGTCAAAACACAGGAGCATTTAGGGAATTCCCTGGCACTGCAGTGGTTAGGACTCTGCTTTCACTGCTGAGGGTGTAGGTTCAATTCCTGGTCAGGAACAATCCTGCAAGATCCTGCAAGCCTCGCGGCAAACAAAGAAACAAATAAATAAATCATACATACATACATACATACAAAAATTTGATGACATGGCCAAATTTCTCTTCACAGAGACTTTCAATTTTTACATGAAAGAGTATCTGTCTTGTTTGGCCCGCACCAGGTGCTATCAAACTTTGTTAGGAAAAGTGTGTTAAAGGACTTTAGAAAATACTAATGAAATGTTGTTAAGTTACAAAAGCAAAACCCAAAATTTTATGTACAGTAAGAGCTCAATCATGCAAATGTATGTTATTGGAAGAGATGCCAAAACATTAATAGTGGTTTATCTTAAATGTATTGATCATTAAACTTCATCATTCCATTGTTGCTGTAGTAGTGTTATTTAATTTCATTAGTAAAATGTCCCCAAGTTGTTATAGACCCTTGGATATAGTACAGATATTACTTGTCTTTTTACTCCCAACACCTGTCCAGGTGATGAGGTTATTAATAAATGAATGAATGAGGAATATTTTCTGGCAGCGCGGACAACCATTTGCACTTTGCAATCTTGCCACCGGGTGGTGGAAGAGAGTTAAAATCCAGGGGACTGGGCTTGAGCCACGAAAATCAAGTACAATGTTCCATGAGATGTTAAAAAAATGTTAAAAATGAAAACTAGACAATTAGAATTGTATTTAAAATATTTGTTGCAAAATATTCAAAACTCCCAGGAAAAAGCTTTGATGCTGCCTGTGGCACTGCAGCGTCTTTCATTTCCCTAGTTGTCACTATTTCTTACCCCTCCTGCTGTTTAGCCTGTCCCCCTGGTGCCCTCTGTGGCCTCTGCTGCCCTTTATGATGCTGTCAGGCTTCCCTTTCTTCCTTCTAACCTAACTGCTTTACAAAGAGATGAACAACAAGATGAATGAATGCATGTCCTCGGAGTGACCCAGGGTTGGAGGCCACCCCTCTATCCTTGTTGTTGCGATGACTCTACTGGTGGGATTTCATCACAGGGGAGGGGGCTAGGTATTACGAGGCAGAATCTTCCAGCTGTCCTTCATATCACCCCAGCAATTGTCCTTTCGCTCTGGACCAAGCTAGAACCTGCTCAGAGGCAAAGCTTGCCTCTCCAGGCATGAGGTTCTGGGCTGGCACCCTTGACCTTCATCCTTCCCTCCTTGAATGGATCTGTCCCAGAAATGGCCTCTATCCTGGGCTCTGATTCTGTTTGGAAGAGCTGTAACCGAGCTCTTCATACCTTAAATACGCTGTGATCTTGGTCAAGTCAATGAGCCTCTGGGCTTCAGTTTTGGTTCAGGGCATGTAGCACAGGGCAGTACTTTGTCCCAGAGTGCCGCATTACTACAAAGCCCGGATGGGTCTGACTTGCCCTGGGTTATGTTTGTGAGTGTGTGATGTTACGAAAGTGGAGGGAGAGGAAGGAAGTTCGGGCTCCTACTTCTGGAATGGGATTGGTGGAAAAGGGTATTGGGTCTGGGTCCTAAGATGCGGAAGGGTCGCGAGGAGCTGAGTTCCCGGATGCCTTGTAAGGACCCCACTGAGGGACCTAGAGTCAAGCGGAAACAGTATCAGTGATGTTTCCATGACTGAGACTAAACCGTGCTTGTCTGTCTGTGGCGGGCGCCTCTGGGGTCCTGCACTTGACTAGATGAAGCGTCCACACCTGACGCGGCCGCTAGCATTGTCAGTGCTCAGGCTTCACAGAGCCGACGCGCTGTCCCCGCGACCACCTCCGATCCGGCGGGGGCTCCTTCCACCACCGCGCAAGCCTGGATTTCTCCGTGAGGAATTGGGTCGAGGGAGGAGGGGGCTTGTGGGCAGGAACGGAGCCGAATTTGGGGAGGCGACAGGACCGGTTCCTTCCAATCCTTAAAGGCCTCCCGAAGGAGGGGGAATGTAGGGCTGACTAACTGAAGGCTGACGCCGCAGGGCTCTAACCCGCGGGCAGTCCCTCCGTTACGCGCGGGACGAGTGCGGCGTGCGGGTGCTAGCGGCGCGGGGCGGGGCTGCGCGGGGCAGGCGCGGGGGCGGGACTCGGGGGCGGGACGCGCCGCTGGCCCTGACAGTCCGCGTCGCAGCGCGCCTGCTCTGGCTTTCTCCTCTCCTCGCGCGCCGGCCATGACGGGCTCACTGTTCAAGGGGAACTTTTGGGTAAGTCGGCGGGGTAAGCGACCCATCGCCGGGCTCGGGAACGGGGGCTCCGAGGGGAGACGTGGGCGCCTGCCCAGTGCTCCGGGGCAGAACGCGAGGGGAGGCACCGCCGCCGGCCCCTTTCTGCGCTTCCCCCAGCCCACCGCGCGCCCGCGGGTCCCCGGGATCCGATTCCTAGGCTCCCCCTCGGCCGCCCGCGCCCCGGGACACTGCTGACGGGTGTAGCCTTAGAGTCGGGACATTACCCCCTCATCTCATGGGGAAACCGAGACCCAAAAGGAGGAGTCACCCGTCCGGGGAGAGTCGCCGGTGGCCCCTGAGGCTGCGCTGTGAGCGGATTTGGGGGGACGTGGGGCGCAGAACGTGGGGTGAACTTCGCCAGGCTGATCGGCTTTTCCAGGTCCGCGGAAACGTACAGCCTGTCCGAGCCCCATTAGCTCCCGGCTCGCCCCGGCAGACAACCCTAGAGGTGTTATCTAGCAGAAGCTTTGCCGGGTTCTGCAGCTCCGCTTCCTGAGCCTCTCCCTGTCTTTGCCCCCGCCCAGGGGGAGGTTGGTGCGTGTGTGAGACCCTGCGAGGTGGTGGGGACATCTGAGCCCGAGGACGGGCCCAACCAGGAGGCAGCAGTTCTGCCTGCCCCTCTCCCTCTGTCCAGTCGTCTTCCCCCCGTCATCTGACTGCGCAGGTGCCCCTCAAGGGTCTGTACCCCCTCATTCGGAGGAACCGCCCTCATCCCTTTAAGGCAGGAGCAGAAAGTCAGCACGTCTCCAGACTGACCCACTGCTGCCAAGCCGCCCCAGCTCCTTACTTGAGACCCTGATTGTCCCCCATTCAGCCTCATAGCTGCTTAGCAGGTTCCTGGCCCCTATCTAGAGCTGCTGGGTAGAGAAACCTGGCCCTGTAACCTTCGGGACACAGTTTAGACCCTGCTTTGTGAAGTCCCTTTTCCTGGAGATTTTGAGGTTCTCCTGGGACACTGCCCACCTGTAGGGTGCAGCTCACCGCCCCCAACCCCCACCCCCCTCAGCTTCACAGAGAAGGTGAACAACCTCGCAGCTGTCCCCTTGAAGAGGCCTGGGAGTTCTTTGGGTAGAATAAAGGACTTCTGGGTCCCATGACAGGCATTGTGGGAAAAAGCAGGGTACAGAGACCTGCCTTTCTTCCCCTGAAAGTGTAACACTCTCCCGATTTGGATTCCTTTTATTTCCTTTTCTTCTCTGATTGCTGTGGCTAAAACTTCCAAAACTATGTTGAATAAGAGTGGTGAGAGTGGGTAACCTTGTCTTGTTCCTGATCTTAGTGGAAATGCTTTCAGTTTTTCACCATTGAGGATGATGTTGGCTGTGGGTTTGTCATATATGGCCTTTATTATGTTGAGGAAAGTTCCCTCTATGCTTACTTTCTGCAGGGTTTTTATCATAAATGGGTGTTGAATTTTGTCGAAAGCTTTCTCTGCATCTATTGAGATGATCATATGGTTTTTCTCCTTCAATTTGTTAATATGGTTTATCACATTGATTGATTTGCATATATTGAAGAATCCTTGCATTCCTGGAATAAACCCCACTTGATCATGGTGTATGATCCTTTTAATGTGCTGTTGGATTCTGTTTGCTAGTATTTTGTTGAGGATTTTTGCATCTATGTTCATCAGTGATACTGGCCTGTAGTTTTCTTTCTTTGTGACATCCTTGTCTGGTTTTGGTAGCAAGGTGATGGTGGCCTCGTAGAATGAGTTTGGGAGTGTTTCTCCCTCTGCTATATTTTGGAAGAGTTTGAGAAGGATAGGTGTTAGCTCTTACAAAAAAACAAACAACCCAATCCAAAAATGGGCAGAAGACCTAAATAGACATTTCTCCAAAGAAGATATACAGACTGCCAACAAACACATGAAAGAATGCTCAACATCATTAATCATTAGAGAAATGCAAATCAAAACTACAATGAGATATCATCTCACACCAGTCAGAATGGCCATCATCAAAAAATCTAGAAACAATAAATGCTGGAGAGGGTGTGGAGAAACGGGAACACTCTTGTACTGCTGGTGGGAATGTGAATTGGTACAGCCACTATGGAGAACAGTATGGAGGTTCCTTAAAAAACTACAAACAGAACTACCATATGACCCAGCAATCCCACTACTGGGCATATACCCTGAGAAAACCATAATTCAAAAAGAGTCATGTACCAAAATGTTCATTGCAGCTCTATTTACAGTAGCCCGGAGATGGAAACAACCTAAGTGTCCATCATCGGATGAATGGATAAAGAAGATGTGGCACATATATGCAATGGAATATTACTCAGCCATAAAAAGAAACGAAATTGAGCTATTTGTAATGAGGTGGATAGACCTAGAGTCTGTCATACAGAGTGAAGTAAGTCAGAAAGAGAAAGACAAATACTGTATGCTAACACATATATATGGAATTTAAGAAAAAAGAAGTGTCATGAAGAACCTAGGGGTAAGACAGGAATAAAGACACAGACCTACTAGAGAATGGACATGAGGATATGGGGAGGGGGAAGGGTAAGCTGTGACAAAGTGAGAGAGAGGCATGGACATATATACACTACCAAACGTAAGGTAGATAGCTAGTGGGAAGCAGCCGCATAGCACAGGGAGATCAGCTCAGTGCTTTGTGACCGCCTGGAGGGGTGGGATAGGGAGGGTGGGAGGTAGGGAGATGCAAGAGGGAAGAGATATGGGAACATATGTATATGTAAAACTGATTCACTTTGTTATAAAGTAGAAACTAACTCACCATTGTAAAGCAATTATATTCCAATAAAGATGTAAGAAAAAATAAAAAATTGAAAATTAAAAAAAATAATAATGTAACATGCAGTTTTCAGATCTCTGCTCAGTGTCTTCTCTTCAGGGAAGCCTTTCCTGACTGCACCCAATAGCACATGTTCTGTTCCTTCATAGCATTTGTCAGTTTATGGTTTTGAGTTTGGGGCCTACAAGCATGTGAGCACCTTGTGGACAGCTATTGTGCTGGCTTTCAATGCCACTGCCCCTTGCACAGGCTGATGCCAGTAGGTTCTCAGCAAATAGTGGTTGAATGAGTACAGTGGATCTGTAAGGCTGACAGGGTATGTAGTGGGGTGAGAGCTGCGGCCTCCATCCTCAGAGGTCTCCCAGGCCATAGGAAGGCAGCCCCCCAGCTCCTCCCAGTGCAGACTTGCAGGAGTGGTTAGGGGAGGGGGGAGACGTGAGATCTGTGTTGGGAGTTAGAGGTAGGATGAAGGTCCAAGGCAGAGAAATTTCTGGGTTTTTACTTTCTTTTTTTCCCCTCTGAGCTTTTACTTTCAGAAGATATGAGATCCTGAGAGATAGTTTGCAAAGATATCTTCCATCTCTAATTTCCTATACTTTATGTCAAATAATAAAAACAGTAATAGCTAATATTACTGTGTATAGAGTCTGTGGCAAGCACTGTTCTAAACACTTTACACATACCACTCATTAAGTCTCACAACTACCCTTACTGAGTATCCCATTTTACAGATAAGGAAACTGAGAGGCAGACAGGTTAAGCAACATTCCCCAAGTTTGTAGAGCTATTAAATAGTGGAGCAGGACTCTGCATAGACCTGCTCTCCTTCAGCTCCAACCATGAGCTCCTGGGAGGTTTGCACTGGCTCTCACCATCCACTGAGCCCCCAGAACTGCGATGGTGCTTTGCATGTGGATGCTCAGGAATCAGGGAGATGGGACAGTCAGCCTGGATTTGGGAGAAAAGGGGCAGAAGGGAAACTGTTGGAGACCTCAGGGGCTGCCTGCGATGCTCTCACACTCTCAGGGGTGGGGGTGGGGAGCAAGGCTGTTGTTATCACTGAGGAGATGGCAATAACTTTCATGCTTCAAGGACAAGAAGGTTGTGATTACATAAGGTAGAAAACTTTGGAAACAAGGTGGGTATCTGTTGAGTGAATTTAATAAATATTTAAGAAAATACCTTCTCTGTATAGAGGTGGCATTTGCAGCGGTTAAGACCATACTCTTGGGTTGAAGGTAGATTCCTCATTAGGAAGCCGGCAGGGAGGGTGGGCTTTGGTCTTGAATGCGTGTCTTCAGGGATGTAGAGGGCAAAGGGGTCAGGGGATGGGAGAGTCTAGCAGGAGTGAAGAAAACTGGGCCAGGGGTAGAAAGGGTCTGTTCCAGGATGGAAATCATAGGGAAGGGACAGGAGGAGACAGATGAGAGGAATGGCAGAGGGTAGAAGAAGTCAGAGCCACAGGACAGGGTCACCAATTGAAGCTGGGCAGTAGGAGAGAGGAAAGGAGAGCTTGAAGGAAGCTGTGTGTAAGGTGAACAGGAAAATGAGTTGCGGACCCCAGAAATAAGGAAGTCAGATGAGGAACTGGTTTGTGGGGAGGGAAGGAAGAGGAAGCAGAAGCGGTATTGACAATAGGCAGGCCAGGAGCATCCTGAACCCCCCCACCCAGTCCCCACCCTCCAGGACCATGCCAGGGTTGCTGGGTATGGGGAGGTCTTGGGGAAGGAACAGGGTGCCAGACAGCAAGGTTTGGGGGTATTTTAATATTTTAACAACCAGTACAAACACGTCAGTGAGTGTGCTCTGATGTCAACATTCTGGGTTTGAGGGGCTGGTGGAGATGGCCCCAGTACCCTGGAAAGGGTGTCCAAGCAAGAGAGTGCACGGAACAGCATAACATGCAGAAGCAGAGACTATGAGGTGGCCTGGCCAGGTTTGAATCCTGGGTCTGCCCCTTGTAGCTGGGTGACCTCGGGCAGATTACTTCAACTCCCATACTCAGTTTTTCCATGTAGAAAAATGAGGACAATACCAATGTGTACGCTCTAGGACTGTTGTGAGGATTAAAGCAGAGTTTAGTACGTGCCTGGCGCATAGTGAGCACTTGTGATTGTCAACTATTATCAGCACAGAGGTGACAAAGGAAATGGGTGACAGTTACTTGAGGAGAAAGAATCAAGAGATAAGAGGTCCCCAGAGAAGCACTCTTGGTGACTACCTGTATTTTGGCAGGAAGAGAGAGGGGTCAGAGAAAGAGAGGCAGAGATGTAGGGATTCAACCCTCACAGGAGCCATCACAGGGCCAGGAGAGGAATGTTCCATGAAAGTTGAGAGACCCATGGTTACGTAGATGTTCCTGAAAAGGTATAAGTCAGCGCATACTTTACAAATAATCTTATTCAAATGCCCCATGGAGAGTTTAGTTAAAGGAACCTTTAGGTGGATTTGTTTGAAAAGAGAATACTCAAGTGTTCTTTAAAACTGGGATCGTCCCCAACCAAGTTTGCCTGACTCGGACACAACGCCTGTGTGCTGTTTCCCTCCCAGCAGTCATGTGGCTAAGTGGTGCTGTTATTTATTCTGGTTAATGTTGGTGGTACCTTGTCGGAATAAGACGGGGACCATGGATGTGGTTTCCAGGGCTCCAGGGAAGGAGGCCGCAGAGGGAAAGTCCCAGCCTTTGGCCTGTGATCCATGTAGCCATGCACAGGTGACTGTAGAACCTGCTCCAGAAGAGCAAGATGTCCTGCCACAGGAGAGCCCCACATTCCTCACAAGGGTGTGAGGCCCAGCCTGACCCTTATATTTTGACCTGGTCTTCCTGATTCTTACGGCTCTTGGCCCAGACCAGCTTCCTACTGTCTGTCCTGCACTCTTCCCACCCCAACACCTGCAGTGGGTGTGGCCTCTCTGCTCTGCCTGGTGAGTGACCAGGGGAAGGAGCTTGCTCATTGCCCCTGGCCACCCAGGGCTGTCTCTCTGCTTCAAACCTCTGGCCACTTTGGAATCTGATCATTCTGGGTATAACCAGAGCTTGAGCTGGTACTGTATCTGGCTTTGCTCCTTGACTTTTCTCTATACAGTATGGGAGGGTGCTTTTTTTCTTAAATAAACAAAGAAGAAAACAGGTTATCACACCATGTGGTTTGTTTTTTTTTTTTTTTTTTTTTGGCTGTACGCGGGCCTCTCACTGCTGTGGCCTCTCCCGTCGCGGAGCACAGGCTCCAGACGCACAGGCTCAGAGGCCATGGCTCACGGGCCCAGCTGCTCCGCGGCATGTGGGCTCTTCCCAGACTGGGACACGAACCCGTGTCCCCTGCATCGGCAGGCGGACTCTCAACCACTGCGCCACCAGGGAAGCCCCCCATGTGCTTTTTTTTTTTTTCCCATGTGCTATTTCATACAATGTATAGGCTGTTGCTTTTCTTTTTTAATCCTCTCCCTTGGAAACCAGTCCCTAGAAACACACCAGGAGGGCTATTGTCCTGCCTGGTGGCAAAATGCAAGGCAAAGTCATTGACGATTGCCCCCTCCAGTTCATTCTTCCTAGAGCAGCCACTGGGGTCTATCTTTAAAATAATTATCAAAATCCTTTTTTCTTGTTTTAGCTTCTTTAAAATTTAATAAGAGGCATGGGGCCTACCTTCTAAGGAAAATACGAAATTCTTATTGAAATATATAAAACAAAATCTGAACAAGTAAAGAGGAAACAAAAGTTTGTTAACAAGCCTTAAAAAAATCTAGATGATGCAAGCACATTCTTTAAATATCCAAATATTTCCAAAAGACTTATAATGAAAAACAATATAAACATTATTTATGTTGTCACAGCATGTAAAGATTGCTTTATTTTGTTTGTTTGTTTTTTGGCCGCACGGCTTGTGGGATCTTAGTTCCCCCCACCAGGGATTGAACCCTGACCCACAGCAGTGAAAGCATGGAGTCCTAACCACTGGACCACCAGGGAATTCCCACAGCATGTAAAGATTGTTTAGTTTAAAGCTAAGTAGTATATTATGATTAGACCTCCATTCTTATCCTTCCTGGACTTTTTTTTTTTAAATTTAATTTAATTTATTTTTTTATAGAGCGGGTTCTTATTAGTCATCAATTTTATACACATCAGTGTATACATGTCAATCCCAATCGCCCAATTCAGCACACCACCATCCCCACCCACCCGCAGCTTTCCCCACTTGGTGTCCATACGTTTGTTCTCTACATCTGTGTCTCAGCTTCTGCCCTGTAAACCGGTTCATCTGTACCATTGTTCTAGGTTCCACATACATGCGTTAATATATGATATTTGTTTTTCTCTTTCTGACTTCCTTCACTGTCTATGACAGTCTCTAGATCCATCCATGTCTCAACAAATGACTCAATTTCATTCCTTTTTATGGCTGAGTAATATTCCATTGTATATATGTACCACAACTTCTTTATCCATTCATCTGTCGATGGGCATTAAGGTTGCTTCCATGACCTGGCTGTTGTAAATAGTGCTGCAATGAACATTGGGGTGCATGCGTCTTTTTATATTATGGTTTTCTCTGGGTATATGCCCAGTAGTGGGATTGCTGGATCATATGGTAATTCCATTTTTAGTTTTTAAGGAACCTCCATACTGCTCTCCATAGTGGCTGTATCAATTTATATTCCCACCAGCAGTGCAAGAGGGTTCCCTTTTCTCCACACCCTCTCCAGCATTTGTTGTTTGTAGATTTTCTGATGATGCCCATTCTAACTGGTGTGAGGTGATACCTCATTGTAGGTTTGATTAGCGTTTCTCTAGTAATTAGTGATGTTGAGCAGCTTTTCATGTGCTTCTTGGCCATCTGTATGTCTTCTTTGGAGAAATGCCTATTTAGGTCTTCTGCCCATCTTTTGATTGGGTTGTTTGTTTCTTTAATATTGAGCTGCATGAGCTGTTTATATATTTTGGAGATTAATCCTTTGTCCGTTGATTCGTTTGCAACTATTTTCTCCCATTCTGAGGGTTGTCTTTTCGTCTTGTTTATGGTTTCCTTTGCTGTGCAAAAGCTTTTAAGTTTCATTAGGTCCCATTTGTTTATTTTTGTTTTTATTTCCATTACTCTAGGAGGTGGATCATAAAAGATCTTGCTGTGATTTATGTCAAAGAGTGTTCTTCCTATGTTTTCCTCTAAGAGTTTTATAGTGTCCAATCTTACATTTAGGTCTCGAATCCATTTTGAGTTTATTTTTGTGTATGGTGTTAGGGAGTGTTCTAATTTCATTCTTTTCCATGTAGCTGTCCAGTTTTCCTAGCACCACTTATTGAAGAGACTGTCTTTTCTCCATTGTATATCCTTGCCTCCTTTGTCATAGATTAGTTGACCATAGGTAAGTGGGTTTATCTCTGGGCTTTCTATCTTGTTCCATTGATCCTTCTGTTTTTGTGCCAGTACCATATTGTCTTGATTACTGTAGCTTTGTAGTATAGTCTGAAGCCAGGGAGTCTGATTCCTCCAGCTCCGTTTTTTTCCCTGAAGACTGTTTTGGCTATTCGGGGTCTTTTGTGTCTCCATACAAATTTTAAGATTTTTTGTTCTATCTCCGTAAAAAATGCCATTGGTAATTTGATAGGGATTGCATTGAATCTGTAGATTGCTTTGGGTAGTATAGTCATTATCACAATATTGATTCTTCCAATCCAAGAACATGGTATATCTCTCCATCTGTTGGTATCATCTTTAATTTCGTTCATCAGTGTCTTATAGTTTTCTGCATACAGGTCTTTTGTTTCCCTAGGTAGGTTTATTCCTAGGTATTTTATTCTTTTTGTTGCAATGGTAAATGGGAGTGTTTCCTTAATTTCTCTGTCAGATTTTTCATCATTAGTGTATAGGAATGCAAGAGATTTCTGTGCATTAATTTTGTATCCTGCAACTTCACCAAATCATTGATTAGCTCTAGTAGTTTTCTGGTGGCATTTTTAGGATTCTCTATGTATAGTATCATGTCATCTGCAAACAGTGACAGTTTTACTTCTTCTTTTCCAATTTGTATTCCTTTTATGTCTTTTTCTTCTCTGATTGCCGTGGCTAGGACTTCCAAAACTATGTTGAATACTAGTGGTGAGAGTGGACATCCTTGTCTTGTTCCTGATCTTAGAGGAAATGCTTTCAGTTTTTCAGCATTGAGAATGATGTTTGCTGTGGGTTTGTCGTATATGGCCTTTATTATATTGAGGTAGGTTCCCTCTATGCCCACTTTCTGTAGAGCTTTTATCATAGATGGGTGTTGAATTTTGTCAACAGCTTTTTCTGCATCTATTGAGATGATCATATGGATTTTATTCTTCAATTTGTTAATATGGTATAGCACATTGATTGATTTGCACATATTGAAGAATCCCTGGGATAAATCCCACTTGATCATGGTGTATGATCCTTTTAATGTGTTGTTGGATTCTGTTTGCTAGTATTTTGTTGAGGATTTTTGCATCTATATTCATCAGTGATATTGGTCTGTAATTTTCTTTTTTTGTAGTATCTTTGTCTGGTTTTGGTATCAGGGTGATGGTGGCCTCATACAATGAATTTGGGAGTGTTCCTTCCTCTGCAATTTTTCGGAAGAGTTTGAGAGGATGGGTGTTACCTCTTCTCTAAATGTTTGATAGAATTCACCTGTGAAGCCATGTGGTCATGGACTTTTGTTTGTTGGAAGATTTTTAATCACAGTTTCAATTTCCTTTTCTGTGATTGGGCTGTTCATATTTTCTATTTCTTCCTGGTTCAGTCTTGGAAGGTTATACCTTTCTTAAGAATTTGTCCATTTCTTCTGGGTTGTCCAATTTATTGCCATAGAGTTGCTTGTAGTAGTGTCATCGGATGCTTTGCATTTCTGCAGTGTCTGTTGTAACTTCTCCTTTTTCATTTCTAATTTTATTGATTTGAGTTCTCTCCCTCTTTTTCTTGATGAATCTGGCTAATGGTTTATCAATTTTGTTTATCTTCTCAAAGAATGAACTTTTATTTTTATTGATCTTTGCTATTGTTTTCTTTGTTTCTATTTCATTTATTTCTGCTCTGATCTTTATGATTTCTTTCCTTCTACTAACTTTGGGTTTTGTTTGTTCTTCTTTCTCTAGTCCCTTTAAGTGTAAGGTTAGATTGTTTATTTGAGATTTTTCTTGTTTCTTGAGGTAGGCTTGTATAGCTATAAACTTCCCTCTTAGAACTGCTTTTGCTGTATCCCATAGGTTTTGGATTATCGTGTTTTCATTGTCATTTGTCTCTAGGTATTTTTTGATTTCCCCTTTGGTTTCTTCAGTGATCTCTTGGTTATTTAGTAACGTATTGTTTAGCCTCCATGTGTTTGTGTTTTTTACATTGTTTTCCTTGTAATTCATTTCTAATCTCATAGTGTTGTGGTCAGAAAAGATGCTTGATATGATTTCAATTTTCTTAAATTTACTGAGGCTTGATTTTTGACCCAAGATGTGATCTATCCTGGAGAATGTTCCATGTGCACTTGAGAAGAAAGTGTAATCTGCTGTTTTTGGATGGAATGTCTTATAAATATCAATTAAATCTATCTGGTCTGTTGTGTCATTTAAAGCTTCTGTTTCCTTATATATTTTCATTTTGGTTGATCTGTCCATTGGTGTAAGTGAGGTGTTAAAATCCCCCATTATTATTGTGTTACTGTCGATTTCCTCTTGTATAGTTGTTAGCAGTTGCCTTATGTATTGAAGTGTTCCTATTTTGGGTGCATATATATTTACAATTGTTATATCTTCTTCTTGAATTGATCCCTTGATCATTATGTAGTGTCCTTCCTTGTTTTGTTCTTTATTTTAAAGTCTATTTTATCTGATATGAGTATTACTACTCCAGCTGCCTTTTGATTTCCGTTTGCATGGAATATCTTTTTCCATTCCCTCACTTTCAGTCTGTATGTGTCCCTAGGTCTGAAGTGGGTCTCTTGGAGACAGCATATGTATGGGTCTTGTTTCTGTATCTATTCAGCAAGCCTGTGTCTTCTGGTGGAGCATTTAATCCATTCACGTTTAAGGTAATTATTGATATGTATGTGCCTATGACCATTTTCTTAATTGTTTTGGGTTTGTTTTTGTAGGTTCTTTTCTTCTCTTGTGTTTCCCACTTAGAGAAGTTCCTTTAGCATTTGTTGTAGAGCTGGTTTGGTGGTGCTGATTTATCTTAGCTTTTGCTTGTCTGTAAAGCTTTTGATTTCTCTATCGAATCTGAATGAGATCCTTGCCGGGTAGAGTAATCTTGGTTGTAGGTTCTTCCCTTTCAACACTTTAAGTATATCATGCCACTCCCTCTGGCTTATAGAGTTTCTGCTGAGAAATCAGCTGTTAACCTTATGGGAATTCCCTTGTATGTTATTTGTCATTTTTCCCTTGCTGCTTTCAATAATTTTTCTTTGTCTTTCATTTTTGCCAGTTTGATTAATATGTGTCTCGGCGTGTTTCTCCTTGGGTTTATCCTGTATGGGACTCGCTGTGCTTACTGGACTTGGGTGGCTATTTCGTTTCCCATGTTAGGGACGTTTTCGACTATAATCTCTTCAAATATTTTCTCTGGTCCTTTCTCTCTCTCTTCTCCTTCTGGGACCCCTATAATGCAAATGTTGTTGCGTTCAGTGTTGTCCCAGAGGTCTCTTAGGCTGTCTTCATTTCTTTTCATTCTTTTTTCTTTATTCTGTTCCGTGGCAGTGAATTCCACAATTCTGTCTTCCAGGTCACTTGTCGGTTCTTCTGCCTCAGTTATTCTGCTATTGATTCCTTCTAGTGTAGTTTTCATTTCAGTTATTATATTGTTCATCTCTGTTTGTTCTTTAATTCTTCTAGGTCTTTGTTAAACATTTCTTGCATCTTCTCGATCTTTGCCTCCATTCTTTTTCCGAGGTCCTGGATCATCTTCACTATCATTATTCTGACTTCTTTTTCTGGAAGGTGCCTATCTCTGCTTCATTTAGTTGTTTTTCTGGGGTTTTATCTTGTTCCTTCATCTGGTACATATCCCTCTGCCTTTTCATCTTGTCTGTCTTTCTGTGAATGTGTTTTTTGTTCCACTGGCTGCAGGATTGTAGTTCTTCTTGCTTCTGCTGTCTGCTAGTGTTGGAGGGTCTCCTGCTGAGGCAGGGGATGGCTTTGGCTCACTGTGGGAACAAGGACACTGACAGCAGAAGTACTCTTCCTGGTCTTTCTAATTCCTGTTTTTGAGGGGACATCATTCATCTTTATCAGAGGCTTTTTTTTAATGCTCCACTATATCAGGTTTTTTTTTTTTTCCCCACAAACAGTTTATTCAGATTGGACTTACACAATGAATGTAGAATTCTGAGTTTGGTGTCTCAGATACCCATTATGGGAACACATGCACAGATAAATACACATAGTTAAAGTTAATTCTAAAGTCAGAAAGACTTGGTTTGTGCAAACT
The DNA here is from genome assembly GCF_003676395.1 of Aethalodelphis obliquidens. Taxonomy (NCBI): domain Eukaryota; kingdom Metazoa; phylum Chordata; class Mammalia; order Artiodactyla; family Delphinidae; genus Aethalodelphis; species Aethalodelphis obliquidens. The sequence continues at coordinate 2,789,204 of NW_020837963.1, read as the reverse complement.
TGGTATAAGTGTAAATGGTTGCATGTTAATTTATGGATTTTTCTGGTAAAGGCAACTATAGGTGTCATCAGCCAGTGAAAGCAAAATATTGTTACTTCCAAATATGTACAATATCCAAAGTACCTCTATTTGTACAGCTAATAGGTAATTTTGAAATTAATATTTGTAATTCTCATTTACTATCTCCTAAATGTAATCAGATTGTCCATTTTGGTACATGTTTTGTTACAGCATCAATATCATCTAAGTTTCAGTGTTAATGAAAAGGTCATCTGAGTAAGACGTGGCTAACATTTTTCTTTCCTCGCCTATGCTAGAAATCTCCAGCTTTGACAAAAAAGGAGCTTTAAGTAAGAGTAGGAACTGTTGGTTAGCTTCATAGAATGATAGCCATTGTAATTTTTAAAAATATAGAACTATTAGAATTTTCCATCTAGATAAATGAGAATAATTAAGATATGGTTGCCAGGAATTTTAAAACTCTTATATGTTGTGAAAATCCATGAAGACTGCAGAGCTATGTGATCTCACTCCAGAAAAGGCAGGCAGCAGGAAACCAGATACTTTGGACACCACTGTTCAAATAGTTGCTGTGAGTCTCACAGCCTCCAACAAGGGCTTCGGAACCTCCCTCAGAATCAGGGGCTTCTTGCTTCTCAAACAGCATGCGTGTGAGGAAAGTAGGCAGAGTAGGCTTTTTAAAGACACAGTAGACTGTTGGCTTGTTTGTTTAAACTTGCTTTCTGGGATTAGCTGTATTACTTTTGTGAGTTTTGGGCTGAAGGTTAGGCAAAGGTTAAGCAGCGGATTTTAACATGTGTGATAGGGGTTTGTTCTTCATGAGAAGGGGAAAGCTTTTCCCCGGTCGACCCTAATGCTCTTGCCTTAAATGCTTTACACTATCTGTATGTGTAAGGAGGCTCAGGGCAGCACAGAGCAACTTAAACCCCAGTGCATGAACCCGTAACATTCATGAGAATCTATCTTTGGGAACTGTTACATAGCCTCCCAGCTTACCGGTCAGATATGGCTGTTGCATTAGCACTAACCAAGTCACACTGGACTGCATTAGGGGATTAGAAACCAAGTGAAGACTTTCTTTTTTAACAGAAATGATCACAGCTAAATATTTGTGAAAGTAAAGCAAAAGAGTATTCTTAGGTGTTTAAATGCTATATTTCCTTACTGTTTTTTCTTCTTTTTTTAAAGGCTGCAATGATCTTAAATATTTTTTCATAGATCACTGTTCATTCTTTAAACATATTACTGTTTGTTTATAGGGGTAGTTTCCAGTTTCAAGTGCTTTTATAAATCCCCAAGAATGGTAGTAAGTGCCACATACCTCAGTGACATCACTGTTTTTACAACTATATTTTAGGAGAGGGAGATACACACACACAGAATAAAAAATAAGAAAAGTTGTAGTGACAGAGGATGGCTGACCCTTGCCTCACACCCTCGGCATTCACTCTGTGAGGTGCAGCCACACAAGACTACTTGCTGCACCCCAGGGGGATTGGGGGTCAGGGAGGTTGGTGGGAGGTGTTGCTTGGCTCCCTTCCCAAGCCTTTGCACTGACCTCTACTCCAGCCTCCAGGTCTTGGGGAGGAGACTTTCTCTGCAAGTCTGTTGCACATTTCTAACAATATACTTATCACTCTATGTTTAACCATCTTTCCTTGTTTGCCTTCCTTGGTGGACTACGGTCAACTTCTCTCTTATTTACCTCTGTGTCCCTAGAGCTTGACACAGTTCCGAGAACAGAGTATGTGCTCAATAAATGTTTAACAAGTGAATAAATGAACACTGAAGTCTCAGCTACTTGATGTTTAAAGAGTCACCACCCCACCCTCCACCCCCTGTACAATACATAATATTCAGGGGCCAAGCAACTGAATTCCACATATTTAATTTTTGTTGCCTTTTTTAGTCTGCTACCACATTTTTTAAAAGTTGTGATAAAATACACATAACATAAAATTTACCACCTTAGCCTTTTTTGAGTGTACAGTTCAGTGGTATTAAATACATTCCCATTCTTGTGCAACCATTACCACCATCCATCCCCTAAACTCTTTTCGTCTTGTAAAACTGAAAGTCTATACCCATTAAACAGTAACTCCCCATTTTCCCTTCCCCCAGCCCCTGGTAACCACCATTACATTTCTGTCTCTGTGATTTTGACTACTCTGAGTACCTCATGTGAGTGGAATCATAGAGTTTTTGTCTTTTTATGACTGGCTTATTTCGCTTAGTGTAATGTCCTCAAGATTCACCTGTGTTGCAGCATATGTCAGAATTTCCTTACTTTTTTTTTTTTTTGCTGTACACGGGCCTCTCACTGTTGTGGCCTCTCCCGTTGTGGAGCACAGGCTCCGGACGCGCAGGCTCAGCGGCCATGGCTCACGGGCCTAGCTGCTCCGCGGCATGTGGGATCTTCCCGGACCGGGGCACGAACCCGTGTCCCCTGCATCGGCAGGTGGACTCTCAACCACTGTACCACCAGGGAAGCCCAAAATTTCCTTACTTTTTAAGTTGAATATTATTCCATTGTATGTATATACCACATTTTGCTTATCCGTTCATCCATCAATAGACATTTGAATTGCTTCTATGTTTTAGTTATTGTGAATAATACTGCAATGAACGTGGGTATACAAATATTTCTTCAAGACCCTGCTTTCAATTCTTTTGGTATATACCCAGAAGTATAATTGCTGGATCATATAATAATGCTATTTTTAATTTTTTGAGGAACTGCCACATGTTTCCCACAGCAGCTGTATGGTTTCACATTCTCACCAACAGTGCAGAGGATTCCTGTTTCTTCACATCCTCACCAACACCTCTTACTTTCTTTTCTGTTTGTTTGCTTTTGTTTTCCTCTCTATTCAGACCTCCACTTACCTTCTACATTCTTCCTCTGTTTTTCTTTTGTTCTTTTTTTGCGGTATGCGGGCCTCTCACTGTTGTGGCCTCTCCTGTTGCGGAGCACAGGCTCCAGACGCGCAGGCCCAGCGGCCATGGCTCACGGGCCCAGCCGCTCCGCGGCTTGTGGGATCTTCCCAGACCGGGGCACGCACCCGTGTCCCCTGCATCGGCAGGCAGACTCCCAACCACTGCGCCACCAGGGAAGCCCTCTTCCTCTGTTTTGATGATCTTGCCTCCTACTCCATTAAGAAATCAGACACCGGCTGGTAAAAGCTCACTTACCTTCTATATAAAATTAGGTTCAACCATGAGTAACAGAAAAACCCAAAACAACAGTGGCCTCTACAAAGACAATGTTTATCTCGCGCACGAAATCCCCAGCCATTCATTCCAGGGCTGGCACGGCCACCCACAGTGTCAGAGCCCACATGTCTGTCTGGCTCCTTGAGCGGTACCTGGGTTAATGCCTAGTACATAATGAGCTCACAGTAATAGTTGTTGAATGACTGAAAATAGGGTTTATTAACAGACATTAAAAACGTTTAAAAACTTTTGATATATAGAACCAACCTGACTTCCTAAAGGGCAGACACATTCTCAGTGTCCCCAGTAATATGTGAAGATAATCAGTTTTACTACATCAGCCATGGCCAGTGTGGTTTTTTCCCTGCCCGTTTAATAAGCAAAAACAGATGCCTTATTAAACTTTCATTTGTGTTTTTATCAACAGGGAGAGTGAACATTGTTTATTTTCTTGTTGTATTTCCCCTTCTACAAATGGTTTTATTTCCTTCCTCATGCTTTACTCATAAATCTACATAAGTTTTTTTTAATGATAAAGATATTCTTTGTCATTTGCTACAAATATTTGTATGTATATTCTTGTATATATGAGTATGTGTATACGCAGTTGTGTGTGTAATTCACACGTTCTAGCCTCCAGTAACTAGCATGCAGTAGTGAAGGGCGTTCCTCATGCACTCAAGCTTTTGCCGTGGACATTCCTGGGTTGGAATCCTGGCTCTGCTTCTTTAAAGCTGAGGGACGTACCCTTGTTCAAATTACTCAACCTTCCTAAGCTTAGTATCCTCCTCTGTAAAATGATCATTGTACTTAAATATGTATATGTATTTTGAAAACACTTTATACAGTGAAGTTCGTGGAGCTAATCTTTTGTAATTTTATCTATTGCACGTCAAGGTTTAAAAACTCCTCTGCATGCTGAAAGCTTGATAAACATTCAATTATTTTTTTTTGATATTTTTTTAATGGTAGAGTTTTACTCAGTATTTAATTGTCTTTCTGTATGAACCCTTAGGTGTTAGAACATTGGCAGAAGCCAGAGATGTGTGTGGACTTGTGAAGTCAGGAGAAGATTGATCCCTGCCCTCGGGGGGCCTACACTTTTGTTAAGGGGCAAACACACTGATTGGAAACAGGTTCATCTATTTTCCTCATGCTGCAATGAGTGGGTTAGCAGGGCAGGATTATGGGGCAGGCTCAGTTGGGGTACCAGTCCCTAAAAAGTGGTGAGATGGTACCGGGTACGTGATAAGATGGGGAAATCTGTGGTTCTAGATCACCTCAAGGGAGGCTATGGCATGGCACAGGGCTAGAAGAAGTACTTGAATAAGCTGCTTAGGGTAGGTGGACTGAGACTCCACCTGTACCTGAAGATCTTGCTTGAGCGAAAACAGTTGATAGTCTGGCCACCTTCTGAGGGGCCGGAGCCTAGTTTATTTTCAGGCTTAGTTTTGCTGCGTGATGGATGCCAGCTGAAATGCTGAGAAAATAGTCACCACCATCTTTCCTCTCCACTCTTGCCCTGCACTGCTGAGTCTCCACTCCTGTTTGAACACTACTTTTTCTATTTAAAGAATAGCTGCTTAAAGTGATGGGTTCATAAATGGCCACAAATACAGTTCCTTCACTGCTCAAGGCCTTGGTTGCCCCACCTCTTAGAAGCTCCTCTGAGGCTACACCCTGTTGTCAAACACAGACATGGCTTTCTTGATCCTGAGAGTCAGGTCCTGAACTAAGGGTACAGAAAGACCTAAGCTCTCAGGCATTTGACAGCTTCTCTACTGATGGCCAGATCTGGACAGTTGACCAGTTCTGTGGGCTATCTGCCCCAGCTCAGGCTTCCTCATCCACCTGTCCTATGTTAGCACCTACCTGTTTAATCAGGATTCCCACATAATTCCTGCTCAGAAGAGTGGTCAGCTTCGATTCTGACCAGCCATGGCTCAGGCCTACTTCCTGGCCGGCAGGCCTCTCCCTGGAAGACCTAGGCTGTTGTTGCCCTTTCCTGGGGAGTCTGTGTATGAGGGACCCGCATGTTCCTCCTGGGCATCCTCAGCTCTCAGGGAGGAGACATGCTGCAGGTCCAGGCACCTGCCTGTGAGCCACACAGCCCCTTCTGCAGAAACTAAACAAAAGGTCCCAGAGCCCAAAGGCTCAGCAAGCTACGAGCCTGTCTGCTCTCTGAGGGCAAATAAATGAGTCCTGTGTGTGTGTGTGGGGGGGCAGTTGCTGAAGGCGAAGCTGGAAGCCTGGAAAGGCAGGGGCCCCGAGAGAGGCTGAGTGAACAAGACTTCAGCTATTCAGATGGAATTGTTGTTGTTGTTTTAATTTATTTATTCATTTATTTAATTTTTGGCTGTTTTGGGTCTTTCCTGCTGCACGCGGGTTTTCTCTAGTTACTGAGGGCGGGGGTAGTCTTTGTTGCTGTGTGTGGGCTTCTCTTTGCTGTGGCTTCTCTTGTTGCAGAGCAAGGGCTCTAGGCGCGTGGGCTTCAGTAGTTGTGGCTCGCGGGGTCTAGAGCGCAGGCTCAGTAGTTGTGGCGCACGGGCTTAGTTGCTCCGCGGAATGTGGGATCTTCCCGGACCAGGGCTCAAACCCGTGTCCCCTGCATTAGCAGGCGGATTCATAACCACTGTGCCACCAGGGAAGCCCTGGAATTGTTATTGATTCGGAGAGAACAGGAAGTAGGGAGGGAGAGGCTGGCAGTCAAGGGTAGCCACAGCCCTCCCGGCCGGGGCTACATATCATTTGGGGTCTGTACCCCACTCTGCCTCAGACTAAATGGGTTGCTGGAAGCCACCCACTAACCACTCTGGGCTTGAGCTTCCTATTGTGCAATGATGATAATACTATCTGGCCAGCCCAATCCTAGGGCCATTGTGTCTCAGATGGAAGAGGTGGAATTGTCAGTAATGTATTAGTATGGCAATATTGTAGTGTTTTTTGCAGTTAAATTAATATTTTAAATTGAGATCATTAATGAAAATGATGAGTGGAGATCACTTTAAAAAGTTTAAGGAATTGTTAGAACAAGTGAAATATAGTTCCTAATCCCTAAAAATTATGATTTAAAACAAGGAGCAAGAAAGGTATTTATAATACATTAAGTTAAAAAAGTTACTAATTTGTAAAATAAGACCTCATTTTTATTTAAAAAATATGAAAACATAGTCATGTGTCATTAGGAAAATATCTGGGAGTTGTACAGCAAAATGTTAACTATTGTTTTCTCTGGGATTTCATGTGACATGAAAAATATAATTATTTTCAAAAGTTTATCTGTACTTTTCCATTTTTATACAATAAGTGTAACTTTTAAAATAAAGAATTAAAAGGTTTTTAACAAGAAAAAAATTGTTAAAAGAAGAAGTACACCTGTTTAGGCCGTAGAATAAAAGTATCAAACCCAGAGGGACACGGACCAGCCTGCAGGGAAGGGGCCTCATTACCTGCCTGTGCCAAGGCCAAGGCTTTCCCCTTAGAGGGGAAGGGGGCCCCACCTGACTGGGGGGACTCAGATCCAGGGGAGACCCCCTCCTGCTCCCACACACACTGGTGAAAGGACAAGACCCTCACCATCACCTCTCCTTGCCATCTGCCCTGTAAGCAGAGAACCAGTTGGCAGATACAATGAGTCATTTGTTTTTAATTTCTGTTGGTATTTTTTTTTTTTTTTTTATTTTGTGGTATGCGGGCCTCTCACTGTTGTGGCCTCTCCCGTTGCGGAGCACAGGCTCCGGATGCGCAGGCTTAGTGGCCATGGCTCGCGGGTCCAGCCGCTCCGCGGCATGTGGGATCTTCCTGGACCGGGGCACGAACCCATGTCCCCTGCATCGGCAGGCGGTCTCTCAACCACTGCGCCACCAGGGAAGCCCTCTGTTGGTATTTTTTAAAATTAAAAAAAAATTTTTTTTGCCTTGTCGCATGGCATGTGGGATCTTAGTTCCCCAACCAGGAATCAAACCCACACCCCCTGCGTTGGAAGCATGGAGTCCTAACAACTGGACCACCAGGAAAGTCCCTATTGGTATTCTTAAAAGTAGACATGTGACACATGCTCATTGTAAAATAGCAAAACAATACAGGTGCATATATAGTAAAAAAAAAAAAAAAAAGAAAAAGAAAACTTAAAACATCAGAGTCCTTCCCTCAGCGCCTCAAATCCCAACCTCCAGGGGTAAGTTATAGAGTAAGTTTCTGGAGGTTTTTGCAGTAGACATATGCTTGTATAGCTTGTCCACATAGCTGTTGAAGAAGCATATTTATGATCCTTGTAAGGAACAGCAGATTGTAAAGCTGCTCCTCCCCTCAACTCAGCATTTTTGTGTTTTTTAAAAGCATGTAAATGGAAGTTATCACTGGTTTTCAAGATTATGGGTGATTTTGATGTTCTTTTTTCCTAGTGTGTTCACTGTAGGATAATCAGATATTCTGTAAATTTACAACAGTTTTAAGTCTCCCCACCCAAGAAATGTAGTGGCTGAGTTCTTTGCACCTTAATGTGACTGAAGGAGGTCCTGGTTGGACAGAGGCATCCCTGCTGGTGGGAGGAAGGCAGGACCAGGATTAGAGTGAGGCACTTGCCTTGGGCATAACATTTAAGGGGATGCCAAAAAGCCCTAAACCCTCAGGAATCAAGATAAATAATACTTTAAAGCAGTATTTTTAAAAATCAAAATTAATGCAAAAAACCCCACAATGAACAAAATTTTAAAGAAAATCTTGTATTTGCATGGTCCTGTCATTATTTGCCTCACCCTAGTTGGAATGGGTCCTCCCTGGTAGAAGGGATCCTTTGGAAATGGTAAGCACTTTGGGAAAGGGCAGTTCACAGCAGAAGGGAGGCCCTGGCTCGGGGTGGGCTGGGAGTGATGGGAGAGGGAAGCTGGGAGAACATACGTGGGGCTCCATGGGAATTCCCTGACCAGCTACAAGCTTCATGTTGGTGAGGAGATAGAAAGTGGACCCAGCACAGCCTCGGGATTCTCTGTTCTCTCAGCTCCCTCATGGCTGCTGGAGCTGTGGGTTCACAGAAGGTCTCCTGAGCGTGGAGCACATCTCTGCTGCAGAGAGAGAAGGAGGAGGGGAAGGTGTGGGAGAGGGGGCTCCTGCAGAAGCCAGGCTTGGGAGGAAGCCCACCTAAGGCTCAGTTAGGTACTTATCCAACAAGAAAGATGTAGCCAAAAAAGATCAGGTTTTCCCTTGCAGTAGAAACTTGTTTATCTGTGTGCTTTCTCCACCTTTTGGCCTTGTACTGTTTTAATAGTGATCTTTCCAATTCATAAGTGAAGATCTAAAAGTGAAAATATTGTAAAAATATGGAAAATGTTCAACCTCACTAATAATAAAATATCCAAATTAAAACAGTACTGAGATTACATTTTTCACCTGTCACATTTAGCAAGTTAAAAAAAATATGTGTTAAGTGCAGTGCCTTCCTCTGGGGAAGATGCAGGGAGGTGAGCACTCCTAGTCATTGCTGGTGACAGGGAACACTGTAGAGTTTTTTGGAAAGAATTTGGCTGCATGTGTTATTAGTCTTAACAATCATAGGCTTTGGCACCATAATTCCTCTCCTGACAATCAAGCCTAAGGAAATACTCCAAATATGAAAAAAGTGCTGACGCAGAAAGGTGTACATTGCAGCAAAAGTTTGGAATAGTCTGATTTTATCTTATGACAGGGTAGTCAGCTGACAGCACAGCTTTAGGCATCCCGTCCTGCAAGGTTCAGAGGAAGAAAGGGAAAGAAAGTCTGCTTCAAAGACCCATATGCCCCAAGGCCCTACACCCAGAGGGAGCTTGTTTTAGGAAACTTTTGCCCCAAACGAGCTTCTGTTAATGGTTTCTACATTTTAAACTTCTTCTTTCCTTATTCTCCCATTCCCATGGGTCCTAAATTTTACTTAATGGACAAAAAAATTTCAAATTACCTAAACAAAAATAACCACCTCCATCCCTGCTTTTCCACCTAGAAAATTCCTCCTCAAGTCTTCCAGAATGTCTCCCTTTCTGTGAGGCCTGGTCTTACCAGCCCTGACAGTGCTTCTCCTCTGTGCCCCCACAGGGATCTCTGTACTTCTCTCATGAGGCTAATTCCACAGTATTATCCTCAGGGCCCAGTGGCACCGGTTTTGGCACTGGGTGAATGTGGCTTTGAATCTCTGTTCGGCTATGTATGCTATTGCTGTGTGACTTTGGGCTAGTGATGTTACCTCTCTGAGTCTCTGTGTCTGCATCTGAAACATCTGGATGATGATACCTGTTAGGGTTGGGGTGAGAAATCTTGCCTTTAATGAGTGTTTGCTGAGCACCTACTCTGTGCTAGACATGACACGAGATTTTAGGAGTTTATATTCTAGTCTGTGAATCCCATGGTGGCCAAATACACGTATCATACAGTTAAGGATCTTGGTGACAGCAGTGAAGGAAATAGAGTGTATGAGTTTCCTATTGCTGCTACAACTAATTACCACAAACTCAGTGACTTAAAACAACACAAATTTATCATCTTACAGTTCTGGATGGCAGGAATCTCACTGGGCTAAAGTTGAGGTGTCTGCAGAGCTGCATTCCCTCTGGGGGCTCAAGAGGAAAATCTGTTCCTTGCCTTTTCCTGTGTCTATAGACTGCCCTCATTTCTTGGCTACTGGCCCTCTTTTATTGTTAAAGCCAGCAATCACATCACTCTGCTTCTCTCTTTTAAGGACTCTTGTGATTAACGTTGGGTCCACCTGAATATCTTGCATTAGTGTGTACAATTGCTGCACCAGTATTATTGGCTAAAGTCCGTACTTTACATTAAGGTTCACTTTGCGTTTTCTATGGGTTTTGACAAATGTGTGATGCCATGTATCCACCATTACAGTATTATACAGAATAGTTTCACTAACTTGAAAAATCCTCTGTTCATCCTTCCTTGCCTCCCCTGAACCCCAGGTAACTGCCAACCTTTTTATTGTCTCCATAGTTTTGCTTTTTCCAGGATGTCATATAGTTGGAATCGTACGGTATGTAGGTTTTTCAAACTGACTTCTTTCATTTAGCAATATGCATTTAAGATTCTCCTATGTCTTTTTGTGGCTGGATAGCTCATTTCTTCTTATTGCTAAATAATATTCCATAGTATGCATGTACTACAGTTTGTTTATCATTCACCTATTATTGCAGGACATCTTGGTTGCTTCCAATTTTGTGCAGTTATGAGTAAAACTGCTATCAACATCTGTGTGTAGGTTTGCATGGACATAAGTTTTAAACTTGATTTAGTTGAGATTTAGTTTCAGTGAGTCAGATCCAGCTCAGTTGAATGTCATTTTAACATGTGTTTCACATCTAATATGCCTGAATATCCTCTGTGCTCCAAATTCATGCAAGATGTTCACTGGATCAAGCTGGATGAGAAATCAGTGAGTTAGAAAAGGAGAAAAGGCAGTGGACTCAGATGAACATGTACTGGAAGAACTACTTTTTATTCGCTTCTAAAATCCTGACATTTAATTCACACATAAGTCTGAAATTTGAATATGAAAACATTCTCATTCCCAAATTTCATGGACAGGAAGTACAGAAAACCCTAAATATACTGAACTTGGGCTGGCCTCAGTGAAATGGCAGTGATGAAACTAAAAATAAACTAAACCTACAACTTAACTAAATTTAAATTAAAACTTTGAAAAAGCCTCAAGGTCAACCCAAATTGTCTATTTTATAGTCAGTAGAAACAAGTAGAACCAAGAGTCACATATTTCAGGGGTCAGGGAAAGCTGAATCACTGAGACAGAGGATGAGTGATTTCTGGAATGAAAAAAATGTTATTCCTCAGGATCAAAGTTAATCAGCCTGATGTGCAAATTTAGAGATTATTGCATTTATTTGCATGTTGCTGGTTGAGTAACACTTTTTGCATTTATGTATTTCTACTTGAGTTAAAAATGTTGGGGGCTTCCCTGGTGGCGCAATGGTTAAGAATTCGCCTGCCAGTGCAGGGGACATGGATTCGAGCCCTGGTCCGGGAAGATCCCACGTGCCGTGGAGGAACTAAGTCCATGAGCCACAACCACTGAGCCTGTGCTCTAGAGCCCGCGCACCACAGCTACTGAAGCCCGTGTGCCTAGGGCCCGTGCTCCGCAACAAGACAAGCCACTGCAATGAGAAGCCCGCGCACCGCAACGAAGAGTAGCCCCCGCTCGCGGCAACTAGAGAAAGCCCGCGTGCAGCAACAAAGACCCAACGCAGCTGAAAATAAATTTATTTTTTTAAAAAAAAGAAAAGAATGTTATGACTGGGCCTCAGTTTCTTCACTGGTTAAAGGACAGAGATTACTTGAGCTCTAAGATGTCTTCTGATACACCAGCATGCCAAGGCTGAAACACTGTGGGAGAGTAAACAGACTCTTCGATTACCTAGACTGTTTAGGAAATGGGATATTCTGATTAGCAATACTTTCTGATCAATTGATAATTGACCCTGATTCATTTTTGGTTCAAAATTTGTTAGAAATTATAAGTCTAATTTTGCTTTGGATAATCGAAGTCCAGAGAATATAAGGGAATTTTTCTTGAGGACTTTTCTGATTAAGCATTGGGGTTTCAGAGATGGAGATAGATAAGATGGAGGAAACTGAACAGGAATGAATGCACTGAGGCCAGGTTTTACCTTAAGGAAGTTATTAACAGTAAATATTTTCTATTAACTTGCAGTTCCTTTACTTCAGATAAATTGTCTCAGAAAAAGATCCAGGCAATTGAATATCTGGATTACTTGAGTACAGGATAAGGAGTTAAGTTGAGGTGTGCCAGTTAGCCACTGTGAAACGCATCCTAGCTGTGAATTTTGCAGGGATGAGACCACTTAAGAATCTTCACAGTTATGTATTGTCTTAAGACTTCAAAACTTACTGTCCTTTGAGTACCCAGTTTGCCTGGTGGGTCAACCAGAAGGGTAGTAGATAGAGATTAAAGCCCTTTAAAATTGTATCGCAGTGGGGGTGTGATATGAAGCGTGTCAGAGGCTGTTGGGAATGTTTTTGGATTGGGCCCAAACTTCCCACCGGGAGTAGGAGGGGCTACGAGTCAGCTGGTGCAGTCACTGTGGCCATTCCCCTGGGTTTGACCTACTTTGGATTCCTGGCTGTATTTGCTTTGGGCAGGATTGGCAGTACATTTGGTTTTTGAACTGGCTTGCTTTCTTGCCTTTCCTGGCGGGACTGCTAGAGTTTGTCGTTCCCTTGGATTTTGTTGGTCCCATATTTGAGGACCTACTTTCAGTTTCAGGTGCAACCTCTTCCTGGTACTTGCTTGCCTCCCAGGCCTGGACAGTGTCCTGGGCATGTCTGGGAATTCTCTGGAATGCCGTGGACCAGGAAGAGGACTTTGGGGTCTGTATTTCTGGGCACTGACACATCACTGGTTTTTACCCTGTGATGTGTATAGTCATGCACCTCTCAGGGTAAACTACAAACCTTTAACTTATTTTTATTAACTAGAAAAGCCGTAGCACTAACATTAGCAGTGCTCTTGGGGGTGGTCTGGCGTTCCCTATGAATTAAAACACCTATCTTCAATTCTCATATTTTCTCTCCCAGGGGATTTGTAAGTCAAATGTCTCGTGGCCCTGAGGGTTGTGTGTGTGTGTGTCTGTGTGTGCGCACACACGTGTGTGTGAGATTTGGATCATGTTAAAGGTTAGATGAGTAATGTCAGACAGCCAACTTTCTGAACATTGACATCTTCTAAATCTTATGCCTTCTTTGTTAAATTTACAGGGATAATCGTCTTTCAAAAAGCCATGATCTCACCATGCATAATATGAATTAATCTGTATTTAGTAAAATATGAACTTTTTGTAGTTTTATGTCCAATTTTGTTATAGGAATCCAATCAGTTCAGAAATAGAGGTTGCCACTAGTAAATGTGAGGTATGTCTGCTTCTAGACTTTTCTCTTTGCTGTTATATATAATGAAGTTATACATTTTTCTTAACATATATAAGTTCACCTATTATGGGCTCATATATGCGACTTTCAGTTTTCTTGTAACAATATATTGTGAATATCTTCTTATGTTTCTATGTGTAATTCTGCTTTATTCTAATATCTATCCATTTATTTATTTATTTATTTGGCTGCTCTGGGTCTTAGTTGCAGCACACAGGATCTTGCTTGCCGCGTGTGAGATCTTCGTTGCATCATGCGGAATCTTTAGTTGCAGCATGCAGACTTCTTAGTTGTGGCATGCATGTGGGATCTAGTTCCCCGACCAGGGATTGAACACGGGCTCCCTGCATTGGGAGCGCAGAGTCTTAGACACTGGACCACCAGGGAAGTCCCTGTTTTTCTTTTTAAGAGCACTGTCTGTTTATATCTCTTAGCTATTTGAAAAAAATTGGTTGTTCATCTTTATATGATTGATTTTAGGTGCTCATTGTATACATTAATCCTTGATTAAATATTTCTGCTCTACTCTGCAACTTCCTTGGTGGTCCAGTGGTAAAGAATCCACCTTCCAATGCAGGGGACGTGGGTTCGATCCCTGGTCAGGGAACTAAGATCCTATGCGCCGCAGGGCAACTAATCCCGTGCGCCACAACTACTGAGCTCACTCGCCTCAGCTAGAGAGCTCACATGCCACAAACTACAGAGCCCACGAGCTCTGGAGCCTGTGCGCCACAACTAGAGAAGAGAAAACCCGCATGCCACAACTAGAGAGAAGCTCGCGCACCGCAACGAAGAGCCTATACACCACAATGAAAGATCCCACGTGCCACAACTAAGACCCGACGCAGCCATAAAAATAAAAAAAAAATTAATAAATAAATATTTATGTTCTTCTCAATTTGTCATTTTACTTTGTTTAGAGTGTCTTTTGTTATGGGAAGTTTTTAACTTTGAAAGAGAATTTTAGATTTACAGAAAAGTTGTAAAATTGTACAGGGAATTTCTATTTACTTTTCACTTGGATTCCTCAAATGTTAATACTTTGTTTTCTCTCTTTCTCTCTCTCTCTCTCTCTCTCTCTCACTCTCTCTCTCTCTCTCTCTCTCTATATATATATATATATAAAAAACACACACACATACATATACATATATATGTACACACACATACATATAGATGTTTGTGTATCTATCCACACATAAAATATATACACACACATTTATTTTTTCTGAACCACTTAAAAGTAAAGTTGCAGGCATGATCTCCCTTTATCCACAAATACTTCATTGTATATTTCCTAATATAAGGATATTTTCCTGCTTAATCACAGTATGATGATAATATAATACTATTAGCTAGCATATAGACCCTATTTAAATTGTCCCAGTAATGTCCTTATAACTAAAGAAGAAAACATTTCGTTTGATCCAGGACTCTGTGTTGCATTTAGTCCAGTCTCTTCAGTCTTCTTTAATCTGGAACAGTTCCTCAGTCTTTGTTCTTTATGACTGACATTTTTGAAGAGCATAGGACAGTTATTTTGTAGAATGTCCTTCAATTTGAGTTTGCCTGTTTCCTTATGATTAGATTCAAGCTGTTTTTGGCATGAGCTACACAGAAGTGATGCTGTGTTATTCTTAATATCAGGGGCATGTGATATTTATGTGTCCTGTTACTGGTTGTGTTAACTTTGACCCTTTGGTTAAGGTTGTTGTGTTAGTTTCCTGTTGCTGCTGTAGCAAATTACCACAAGTTTAGAGGCTTGAAACAGCACAAATTTATGATCTTATAGTTCTGGAGGTCAGAAGTCTGAAATGAGTTTCACTTGGCTAAAATCAAGGTGTCAGCAAGGCTGGTTCCCTCTGGAGGCTCTAGAGCCTCTGCCTTGTGCAGCTTCTTGAGGCTGCCTGCACTCACTGGCTTGTGGTCCCTTCCTCTAAGCCAGCGGCACAGCAGCTTCAAATCTCTCTCTCTGACCTCTGCACCTTTTTTCACATTTCTGACTGACTCTCCTGCCTCCTTCTTATGATGAGCCCTGTGATTACACTGGGCCCACCTGGATAATCTAGGATAATCTCCACATCTCAAGATCCTTAATTTAATCACACCTGTAAAGTCCTTTTTGTCACGTAGGGAAACGTACTCACAGGTTTGGGGATTAGGCTGTAGACGTCTTTAGGGGGTCATTATTCAGCCTACTCCAGTGGTGTTTTCTAGGTTTCTCCACTGTAAAATTACTGCTTTCCTCTTTGTAATTACAGGAAAATACTTGAAAATATGTAAACATACCACTTTGCTCAAACTTTCATCCATTAGTTTTAACATCCATTGATTATTCTTTTTTTTTTTTTTTTTGCGGTACGTGGTCCTCTCACTGTTGTGGCCTCTCCCATTGCGGAGCACAGGCTCCGGACGCGCAGGCCCAGCGGCCATGGCTCACGGGCCCAGCCGCTCCGCGGCATGTGGGATCTTCCCAGACCGGGGCACGAACCTGTGTCTCCTGCATTGGCAGGCGGACTCTCAACCTCTGCGCCGCCAGGGAAGCCCCAATTATTACTCTTAATCAACTATTTAGGATGGTTCCTAAATAGTGATTTTCGAATATTAGCAATTTTATGGAAGAATAATTTACATATAATAAACTGCTAATGTTTAAAGTATACACTTTAATAAGTTTTGACATGTGTGTTCCACCCATGAAACTGTCACCACAGTTAAGATAGTGGATAGTAAACATATCCATCACCCCCAAACTTTCCTTTGCCCCTTTGAAATGCCTCCTACCTCATCAGTCCTCTTCCAGGCAACCACTGATCTGCTTTCTGTCACTGTAGGTTAGTTGTATTTTCTGTTATTTATGTAATTGGAACACAACAAGTACTCTTTTTTTGCCTTCGTTTATCATAATTATTTTGAGATTCGTCCATGTTGCCGTGTGTAAATAGTCTGTTTTTTTTTATTACTGAGTAGTATTCCATTTTATGGACATATCACAGTTTGTATATTCATTGACCTTTAAGGGACTTTTGGGTTATTTCCAGTTTTTGGCTATTACAAATAAAGCTACTGTGAACATTCATGTACAAGTCCTTGTGTGGTGATTTTCTGATTCCATCTACATAATAAAGTTGGCATTCTACTGGAAGGACGAGCCTCTCTCTCTCTTTCTGTCTCTCTCTGTCCCTCTCTGTCTCTCTCTTTCTCTGTTAGTATGGATTTATGGATTCTTATTTTGTTCAATGGATTATGTTACTATTATACAATAATTTATCTTGATGCTCAGATTGTCCTAGATTTGGACAGTGGGGACCCCTTTAAACTGGATCCTCTTATCCTGGATCCTGTGTCCTTTTGAAATATCCCCATCATTCTTTGAGTACTTGTTTTTCTCTTTCTGACTTACTTCACTCTGTATGACAGTCTCTAGATCCATCCACGGCTCAACAAATGACCCAATTTCGTTCTTTTTTATGGCTGAGTAATATTCCATTGTATATATGTACCACAACTTCTTTATCCATTCATCTGTCGATGGACATTTAGGTTGCTTCCATGACCTGGCTATTGTAAATAGTGCTGCAATGAACATTGGGGTGTATGCGTCCTTTTGAATTATGGTTTTCTCTGGGTTTTTGCCTAGTAGTGGGATTGCTGGATCATATGGTAATTCTGTGTTTAGTTTTTTAAGGAACCTCCATACTGTTCTACATAGTGGCTGTATCAATTTATATTCCCACTAACAGTGCAAGAGGGTTCCCTTTTCTCCACACCCTCTCCAGCATTTGTTGTTTGTAGATTTTCTGATGATGCCCATTCTAACTGGTGTGAGGTGATACCTCATTGTAGTTTTGATTTACATTTCTCTAGTAATTAGTGATGTTGAGCAGCTTTTCATGTGCTTCTTGGCCATCTGTATGTCTTCTTTGGAGAAATGCCTATTTAGGTCTTCTGCCCATTTTTGCATTGGGTTGTTTGTTTCTTTAATATTGAGCTGCATGAGCTGTTTATATATTTTGGAGATTAATCCTTTGTCCGTTGATTCGTTTGCAACTATTTTCTCCCATTCTGAGGGTTGTCTTTTCATCTTGTTTATGGTTTCCTTTGCTGTGCAAAAGCTTTTAAGTTTCATTAGGTCCCATTTGTTTATTTTTGTTTTTATTTCCATTACTCTAGGAGGTGGATCAAAAAAGATCTTGCTGTGATTATGTCAAAGAGTGTTCTTCCTATGTTTTCCTCTAAGAGTTTTATAGTGTCTGGTCTTATATTTAGGTATTGAATCCATTTTGAGTTTATTTTTGTGTATGGTGTTAGGGGGTGTTCTAATTTCATTCTTTTCCATGTAGCTGTCCAGTTTTCCCAGCACCACTTATTAAAGAGACTGTCTTTTCTCCATTGTATATCTTTGCCTCCTTTGTCATAGATTAGTTGACCATATAGGTGTGTGGATTTATCTCTGGGCTTTCTATCTTGTTCCATTGATCTGTGTTTCTGTTTTTGTGCCAGTACCATATTGTCTTGATTACTGTAGCTTTGTAGTATAGTCTGAAGTCAGGTAGTCTGATTCCTCCAGCCCCATTTTTTTCCCTCAAGACTGCTTTGGCTATTCGGGGTCTTTTGTGTCTCCATACAAATTTTAAGATTTTTGTTCTACTTCCGTAAAAAATGCCATTGGTAATTTGATAGGGATTGCATTGAATCTGTAGATTGCTTTGGGTAGTATAGTCATTATCACAATATTGATTCTTCCAATCCAAGAACATGGTATATCTCTCCATCTGTTGGTATCATCTTTAATTTCGTTCATCAGTGTCTTATAGTTTTCTGCATACAGGTCTTTTGTTTCCCTAGGTAGGTTTATTCCTAGGTATTTTATTCTTTTTGTTGCAATGGTAAATGGGAGTGTTTCCTTAATTTCTCTGTCAGATTTTTCATCATTAGTGTATAGGAATGCAAGAGATTTCTGTGCATTAATTTTGTATCCTGCAACTTCACCAAATCATTGATTAGCTCTAGTAGTTTTCTGGTGGCATTTTTAGGATTCTCTATGTATAGTATCATGTCATCTGCAAACAGTGACAGTTTTACTTCTTCTTTTCCAATTTGTATTCCTTTTACGTCTTTTTCTTCTCTGATTGCCATGGCTAGGACTTCCAAAACTATGTTGAATACTAGTGGTGAGAGTGGACATCCTTGTCTTGTTCCTGGTCTTAGAGGAAATGCTTTCAGTTTTTCACCATTGAGAATGATGTTTGCTGTGGGTTTGTCATATATGGCCTTTATTATGTTGAGGTAAGTTCCCTCTATGCCCACTTTCTGTAGAGCTTTTATCATAGATGGGTGTTGAATTTTGTCAACAGCTTTTTCTGCATCTATTGAGATGATCATATGGATTTTATTCTTCAATTTGTTAATATGGTATAGCACATTGATTGATTTGCACATATTGAAGAATCCCTGGGATAAATCCCACTTGATCATGGTGTATGATCCTTTTAATGTGTTGTTGGATTCTGTTTGCTAGTATTTTGTTGAGGATTTTTGCATCTATATTCATCAGTGATATTGGTCTGTAATTTCCTTTTTTGTAGTATCTTTGTCTGGTTTTGGTATCAGGGTGATGGTGGCCTCATACAATGAATTTGGGAGTGTTCCTTCCTCTGCAATTTTTCGGAAGAGTTTGAGAGGATGGGTGTTAGCTCTTCTCTAAATGTTTGATAGAATTCACCTGTGAAGCCATGTGGTCATGGACTTTTGTTTGTTGGAAGATTTTTAATCACAGTTTCAATTTCCTCTTCTGTGATTGGTCTGTTCATATTTTCTATTTCTTCCTGGTTCAGTCTTGGAAGGTTATACCTTTCTTAAGAATTTGTCCATTTCTTCT